>NC_090248.1:61970611-62325611 GCF_037325665.1 Littorina saxatilis | reverse complement strand
GTCCTTGGGACGCATAGACACACAATTATATATTTTTTTTTTTTAAATTAAAAATTAAAAAGTTAAAAAGTTAACCAACAAAAGGAGGTCGGAAAACGTGATAAGAAAGATGACGATGATGATGATGATGACGATAATGATGATGATAATGATGATGATGATGATAAAGATGAGGCATGAAGAGCATACATATGTGGTTATTCATAAAATCAAATGCATACTATGCAGGTAATTATAAATACAAGCTGGTGGCAATCGAACATGTAGCAATAGAGTAACAAAAATATGTTCAGAATATACAATGCACAGCATATTTTTGACGTAATACTAAGTTTGGTAAGTCAAAAGGCGTTAAACTACTCAGACATTAAGTGGTTTTTTACACATTTTTTAAAACTTTTTAATGACTTTAGGTGCTTAAAGGATGATGGAAGTGAATTCCAAACTGAAGTACCCGAAAAAGCAAGACTGGTCTTATACAGGTCAATTCGTGGAATTGGTGGGATCAAGTTGACCGACCCATATCTGTGGGTAGCTTTATTAAATAATGATGTAATGTAAATCGGCACTTTACCGTGATACAATTTATGCATGAAAATGGCTTTGTTTAACTTGAGATGCTTTTCCAGTGGAAGAAAGTTAAGCATTTTTAATTTCATATCTGTTGAGGCATTATCCTTTACGATAAGTTTGGCCGAGCGACGATAGAGAGAGTCTAACTTTTTCAAGTGGACATCACTGCTGCCATCCCAGAGCGTCGAAACATAATTAATGTGAGGCATTACATGAGCATGGTGGAACATTTCCAGAGTCCTTCTGTCGGTATATTGCTTTAACTTGGATAGGAGGAAAACGTTCTTGGCTACTTTCTTGCAAATATGCTGTATTTGTGCCTGCCACTTGAATTCACAATCAAGAATTACCCCTAAAACGCGATGCTGTTGAACTTGTTCAATTGATTGCGTACCAATAGTAAGATTTAGTTTGAGTGGAGAAATCTGATGTTTTTGTCTGGTTGCAATTACCATACTTTTAGTTTTTATTGGATGGACAAGCATAGCATTAGCACTACACCAGTTATTTACATCGTTTAAAGCTGTTTGAAGGGAGGACTCTATTACTGTAACAGACTTTCCACTTGGAGAGAGAGAGAGAGAGAGAGAGAGAGAGAGAGAGAGAGAGAGAGAGAGAGAGAGAGAGAGAGAGAGAGAGAGAGAGAGAGAGAGAGAGAGTTCGTCGCTGAAATGTAGCGAATAATACCTACCTTTCAAAGAGGATCCAACATCAACAGCCACACACGTCCTTGTCTGAGAAAGGTTGTGATTTTATTACGCGCAAGAGTCATAGATTGCACGTGCTATTGTGCTTTTGCAAATGGTCACAGCCTGTCATGGTTCAGCACGTCAAACAATGTAGTCTTGGTGTGATTAGAACTCACTCCCTTTGATTTCTTTTAGGAAGAATGTGAGAGCGAGATAGAGAGAGAGGGGGAGAGAGAGAGTGTGTGTGTGTGTGTGTGTGTGTGTGTTTGTGTGTGTGTATGTGTGTATGTGTGTGTGTGTGTGTGTGTGTATGTGTGTATATGTGTGTGTGTGTGTGTGTGTGCCCAAACTAAGATGTTTATGCACTTTGGAGCATGTTTCTCGTGATATATTATTTTGTTCTGAGTGTTTTAAACACACACACACCCACACACAATCGCACGCACACACACACGCCGCAAACACGCGCGCACACACACACACAAACACACACACAACTTGAACACACCCCTGCGCAACAATCAACGAAGATTACAAGTTGTGTAAAACAATAGCAAAATGTTTATTTAAACTGTCAACACGCAACAAAACCAGTTTTCATTGATGGAAACCAGACATCTCTGTATCATGTAAACAAGAAACTTCACTTGCGTAAACAGAATTTTCGTCAGTTTTGAACACAATATTATTTCAAACATATCAATATGTTTTGGGATTCAACGAACAATACAGAATAAAATGAAATCATGGTTACGTATGTAATTACATTTCATTTCAAACAAAATTTTATCAAGTTGTCAAATGGGTCCTGATTTGGCCTATATGGTCCGCTGGACCCAAAAAGCAACAACTATCATATCATATCATTGATTGTCAAATGAGTGAAATATATGTAAGCTTTGAAGTGAAAATGAAATCTTGTTGTCCGGACTCGGTCAAAGAACGTTTAGCCAAAATCTGTAATTGATTTTAACCAAAAAGTGAAGTGGAACCTCCCGTAACGACCCCTCATAAAACGACCCCACTCCTTTTTACAACTGATTTTCTTGGCACGTATGCCTTTTACACTGTAACTAACCTCTAAATGGCGACGCCCTCCTTTTTCAGACGACCGACCTTCCAACAAAAGGCTAAATAACGACTTTGATTGGGTTTTGTACCAGTGAGTGTCAAAGTCTGTCCTGCACACGATGCACGCGCCTGTCATTAGTCTCGCAGACCGTCATGAGCCAGGTGCGGTAGTCAGCAGTCAGTAGTGCGTGCAAATCTAGTGGCCCTCGGCTGTTCCCATCTTACCTTTTGCTCTCACAATAGCCAACTTGCACAATACCCCGCTTGAATACCTCTCCGGTGCGAAAGATAAGGAAGGTTCACTTCCCTGCGGGCAAACGTTTTGCTCTCACAAGCGCTGGTGTTCTCTGGCTTGTGTTAAAATACAAAAAAATTAAACTCGATCGCCTTTCCTTTGTGCACGGGCCATGCTTGGGTATTTTGAACGAACTTTAGGATTATTCTTGCGGCTAACATTGCTGCAGCACACTGTTCACAGTGAAAATTCACACTTTTCAAGGCAAAGTGTCCGCACTGACACGCAACCTCTGACGGGCGCTGTGGCCGGGTGGTAAGACGTCGGCCTCTTAATCGGAAGGTCGAAGGTTCGAATCCCGGCCGCGGCCGCCTGGTGGGTTAAGTGTGGAGATTTTTCCGATCTCCCAGGTCAACTTAGACCTGCCTTCGTGTGTACACGCAAGCACAAGACCAAGTGCGCACGGAAAAGATCCTGTCTTCTTCTTCTTCTGCGTTCGGGGGCTGAAACTCCCACGTGCACTCGTGGTTTGCACGAGTGGAATTTTACGTGTATGACCGTTTTTACCCCGCCATTTAGGCAGCCTTACGCCGCTTTCGGAGGAAGCATGCTGGGTATTTTCGTGTTTCTATAACCCACCGAACTCTGACATGGATTACAGGATCTTTTTCGTGCGCACTTGGTCTTGTGCTTGCGTGTACACACGGGGGTGTTCGGACACCGAGGAGAGTCTGCACACAAAGTTGACTCTGAGAAATAAATCTCTCGCCGAACGTGGGGACGAACTCACGCTGACAGCGGCCAACTGGATACAAATCCAGCGCGCTACCGACTGAGCTACATCCCCGCCCCGAAAAGATCCTGTAATCCATGTCAGAGTTCGGTGGGTTATAGAAACACGAAAATACCCAGCATGCTTCCTCCGAAAGCGGCGTATGGCTGCCTAAATGGCGGGGTAAAAACGGTCATACACGTAAAATTCCACTCGTGCAAAAACACGAGTGTGCGTGGGCTTAGGCCCATGAACGAAGAAGAAGAAGAAGAAGACATGCAACCTTTCACAGAGACATGCCCGCATTTTGCGGCAGATCTCGCAAGGCCACGCAAGTTAACGCAGATTTATCCCCGAGTACGCAGTAGGAGGGTCCTGCAGACTTTAATTGTGTGTCTGTCTGTGTGTGTGTGTGTGTCTGTCTCGACTTAACAGCCTATTGCTGGGAAACTACTGGGCGCAGTTCGTTCAAAAGTTGATACACTAACTTGATAATAGGTCCGATTGATCGTATTAAAACTTCATATAAATGTTACCTGGGACCTAAATGCGAAATAATCTACAAAAACGACTCTTAACGGTGGGCGCGATTCGCGGTGGGATAGAACAGCCGTTCGACTGATAGAACCGCCCAGCCAGCGACACCAGGCGTTGCGTGCGTGTGCCTCGCGTGCTGAACAACCTAATGTTAGCATTATAGGCATTTGAGTTCACTAACAAAATTGTCAGAGTTGGTGGCTTGGTGGAAAGCGCGTCCGACTATGGCCAAAGTGATCCGAGTTCGATTCCCGGCATGGGCGGTCTATTTTTTTTTTTTTAATAAATTCTTGTTTACTATTGTTTATTATGGGCGGGGATATAGCTCAGTTGGTAGCGCGCTGGATTTGTATTCAGTTGGCCGCTGTCAGCGTGAGTTCGATCCCAGGTTCGGCGGAAATTTATTTCAGAGTCAACTTTGTGTGCAGACTCTCTTCGGTGTCCGAACCCAACCCCCGTGTACACTACATTGGGTGTGCACGTTAAAGATCCCACGATTGACAAAAGGGTCTTTCCTGGCAAAATTGCATAGGCACAGTTAATAATTGTCTACCTATACCCGTGTGACTTGGAATAATAGGCCGTGAAAGGTAAATATGCGCCGAAATGGCTGCAATCTACTGGCCGTATAAAATTTCATCTCACACGGCATCACTGCAGAGCGCCTAGAACTGTACCCACGGAATATGCGCGATATAAGCCTCATTGATTGATTGATTATGAACGTTTTAATGTTTTATTTTACTCTAATAATTTTTTTAATTGTGTAAAATAAATTTAAAAATTTTTTTTTTTTAATCCACGTGCACAAGACAAAAACTTTCATACTGGGGGAGCGAGCCAGTCTGAAGAGTACTCGGGTCCAGCGCCAGCGTTTTTTATCGCGCGACTTGGCGGTGCAGGCCGATAGGGCAAGTCGCCAATTGAAGGACCCTCCTTGGAGTAGGATGGGGGGATGGGAGACAGGGGGTGACAACTCAATAAGAAAGAGTGGCTGCTGCTTTGCTCGCACTGAGACGCGGCGCTTGTCTTTGTTTGGCGTGTTTGTTTGTGTACGCATTCTGTGATCATGTGCTCACCAACTGAGTGAATGAATCATCTCGAATAAACACTTCTCTTGACTTGGCTTTGTCAGGTGTTGTCTGTTACAGCGCCCTGTCTTAGCTTTAGTTCACCTTCATTTTTAATCGTTGAGACTGAGAGGTGTTGTACACATAGCGACTCCAAAAATATGAATGGTAACTGTTCACGCTAGAAGATATAGAGAGAAAAGCATTGAAGGTGAAAACGGGAACTTAATCGCAAAAAGCCAGGAGGAGGGAAATCCCACATTTAACCAATAATCAAAGACACGGAGTCTTTTTTTATACAGGTGGAAAGACGGTGACAGAAAACTTTTTTTTTAAAGTAGCCTCCCCTGTGATGGAACCTTACCCTTGAATTCCCAATAAAGACCCCCTCTTAACGACCGATTTTTCGGGACATTTTAAAGGTCGTTAGTGGGCGGTTTTACTGAATAAACAACAAGGTAAGTATAGTTGCAGTGATAGCGTCTTGCCCGTTGACTGTGCTTTAAAAGTTCGCCATGCCAGTGCGTTGCATAACGTTCTGTTTTTAGGGCAGCCCCAAGCGTTTGAATAAAGCTGGACAAAATGTCTGTTTGTTAGGTTTGTTCCATTTGCTTATAATTTACCGTAAAGCGTTTGATAGCATACATGATTGATTACGAAGGGAAACAGTATTGCAAATGAACTTGAACAGACAATTATTGGATGTGTTACGTGATATTCACGTAAAGCAAAGTCATGCGTAAAACATGCTGGTAGATAGATGTTCAGTTTTTCGTGTCAAATGTTGTACTTCGTCGTGGCAAATTATCATTTCTGATTTCTTTTTCGCTGTTTTTCAATGATTTACCAAAACAATTGATGTTACCAGACTGGTTTACGGTTGCCCCCAGGAAGTATGTATGAATAATGTTACTGAATATATGTATTTACTTTTGCTGTTATAAGCTGACAATACTGTAATTCTTGCAGAAACTCCACATGTCTTACATGAAACTCTGGATGTTTTAAGGACGGGGTATGATGTGTGGAGGGTTAAAGGCACAGTAAGCCTCCCGTAAACCATCACAGAGCTCCCCGAGCGTCTAAATACAGTACAAGCATACTTCCATTTGAACGCTCACCGAACGGGAACATCCTGGCTGCTTTCTGTCGAGCGTGAGACATTTTCAAAGAATTTATTTTCGTAGACTTGTTCCGTTAACAACAACGGCGCCTCGTTTTTGCGCTAGACCTAACTTTTAAAATCTAAATAATAAATTGACAGCTTGTTACACAAACATTCTTTAATCATAAAAGAATTCGTTTTTCATCAAGACAAGATCAGAACAATTCGAAGTTGTGAAAGTTTAAAAAAAGAAAAGCCCGGAAGCAGGGTCACGCAAGGGTCGTAGCAGACGACGGCCGGTTTATCAGTGCAAATCGCCGTTCCTCTCAACAGTCAAAAGCCATCGCTGGAGTTCTTGTGAACCACAGCCGTTGTTTCGTGCATAAAAAAACGTGCTATTGTAGATAAGCTCACGTCGAGTCGCATTCAAATAACCAACTATGACGACTGCATTGTGAAAAGGGAAAACTGGATCACACGGGTTCACGATGGCTCAGGGGTAAGATAAACCACGCAAAAATAAATTCTTTGAAAATTGTTCGCTCTTTACGGAGGGCACCTAGGATGTTCTCAATTGGTGAGTGTTTAAATGAAATGGTGTTTGTACTGTGTGTAAAAGCCTGACCGTATCTGTGATGGTTTACGGGAGGCTTACTCTGCCTTTAAATATTGAGAGATACGCACGGAGTAGCTCTTCATTGGGGTCTCTCTGACGTAAACGAGATTCAAACGCGTCCGAGAAGCTAAAACTAGAAGGCCCTTCAGGCACGAGTATTCTTACGTTCGACACGTAGTTAACAGGGGGTCCTAAAACATGGGAGTTGAACAGGGTGATTGGGCTGTCCGTGACAACGTCACGGGGGGTGTCCGGGAAGACGTCAAGGAAGGCACTCATGTTGATATCAGGAAGTTCAGAACACCGATGAAGCGGGTTGCTGAAAATGTAAACAGAGTCTGCACTAACTCGTTTTGCATACACCGGCCATACCTTGCGAAAAAGAGAGAAAGAGAGACAGACAGACAGACAGACAGGCAGACAGACAAAGAGAGAGAGAGAGAGAGAGGGAGAGAGAGGGAGAGAGAGACAGGGCGCGAGAGAGATAGACAGGGAGAGAGAGATAGAGAGACAGGGGGAGAGAGAGAGAGGGAGAGAGAGAGATAGAAAGACAGAGAGAGACAATGACAATGACAAATGACAAATTCTTTATTTACGAGGGTAGTGGCATAAGCAAACAGGTGCTTTTTTACATCCAGCCCTCGCCCATGGGAGGGTTTAATCTAATGATAATACGTTTCAAAAATGTTCGAATATCAATTAAAGAAGTAATAAAAACAAACAATGAACAAGCAAACGATTAACAGACTAAAAACAAACAAAAATATACATACAAGCGAGAGACAGAGAGAGAGAGAGACAGACAGAGAGACAGACAGACAAAGACAGAGAGAGAGAGAGGGAGAGAGAAAGACAGAGAGGGAGAGAAAGAGAGAGAGACAGGAAGAGAGAGAGACAGAGACATAGACAGAGAGATAGAGGGAGAGAGAGAGAGAGACAGACAGGGAGAGAGAGAGAGGGAGAGAGAGAGAGAGAGACAGAGAGAGAGAGAAAGAGAGAGAGGGAGACAGGGAGAAAGAGAAAGTGAGAGAGAGAGTGAGAGAGAGTGAGAGAGAAAGAGAGAGAGTGAGAGAGAAAGAGAGACGCTTTGACGCTTTAGGAGTTTATTGTCCTCAGCTTTAAAAGCCTTTTAGACAAGGGTATATAATTTACAGAAGAAGTAAACATAACCATCTCTGCAAACACATCCACACACACAAACACACACACACACTCTCTCTCTCTCTCTCTCTCTCTCTCTCTTTCTCTCTCCCTGTCTCTCTCTCTGCCACACACACACAAACGCACACGCATTGAAGCGCGTCCGCACTCGCGCTCTCACACGGATTCTTCCTCCCAGTTGCATAATCATCTGTGGCTTGTGTGTGTGTGTGTGTGTTTTAATCATAGTGGTGTTAGTAAGTTATGGAGTTATCTGAGTAATTCTGAGTTAAATTAAAATGAGTAACAGTGTGGCCACATATGTTTGCAGTACACAACGGCTGACCATCCGGACCATGTTTCCTTGTGGGAATTGATCTTGGCTGTTTCTGTTTAGCAAAAGGTATGATTGAGGCTTCCTTTGACAATGAATGCTTTTTTGTGTGTGTTTCTGTGCATGTGTCACTGTGTGTGTGTGCGTGTGTGTGAATGAAATTCAGTAATTTATGCTTTCAGTGGGGTAGTCATATTTCAGAGTTACATGACATACAAGCCAAAATATGATATATTTTGTTGAATCAATGAATGTCTTTGTAGTCAGTAATTTTCAGGGTTGTAGTTCTGACTCAAAATGACTGTGATTAATAAACTCCAAATCAGAAATGTTAGTTAAAACATGTATTATTTCACCTCAATTGAACTGAATTCATACAAGGGGAAGATTGTTTTCACAAGGTTATCAGTATACCAGGTTTATGATTTTTCAAAGTGCACAATCTCTTTTTCAGTGGACCCATTGAACTTCAAGTCCTGCATTTACAATGGTCCAGTGCTGTGTTTATCCGAGTGGTAACGCACTTGCGCTCGGAATCGAGAGGTTGCGTTTTCGACCCTGGGTCAGGCCGCTATTTTCTCCCCCCTTTCATAACCTAGGTGGTGGGTTCAAGTGCTAGTCTTTCGGATGAGACGAAAAACCGAGGTCCCTTCGTGTACACTACATTGGGGTGTGCACGTTAAAGATCCCACGATTGACAAAAAGGTCTTTCCTGGCAAAATTGTATAGGCATAGCTAAAAATGTCCACCAAATACCCGTGTGACTTGGAATAAAGGCCGTGAAAGGTGAATGCTCGCCCTAATAGGCTTGAGGTTTGCTGGCCGATGTGAATGCGTGATATATTGTGTAAAAAAAATTCCATCTCACACGGCAGAAATTAATATGTAAAGCGCTTAGAGAAAACGTCACGTCAAGCGCTATATAAATCTCCCCATACAAAAAACCTGGTCATACCAATATGCGTTGTTGTGAACATTCAGGTAAGTAATGCTTTTGCTTGTTTTTTTCTCTCTTTGGTTTCATCCATTTATGCAGTTGTCACTACTTCAGTACCTGTGTTTTGGACTGAACGTGTAGAGCTCAGAATTCTCTATGTCATGCTTAAACCACAGGGTAATCCATTGACTTTCGCGCGCATGTGAGTGGGTTTAATGGTGATGTCTGTGGGTTATGGATTTATCTAAGTGAGTAGTTATGATTTTAAATGAGTAACAGTGTGTCTGCTTATGATTGCAGTACACACGTCATGGCCAACCAGCCTGATGATGTTTCCCTGTGGAGAGATCTTTGCTGTTTCTGTTCTGCAAAAGGATTGACTGCGGCTTTCACTGATGGTATGTTTGATTTTGTTTTGTTTTTCTCAGCTATTCAGGCTTTCAGCAGGATAGTCAGACTTGAGAGTTACAGGCCTGATGAAGATTTTCAATCTTGACTGCAATTATTATCTTGATTCCTGGATAGTGTTGTGGTTGTGCACCAATGTTATTCGACAAAAAGCTTTGGCATTTCAAATATTGGATGCCTTTTTTTACATTTAGTCAAGTTTTGACTAAATGTTTTAACGTAGAGGGGGAATCGAGACGAGGGTCGTGGTGTATGTGTGTGTGTGTGTGTGTGTGTGTGTGTGTGTGTGTGTGTGTGTGTGTGTGTGTGTGTGTCTGTCTGTCTGTGCGTGTGTGTGTGTAGAGCGATTCAGACCAAACTACTGGACCGATCTTTATGAAATTTTCCATGAGCGTTCCTGGGTATGATATCCCCGGACGGGTTTTTTTTGTTTTTTTGTTATACATGTCTTTGATGACGTCATATCCGGCTTTTCGTGAAAGTTGAGACGGCACTGTCACGCCCTCATTTTTCAACCCAATTGGTTGAAAATTTGGTCAAGTAATCTTCGACAAAACCCGGACTTCGGTATTGCATTTCAGCTTGGTGGCTTAAAAATTAATTAATGACTTTGGTCATTAAAAATCTGAAAATTGTAAAAAAAAAATTTTTATAAAACGATCCAAATTTACGTTCATCTTATTCTCCATCATTTGCTGATTCCAAAAACATATAAATATGTTATATTTGGATTAAAACAAGCTCTGAAAATTAAAAATATAAAAAATATTATTAAAATTAAATTGTCGAAATCAATTTACAAGCACTTTCATCTTATTCCTTGTTGGTTCCTGATTCCAAAACCATATAGATATGATATGTTTGGATTAAAAACACGCTCAGAAAGTTAAAAGGAAGAGAGGTACAGATTTTTAATTACCAAAGTCATAAATTAATTTTTAAGCCACCACGCTGAAATGCAATACCAAAGTCCGGGCTTCGTCGAAGACTACTTGACCAAAATTTCAACCAATTTAGTTGCAAAATGAGAGCGTGACAGTGCCGCCTCAACTTTTACGAAAAGCCGGATATGACGTCATCAAAGACATTTATCGAAAAAACGAAAAATACGTTCGGGGATATCAATCCCAGGAACTCTCATGTAAAATTTCATAAAGATCGGTCCACTAGTTTGGTCTGAATCGCTCTACACGCACACACACACTCACGCACGCACACGCACACACACACACACACACACACACACACACACATACACACACACACACACGCACACACACACACACACACACACACACACACACACACACACATACATACATACACCACGACCCTCGATTCGATTCCCCCTCTATGTTAAAACATTTAGTCAAAACTTGACTAAATGTAAAAAAAACACACACACACACACAAAACACACTTTCACACACCAATGGTAACATTGTAATGGTGCATACTTACGCAATGAACCATGTATCCATAATCCAATAGATAGAGAATACTACATGGCTTGCTGTGTCGTACCAGATTTACACGAGTTGTTTTTTTAAATATTGAACTGCGAGCAAAAGCGAGCTGTTCACTATTTGAAAAAGCAACGAGTGTAAATCTGGTACAACACAGCAAGCCATGTAGTATTCTGTTTATCCTAGTACTGTACTTACGTGTATTTTACTGAAAATGTCCTGCAGTCGAGGCAGATAAGTTGAAGACGCTTGTTTTGGAACCTCGATCTCTTCTAAAGCCTCGTGCAATCTATTACGTCAAAGCAAAGAAACGTCACTCTGAAAGTGTGGTGTGACGTGTTAGTTCTAAAGATTCATCGAGGGTAATTAGCGAGCGCAATTTTTGTTTCTATAATGACGTTTGTCTCGGTGACTTTGGCATCATAAGCAGTGGAAAAACAGGTCCCTGCCAGACTTGCTTGACATGACCTCATTTACATGATATACACACGTGTGATTTGAACGATTATTATCTCACGGGTGTCTCTATCACGTATGTAGGATAATATGATTTAATGCATTGAAGCTCAAAATGACTATCAGTTATCAGGAGTTTTCAGTCAGCCTAATTTAACTCTCAAGCCTCCAGTGTTCTGTTCCATCTTCACTTCTCTCCATATCATTCAGTCAACAAGTTAGAGATACTGTGATGAAATGGGACGCGGAAAAATAGATTACTCCAGCGGAATTCGTAAGTTGTGTCCACGGAAATCCGCGGATTCGCGGAAAAGTCCCACCCCTGTAAACATGAGCTCCATCTTTTGGCTCGGTATCTTTAAGCAAACTAACCACACTATTGCAATGTAAGGTACATGCGAAATACTGGTGAAAGGGACGGACGTATAAAATTAATTTACCTCTCGTTGTTTGGCGGTTTAAAAGGGTTGGCTTGAATGTATTTCACTTTGGCATTCTCACACAGGATCTTGCTCAGACGAAGTGTCCTTATCGTCTCGAGCTGATCTGAAATAAGATTATGTTTTCGGTTAATGGCAGTTTTTATTTGTGTGTGTGTGTGTGTGTGTTTGTGTGTGTGTTTGTGTGTGTGCGTTTGTGTGTGTGTGTGTGTGTATGTGTGAGGGCGGGTGTGTGTGTGTATGTGTGTTTGTTTGTGTGTGTGTGTGTATGTGTCTGTGTGTGTGTATGTTATGGCTTATAAGTTTGTTTCATTTATGTCATTTGCTTGAATCTTTTTTTTTCATCCTTTTCACTTGTTTTTCATATTTTGTCATGTTACTTTTTGGTATCATTTAAACAAATCTCTTTCGCTCTTATTCCTAACGAACTATTGGTTTTCAGCCTTCTCCGAACATCAAAGTAATCTCTTTATATAAAAGCGGATTATGCGACATCAGCCATGACAAAGTTTAAAAACACATCGAAAAGAGAAAGCATTAAGCAACGCTTTGGAGGCGACAGTGATAGACACATGATAAAGATGTGGATAGTTTACCATTCTTAAAACCGTAGGCATTGTTGTTCGTCTCAAAGTAGTAGCGATCACCATACTTGAGGTCATGAAACTGCCGTCCTAAGACGAGAGCGAAGACTTCCCCCACCACCCCGTTCACCACAGAACTTTCACTGGTCCCTCCCGTGAAGCAGTCTACGTCATCGGGATGCCTGCGTCACAGTAAAGTCAACATCATTCTTTTGTTCGCTGTTCTTGGGAAAGAAGACGCAGGAACAGAGAGGCGGGGGGGGGGGGGGGGGGGGCTCATTCGATAAATATGAAACAGAAGACGATGAGCTCCCCTTCGAAGAGCAAAAAGCTGATCCGACAACAAGCATAATTTGCATAGTTTGCAGCGACCCGGATCGTAAATACGGGAACTGCTAGATTCGCTTCCAGCAGCGCACACAACGCAGCAAGAAAAACAAAGGGCAGAGGTACACCTTGGTTATGTCATGCCTGCAAGCGTACTCCTATCTTTGTCCAGCTTAACCTCTAGGATTATTTCTTTTGGTGCGAGTATTCCTCATATCAATCAATTGTCAAAGCCAGCGTTATCTAAAAGTGGATGGCGTCAAAAAGTAGCTTTCAGAAATATATCGAAACCATTTAAGTACTGATCAGGGTTGTTTTGAAGGGTGACAAAAACTAATTTAGTTTTTGTGGGTCTTCATTGGTCACTAATACATTAAGGCGATGTGTGGCACTAACATTAAATTTGGAGAATACATGGAATATCCTTGTTTTCTTGGTAGTTATTGAAGTAATTTATAACAATGAATGAAACATTTGCAAATATTTATGTACACAGATCGCCGTATTCACATATTTTTCATTTCTTTTCATAAGTCACTTCAATAACTAACTACCCAAAAAACTAAGTTTTTCCATGTAGTCTCCAAGTGTAATTTTGGTGATTTTAGTGCCTCACATCGCCTTAACACCTAGATCAGATTTATTTAAAGTATTATGCTAACGTTGATCTGAGCAATATAACAAATTTATAGAATGAAAAGGGGGAGGGGTTCACCTAGTTATCGGTTGTTTTTCCTTTTTTGGGAGGGAGGCCGAGGGGGTTTGGGGTGGGTTTTTTTTTTGGGGGGGGGGACGATCAAATATATGTACACGAGCTATATATTGTTTCGAAACATTATTTTATTCATGACACATCTACTGCAAATAATCAGGAATTGTTCTCCTATTTGCAGAATACAAGTAAGGGAAGTAACCCTTTATCAAACGGGGAAAATTGCACGGGTAATCACTCCAGTTCACTGGTAACCCCTTCAGTAACATTTAACCTCAACACTCGACTTTTGACTTCAGGTGGAATCATAACACGGGCCCAGCGGAGTCCCTGCGGCGAACTGCAGACTTCATCACATCATCAACCTTGACAGTCTAGCATGGCAACGGGAACGCAGAAATAGGAGAAGAAGAAGAAGAATAACATGACTTACTCATAGAGAGTTTCAAGGGCTTCTCCGCTGGCACCAAATTGCCTCCATTTGGTAAACTTGCACAGGCCTAAGAACTCTCTCAGCTCGTTGAACGAAGGAAGGCCGTGGTCCCGTCCTCGCTGTCAAACACAGTTTTATGCAGTACTCGTAAAACGATTGCAGTGTGAAATTGAGGCAAAAATTGCATTGGCTTCAAGATACCTTCCTTTTTGTGTAAGCAATCATAAGGCCTGGCGCTCACCTATATAACTTCAGCAGGACAGACGACGCACTGCAGATTATTCCAGCCCACTACACGTTGCGTGAAAGGAAAACAGGCCAAGTACTCGTCATAATCCCCATCGCAGCATCATTAATATGCAGTGCGTCGTCTGTGCCGCTGAAACCACGCAGGTATATTCTGCCCTTGAGGATATCCTAATGCTGCTACGTTTAAGGTAACGTTGAAATCGGTATATGGCTCAACTTGACGACGATTATATTTCGTCAAAAGACACAAGCTATCTGCAAAACAATTCTTTACAAGGAATGAAATAAAAACTTTTCCCTGATCCATATTACTTTCTTCTGTGGCTGTAAATAAGCATTGGTCAAGAATGATTAATTTGGAATAACTCTTGTCCGATGTTGCCTTGTCTCCCTTGCTTTATTTCCTCAGACTTGTGAAAATAGGGATAAATATTGATAATGCATGATTGATATCAGGTACCCGGTGGCGTGCATAATCTAAGCTTACGATGAAAGTCCCTAACATAAATCACAATGGACGTCATAACTTTGAGCTGGGCTATGGAACACAAAGCCGTATCAGGTTCCCATACACCTGGTCGATATTATTCAATAAAATCAATCTTTTTACGCATAACGGCGCCGTGTTCTATATTTAGTGTCTCAGACTCTCACCTTTGTCCTACAAATCATACAGTTTGTCAGCAAATTAATGCAATAAAACAGATATTGACCAAAGTCTGGGGTAAAAAAAAAATTCACCTAATGCGGACCGAACCAATTTTTATCAAACAGTTATTCCACAAGAGAATCGACCACGTTAGTGTTCATATTCAACAAACAAACAAATAAACGAATCACCGTTTTGTTTTTACCTGTATGTTGAGTGCGGCGAGGTCAAGCCCTGGGTGACCAGTTTCCTTATTTTCAAACAGATGGTCCACTAGAGAGTCGGCCATGTTCGGATCAAATGTCTCTGCTGCAAATTTTCCGGCTGACACCAGGCCTCTGACAATCTTGGGAAAACTCTCCAAGTTGTGTGCGGATACGCTGAACAGCTCCTGTGAGAGAAAACCCGTGAATTGGGTAATTTGTCACATTTAATGCACGGGTATTGTGAATTATTCAAAGTGATTAACTATGGTTTCATCAATTCCGATCTATTTGTTCAGTCAATGACACCGTTGTATCTTAGCAACATCCGAGTATTCTGGGCAAATAATGTTTGTCCGGTGGCGGCTATTTACAAAATCGTGTATTACGCATACGCTGTGTGCTCAAACTTCAAGGTCACAGCGGGGTCATGACAAGGTCAACAAATGGATCCGTATCAATTTCTAATCTTACATCTGTTTGAATTAGCTCTTTGTATCCACACACGCTACAAAAATTAGTTGATTGCATGATATGCCATGATAGAAGTCTGGTTGGCCCATGGAAAATTTAAAGGCCACAGTGTGGTCTATTTTGAAAACAACAATTGAACACAACAAAAATCGTTTTCCTCAAAATGTTTGAAGCAAGAGTTTTGTTACTTCATACACGGACTCATGACATCAAGGCATGAATGATCCTGATCAAATATCGAGGTCATAGTTGGCTCGCGTGTTGGTCAATCAGTACAAAATGCATTCTTCTTTGGCTTTTACGGAGCTAAAGCAGCAGACATTTTGTTTGTGTGAGACGTTTCTCCTTTTGATATATTGTAACGTGGATTAATACACACACATACACAAAATCTAAATAAAAGTGCAATTTCTCACCCTGATATTTTTAATGCAACATTAAAGTCTGTCCTAGTTATATGGTAATTATGATAAACAAGGGTCCCTGTCTGACCACAGTAACATTCAGCAAGTCACCCAAAATCAGCCCTGGTTGGTAAAAACCAGTCCCTTTGGTGCATTAAAATGGTAATAATATGATATGTGCAAATAGAAGGATGCTCTCATCATAAAAGCCTGTTCAATGGATAGTTTGTGTAAGATTTTTTTCACGGGGAGAAGGGTATTTCAAAGAATCCATCATATTTTTTAACAGTACAATTGTGTCCTCATCCTTATCCCATATAAAAGCCTGGACTAACTATGGATAGTTTGTGTAAGAATTTTTCTCGGGGAGAAAGGTATTTCAAAAAATCCATCATATTCTTCAACAGTACATTGTGTCCTCACCCTCATCCCATATAAAAGCCTGGACTAACTATCGATCGCTGACTGCCAGCACTGACACATAATGATCCAGCTGGATCTCAAAACTAACCCCATGACTCTCCTTGAAACCACCTCCAGCTCGGATGCTGTTGTTGTTGGTGGGTGGGGTTGTATTTTTTTCTCCCCTCTCTCCATCTTTAGTCGGGGTCAAACCCGGGAACATGCCCCTAATGGTTTTACCGTGAGGGCGTTAAACATTACTTATCATCACATCATCGATAGTTAATGGAAGAATTTCACGGAGAGAAGGGCATCTGAGAGAGTCCATCATAATCTTCAACAGTACAGTGTGTCCTTACCCTCAGCTCGTTCGCCTGGTCGGTCATCATCAGGTCGCTGACCAGCGTGTGTCCGTACCGGAAGGCGGCCGTCACGAACTCGGCCGACACGCTCGGATCCACGTCCGGGTCAAAGGCCACCTTCCGCCCGGTGGTAAGATTGAACTCGGCCATGATGTCTGGTCCGATGATGAGCGGGATGTACTCCGTGTAGACGATGTTCTGCCACACTGCACCAAGGACCTTGCGCACCTCCTGGAATGGGCAACACACGGACAGAGTTTTGACCAGTTAGTTGAAGGGTTCTGTCATCATTTGAGACCAACATAGGGTAATGAGGATGCAGGAAGTCATTGACATACACCACAATACCAAGATACCATATCTGTTCAATAAATTAGAAATACATTGATAACATGGCGAAAAAGATTTTAATTACCCATCTTGAGTTATTCAGTAAAAGGATGGCTTGAGGTTCTAGACATGATTCTCCGACATCATTCCCATGATGACAGTGTAAAATGCATGCTTTCAATCATAACTATTTGTGACACATACTTTTAATCATTTGCAAATACATGTAGTTCTTATTCGCCGGTTCTGAATTAATTGGTTTAACTTCCTGATTTCCATAAAACAACTTGCCCGGAAAGTGTTTTGCCCCTTTTTGACTCACCTGGGTCTTTCGTCAATTTTCAAAGTCAAAACGGGGTCAAAACAGCCATTAAAATTACTCTTCTCCTACATCCATGCGAAGACGCAATTGCCAAAGCCAGTAAGAAAAAGCCTTAAGACAGCCTTCTTTTGGGTTACTTGTGAGCTCTGATTTCACAGTTTTTTCGAGGTCTTGGATGCAGTGAAACTTCTTGGGTTAAAGTCTGATTTTTAAAGAGGGAATACTCAGAACTTGCCGGCGGTAAAAGCGGGACTGAATAGTATGTGAGGAAAATGTGGGATCATTTGGAGGTGAGTTACACTTCTTAGTTTGTTGAGACTGGCATTGTCGTGGAGGAGAAGGACGCTCTGGGTTCCGTTGTAAGGGCGCTGACTGCTGAACTCTTGAGTAAGGTTGGGTTACAAAGTTTCTGCATAGTATGTAAGAGTACTCGTAACAGTGCTGTTAAAAGACACAATGACGACAGCAACGGTACCTTGTTGGTCAAATAATACAGCGAATAGCCTTTTTTCTGCTTTGAACCCCTTGCTTAAAAATATGGTGCGTCTGATCAGTTTGGTCCATGCAAGCTTTTTCACATATTTTCTGGCAAAAACGTACAAGGTAACCAATGTGACGTCAGTGACTACATTCGTCACACGTTTGGGATATTGAGGTTTGAGCAGATCTCGTGCAACATGGACCTCTTGTTTCTTTTGTTCCCCCTGTCAGCTTATGACGTACCCATTTTTTGCGGCCAGTTTTTAAAACTAAAGATCATTGTGTAGAATTATCTTAACTATCCCATTTGAAAGATTAAATCTTGAGTCGTATGTACATGTTAGAGTTTTGTTTTTAAACGTTGACACAACAACTACTTTACTCTCGTTTGAAACGCTATTTGGAAATATTTTTGGCTTATCAAAGTTGTTCAACTTTTCTCTAGGTTTAAACTTGTGTTCCTTTTGTCAGATTGCAAAATATGGAGCAGCGTTGACACATGTAACGGTCCTCAAATCTGTAGCAATTTTCACTGTAACATTATCCGGCTACAGTCTTTCAAAAACTTCAAGCATACCCAAAAGTAATGTATTTTGAAACCTCCTAACAATCTAATAACGTAGTTCTCTGCAAGCGCTACCAGTTCAGGGTTTGGCCTTTTTTATACGAGATATTACGTTTTATGATAAATGACCTGAGACAATCATAAAAGCGGTTTGATCTTTTTGTCTTTATAGGTTTAAGTGCACGTGAAAACAAAAAGTATAATAAATACAAAAGAAAGTGTGCACTGTATAGAAAACCTCTGAGTTCACATATCTATCTTGATCTTGCACAAGTGCACTTGATGTCCTTATTCTTAAGTCCTCAGTGAGATGCGCGCGCGTTCGCGCGTGCCCCCGTGTGTGTGTGTGTATGTGTGTGTGTGTGTGTGTGTGTGTGTGTGTGTATGTGTGTGTGTGTGTGTGTGTGTGTATGTGTGTGTGTGTGTGTGTGTGGTTGTGTGGTTGTGCGTGCGTGCGTGGGGGGAGGGGGGTATCACAGTCACGTCGCCTCCATTCACATAAATAAAGTTTGATTCCAATACTACCGCTCGGCTTATCATGTTGTTACTACTGTACTTAGATACCTCCGCATTTAACTGCCTACCACAAGTTTATGAGAAACGGTACCTGATAAAACTTTTCCAAAACGGCATCGGATGAGTTCTGCAGATGTATTTCGACTTCCTCTTTGTTTGTAGTTTTCAGATAGGCCATGGCAAGCTTGCGTACCAAGCGATTGTGTTCCAGGTGAAAGACGGTGTGAAGTGCGGTTAGCCCTGGTTGTTCGTTCACTCGTTCATCCCCTTTGCACACAGAATGCGTAACACTTAAAAGTTATGTAAAGTCCAGTATTTTGAAATAATATCAGGTCAGGAAAGAAAGTAAACTTCTTTACTGTTATGAGACGAGGTGATAGCAGGCCAATGGTTTCATATGTCAAGTCATAATGAATAAATTTCTTTTTGGTTTACTTTGCATCCTAGCGAAAGTTGGTTTATCAAACAACAAAATCAAAACAAAATACAAAAGAAAAGGTTGACATAAATAGAAAGCCATAGGCATGTGCAAAAGAAAAATGAATCGATCAATCAAACACAACACAACATTGCATAACATAACATAACATAACATAACATAACATAACATAACATAACATAACATAACATAACATAACATAACATAACATAACATAACATAACATAACATAACATAACATAACATAACATAACATAACATAACATAACATAACTTAAAAAACCCATAACATGACAACATAACACAATCCATCACGAGGGAGGGGGGGGGGAGGGGGGCTAAAATTAAGACTCCAACCTCCTGGCAAAGCCTCATACTATTTACGAATACGTTTGCATATTATAATATTTCTCGAAGTTTCCCCTTCAAACGAAACAGCTCCTAAATAACTCTGCCTGTCAATGATTAGGTTCCTGTCACGCAGCTCAAAAAGCGGAAGTTTAGAACCTCAATTTATGAGATTTGTATGCACCTCACACCTACCGTACACTGTAGGTATCTTTTGGAAAGAACGTACCTTCCAAAGCAAGTTTACAACTGGTACAAAAAGCTCAAATGTGACCCTCCACCACGAAATGAGTCGCATGTCACCTCGCGCGGTTCTGCGCTGGGCTTAATATAAGTCCGGGGAGTGTCTTGTAACAGTGTGAGGGTCACCTTCGTCACAGGCTTATAACTCAATTCGCTCTTTTCTAAAACGGTTTTCATCACTGGATAGAGCACAAAAAACTCTTTAGGAAAATGTAAAAATAAGAAAATCATGCAAAGGTGACATGCGACTCATTGTGACAAATGGATTTGTACATAATTTAGTGTTAGATGGCTTAAACAAATGTGTACAGATTGGCTGGCCATACTTTGTTGTTTCACGACTTGACCGCGTGGTAGGAATGTCGCGTGTTGAGATAGTTGGCTGACTCGTGTGACCTGTATTGTCATTGGCTGTGAGATGACTAAAATATGATAACCTTGAAGCCGCCATGTTAGATAGCCGGCAGAACATCTGAAAGCGCTCTCGGGAGAGGGTGCGGTGACACGACGCTGTTGTCAGATGTTGCTCCTTGAGCAGTGAGCCGACTGTTTAGTGGCTACTGTGAATGAATCTGTTATGATTCAAATGCTGTGAGAATACAGGTATTTATTGAATTGTATTTTTGTTCAGTAACTTTAACGTGTGAAATGACTGTGAGAGTCATGTTGTGAAATGGGTGGAAAGCGTGCCGTAAGCTGTGTCAGCCATTTTGAATAGAGTGTGGTATGTTCTGTGGTAATGAAGTTACTTGTAAATGAGCTGGTGTAAATAGTAGTTGGCGGATAATTGAATAATACTGAGAAAGAATGGAAGTATTATTGTGTAGAGAAGTTTATCTAGAATTGAAACTTACGGTAGCATAAACTTTCTATACAGCTTCCCAGTGGGGGCACGGACGCGCTCGACTGGAAGGGTAGAGGGGTGAGAAGAGGAGCGTCCCCTCCTTGCGGCCAGGACCAGAAGTGTCGGCGCAGGAGTGTAACGCAGCGCTGGAGAACTTGCAGCTGGTGTGAACCCCATATTATGTGAGATATGGTGCAAGTGTCGGACCCGCTGATTCGTGAGTAAACATACATGTGCGACCTGGAATAGTGTGCGCACCTACAGAACTTTGTATACATGTGAAATAAGATTGTGAGAATCCGACATAAACTTGTAACCACTGTATTGTGAGTTGGCAAGTGTGCGACCTAGAAGAGAGTGCGCACCCACATAACTTTGTATGTGAAATAGGATTGTGAGAATCCGGCATAAACTTGTAACCACTGTATTGTGAGTTGGCAAGTGTGCGACCTAGAAGAGAGTGCGCACCCACATAACTTTGTATGTGAAATAGGATTGTGAGAATCCGACATAAACTTGTAACCACTGTATTGTGAGTTGGCAAGTGTGCGACCTAGAAGAGAGTGCGCACCCACATAACTTTGTATGTGAAATAGGATTGTGAGAATCCGACATAAACTTGTAACCACTGTATTGTGAGTTGGCAAGGAAAGATAACCAGCTAAGTGGTGTAGTAACGGATTGGATGAATCCAGAATAGATGTACGGCCACTGAAATGTGAGCCGACATGTGAATTATTTTAGTATGTGTGATTCTTGAACGGAGAGTCAGCAAGGACGACATCATCGAGGGAGAGACTTTCTTTTCATCTTACTCGAGATAATAATGTTATATTGGATGAAAGAGTCTTTGAGTGGATGAGATATTGTATTGATATTTTGTTGTGATTGTTGGTTAATGTTGTGATCACTTGAATACAAGTATGAGGGCAAAGGGCAGGAATTGTGTCTAGTCTTTGTGCTTTGTTCGAGTGTTGTGTGTGTGTGTGAGACGGGAGTTTGTGAACAGAAATAACACACGCATTTTTCTGATAGGGTATTAACGACACACATACACACATTTACACACAAGTACCAGCCGTAACACTCATTCCGTCGTGGAGGGTCACAAATGGGATAGAAAGATCCTGAAAGATGACAACCGCCCCGGTGTAATGAAACCAGGTTTCCCCTGAAACTAGCTTTTTCCTTCGACCTTGTTGATCTCGTATGTACTCCACACTGAAACCCCTCCATTCCTTTCAAAGTGCTGATAATCGACCATAGGTACTTTATATGCATGGGGTCAAATTCGCTCACCCCAAAAAACGGCATTTTAACTTTGAAATTTGCTTTTTCGCAAAATCCTTCCCTTCTCATTCAAGGACTACTCGGTGCACGTTTTCGAACGAATCGAATTTTGGGCTGAAATCTATTGAATTTCACCACCAATTTCCTTCACTTGCAAGAAATTGACATAAAATTAAAGTACCCCTTTCATTCGACCGGAAGACAACACTTCAGTCTCGGGTATATATTGAATGCGAAAGCTGGGTTTCAGGTGAAACCAGATATCGTTACACCGGCCCTTCCCCAAGAATTGCAGATCTCCGAACAGTGGCGGTGAACAGCTCTATAGAATAATATTTTATTGTGCCAGCGCGGTCCTAACATGGGTACCTGTACGTGGGTTCATCTACTCCGTGACAATGCCTCGTCTCACACAGCTTTCATATAAAACGACTTTCTTGCAGCTGAGAGTGTCCACCTGATGTCCCTATATCAAGGACCTCCTGCCTCGTCTTTCTGCTTCCACGTGTCAAGAAACGAGGAACCCATTACAAGGTGGTGTTCGAGAGTAAGCGAGGGTCATTGAGGGTATCGACAACATCTTTCGCGCTGGCGTTCTCAATAGGTATTTTTACCGAATACGGAAGTGTGTAGCAGGTCAGGGCCAGGGGTGATTCTTCGAGACAGTTGTGCGATTAAATGCATGGTGAGTCCTAGGATAATACGAGCGTCTAATGATTTTCAGCCCACGGACAACATCGGGGAAAAATTAATCTGGTCATGTCACAAAAATAATATAAAGCTGTCTGGACCTGTATAATATATAGCCAACATAGACTCAATTGACAGACTGGCAGACAACCGAAGGACGAACGGACACACACGTGCAAAAGAAATGTCTATCTTACCAGCCATGGCACAGAAGTGGGAGGGAGAGCGGTTGATGCACGTATCATTGTGTCCTTCCGGCAGCCTCTCCTGATCCCGGAATACTTTGGTTTTGAGCAAGGCTCCCTTGCCGTCCTTTATTCTCAATGCCTTTGCCCTCTCTTCGCTGCTCCCTGCAAAGCAAACAAGGAACTTTTTTTTAAAGGATATATCAAACTTTAAGAAAGCAAGAAAGAAAGAAAGAATTTCAAAATAGTATCCCCCTCAAGAAGAATTCTAAGCATTTCAAGCATTGGAAATAATGATGAAACGCAGTTTTGAGAAGAAAAAGCCACGTCATAAACTAAAGACGCCCTTTTCAAGTTTTGTCAGACCAGTAGTTTTTGTAAACGGGCACTACTTGATGTTTTGCACTCGCGGGTTTGCTGCTTGCTGTTATGAAAAGATGAAGCTCAAAGCCGCATCAGTACACAAGCTTAATGGCAACTTGCATGTAGAAAAAACTACTGAATGACAAATAATGCATGTCATTTGGACAAAAAGACTTCATTCGATCAAAACCTTCAAAAATTTCCCAATCATGGAAAACTGTGATGTGTGTGTGAACCGTTTGTCTGTCTGTCTGTCGGTCTGCATGCGTACGTGCGTGTATATCTGTCTGTCTGTCTGTCTGTCTGTCTGTCTGTTTGCCTGTCTGTGTGAGTGGAATAAAGAGACAGAGAAAGAAAAACACAAACATATACAGACATACATTATTCGTTTACTGACCATAGACCATGCTGGCGTCGATGAAAGCAGTAAGAGAGTTGACATGTGTTCTGGGTTGATACTCAGTTTCGTTCGGAAATTTCAGTGGATCGGAACGAACAAACTCCATGCATTCCTGGAACTGATGGTCGCCTGGTGGAATCTCGATAGGAAAGCATTCACTGGCGACAGCAGAGAATGATTTTCATTCAATGTTTGTAGTATTTGAACAAAAAAACATAAAGTGAAAGCAAACCACGAAAGTAGTGTATGGAGATGTAAGTATGAATAGCAACTGAAAGAAGAAAAAGCTTGCAACAAAACGAACGTAGCAACAACGAACACAATAACAGAACGTGTTGCTGGTTTTTTTATTCAACACTGCTGCCTGACTAAAACAAATAGTAATTATAATCATCGGCATCAACATAAGCAAAGAGAACCCCCAGAGCATACCAGCACTGCGAGTACAAATTACTAGTGTGGACTTACGAAGTCCAGGTTTTTACACGGGATAAATATCATATTCTTCTGCTCGAACCTGGTTGTCTCTGTGCAGAGCGGACTTTTTTAGTTTTTTTGTTTTTTGCTGAGGATTTGTTTTTGTTTTTGTTGTGTCAAGCTGAGGTGATTTCGCAGATTGACATTGCTTTTAGAAGCGAAATTAATTCAGAAAACTGTCTCCACCCTGCAGTCAAAAGCAAATATACACCCTGACTGCTGCTTGTGACGTGTCCATTTTTTCTCCTGGTCTTGTGAACTCAAATGGACACAGGTGTCATTTTCCACATTAACTCTCACTCCTCACGCAAAAAGCAGCCAGCTTTTAGGTTGTTAGGTATTCTATCCCCGTGGAAGGATGCTCTTATCCGTCATAACGGTAATGAGAGATCTGTGTTGATAAGCAATTATGAAAGCATAGAAATACAAACTACCGGTGTCGTGATGTGTTGGAGTTATCAGACGTATTGCAACATCGGATGGTGTCATCTGTCTCGGTGGGCACGGGGATAGCCGTCATGTCATGGTCAAGAAACTGACCGACCTGCATCAGCAGCAAGGTGAATTCTGACTTGCTGGCCTTTGGCCTGTGCACCGCCCTACTGACCGCACGTGCACTGGGTAGGGGTACACCGGGTTTGACGCTGGACATCGTTCTTGGCCCGCTGTCTGGACCTGTAGCGATACGGAGCAGAATGATGGAACACGAATTGACTCCACTAGCCATTCTCGAAAACCCCGTTTCTTGCAAGTACGAATAATGGCTTCTGCATAAAAATGTGAATCTTGAACTGTCTTAATGATTGTTGAAAATGCTAATTATGACAGCACTGCATTTGTAAATATCTGTGTTAAACGCCCTCACTGTACGAACTGCGCTACAAACCAACCTTGATAATGAGGAGGCATGAGTCTTTTGACCTCAGACATTGTGGCTCCACGGTCATCTTTTGCGTTGCACCTGCCGTCATGGGTTCTGTAGCGTGCCGTGGTCGAACAGGCCTAGGTAAGACAGCACGTGCAAAGAGTTGTCATCACAGTTGTTTTGTAAACTGACCTAACCTACCTGTGTATACTTTGTTTCAATAGCAAAATACTTTATAAACACAGAAGAATAAGGGGAGGAGGGTAGTTGTCGGGGGTCCATTGTCCGAGGGGCAGGTGTTCGGGGAGGGGGGAGGGAGGCAATTAGCTTAGAAACAAACAGATAAATAGTGTTTTAGAGTGACGGTGTACTCCAAGTGTGTCATGTATGTGATTTTGGATTGTGTCTTTGTATTTTTGCACCAAACATGTATGTAATCTACAGCTGAATGCTGATGAACAATTCAATCCCGAACAAGAAATTCCTCTGATAGGAAAAACACCCCCGTCAAAGGGAAGGGAAATAACCTTCTCAGTTGGTGGCAGTGAGAATGGTTATTTCCCTTTGACCAACGGGGGTGTCCGTCTATAAGTCGTTGTATAATTTTAATCCACCAATAACTCCCTAACCGTGTGTTTGACTGGTCCCAATTTTTATAAGGACCGTCTCAGGAATGTATAGAACCTGTTCACCAAGTTTGGTGACGATCGGTCCGTTCATTCTTGAGATCTACTTGCGAACACAAACACCGCCACAAACACACAAACACATCGAGTGAAACCTATACACACCCCTATACCGGGGGTGTAAAAACTAGTTAACACAAGCCATTACTATACAACTGTGCTGTGGTGGATTTACACTGGTATATAGGTGTGTATTTGCCTTTTAGCCGAGGGTGTACGATGAAAATAAGTATTTTAAAGTATACCTGCTTAGGTGTGATCGGGTGGATGGTATTATAGCCACCCTTGATGCAACTGGTGCTGTGTTGGGCTGAGAGTTCAGGAGAAGTCCCACACACAGAATAGGCCCCGTTTGAGTAACGCACGACAGCTAAAAAATATAAACAGAATTTATGAAATAAAATAGGGACACACAGACAGAGAGACAGACAGACAGACAGACAGATAGACAGACAGACAGACAGAGAAATGGATCAAAATTATTTGAATTGATAGAATGACTTTATACATGTATGTGTTAAAAGTACTCAGGTATTGGCCCACGTTCCATTCTTTTTGGTCAGTCATGGGGAGTCGGTGTGACTGGTTCATTCGAACGAGGCATACCCAAGGTGTGGTTTTCAGCGTCCAGATTCAGATATAAACCTGCTCAATCATCCATGATGATGCTGTTGATTTACTTCTAAACCAAAATGATTCTTATATGATAATTTTCAACGCCAGCGACAACAAACGTGAAATCGTTAACAGTTTAAAGATAGTATACCGAAGGCGCCATTTTGGAAAGTTTTCTGACGATTTGGACCTTATAATTTCAAGGGACATTCGCTGTACTGTAATTTAGAAACACCTGCAATTATTTTCTCAAAACTGCTCCGAAACTATGCCAAATAATCAAATTAATTTCAATCAGAGAGCGGTTTGCATCGCCCAACTCTCCTGTCAGGAGTTAGGACTTCCGGTCGTCATCATTATTTATTTAGTTTTCCTAGATACCCATTCGTCAAAGAAGATTAAGACCGTTGGATGAAGAAATCAGTCAAACCTACAGTTACAGTCTAGCTAACGCATGCAAATGCTGTGCCATACAGGGCTAAAACGCTTCCGATAACAGAATCAAACACAATGTACGTGGAGAATATTATGGTCTGCTATGACTACCAAACACAGCATTTAGATTGAAAAATAGAACGCCGAAACACTCATTCTAAGACCTTCCTCGTGTGTGTTGTAATCTTGTTAACTCCCCAAACGAACTCTGTAGCTCGATCTCGGCTTAATTTCAAATCTTTATTTCTATGAATAGCGTATGAAATACTCAGGGTCGAAAGGAAGGACGAAAACTAGGAGGCGCGCAAAGTGCGTCACAATGAGAATTACAGTCTGGGATTCCTACTTAAAACACAGCCGTTTTCAATTTGAGTAACTCGGCGCTCAAACGTTTCTTTGGGGGTATTCCTGGTGTGTGGTCACATAAATTTACAACCCCCAGCCTGAACAGTATTATCTTTTGGGGCATTTGAGACAGTTTTCTTGTTAGATATATTCCCTTTAACTTTCTCAGAAAGGCATGATGTTGTCACATAAAACTTCATTCCTTCCCAGGGGCGGATCAAGGGATAATGGAGGGGGGGGGGGGGGTCCAAATTGTGGCAAAGCCCCCCAGACGCTGAAGATAATGTAACTTTATGAGGAACCACTGGAACCCCCCCCCCCCCCTCTCCCTCCAACTCCACTAGATCTGCCCCTGTATTAATGTTGCCTTCATCAAGCTCCAATGGAAGATGGACTTTTATGTGCAAGTAAAGCTTCTTCCTATACTTGCAGATTTGTCGCGTTGTGGCGTCCTGAAGTTGTTGTATTTCTGTTCTCAGCAACCACGCAAATAACGTTAACATTGTTAATGCTCATATCAGCAGAAGTTATGCACGCAAACCTTCCTCTATCTGCCTTTACAATCCAGTGTCCACCTTATGACACCTCTCCTTTGTTATATTTAGTCAAGTTTTGACTAAATATTTTAACATCGAGGGGGAATCGAAACGAGGGTCGTGGTGTATGTGCGTGTGTCTGTCTGTCTGTCTGTCTGTCTGTCTGTCTGTCTGTCTGTCTGTCTGTCTGTGTGTGTGTGTAGAGCGATTCAGACTAAACTACTGGACCGATCTTTATGAAATTTGACATGAGAGTTCCTGGGTATGAAATCCCCGAACGTTTTTTTCATTTTTTTGATAAATGTCTTTGATGACGTCATATCCGGCTTTTCGTGAAAGTTGAGGCGGCACTGTCACGCTCTCATTTTTCAACCAAATTGGTTGAAATTTTGGTCAAGTAATCTTCGACAAAGCCCGGACTTCGGTATTGCATTTCAGCTTGGTGGCTTAAAAATTAATTAATGACTTTGGTCATTAAAAATCTGAAAATTGTAAAAAAAAAATAAAAATTTATAAAACGATCCAAATTTACGTTTATCTTATTCTCCATCATTTGCTGATTCCAAAAACATATAAATATGTTATATTCGGATTAAAAACAAGCTCTACAAATTAAATATATAAAAATTATTATCAAAATTAAATTGTCCAAATCAATTTAAAAACACTTTCATCTTATTCCTTGTCGGTTCCTAATTCCAAAAACATATAGATATGATATGTTTGGATTAAAAACACGCTCAGAAAGTTAAAACGAAGAGAGGTACAGAAAAGCGTGCTATCCTTCTTAGCGCAACTACTACCCCGCTCTTCTTGTCAATTTCACTGCCTTTGCCATGAGCGGTGGACTGACGATGCTACGAGTATACGGTCTTGCTGAAAAATGGCATTGCGTTCAGTTTCATTCTGTGAGTTCGACAGCTACTTGACTAAATATTGTATTTTCGCTTTACGCGACCTGTTTTTAATATATCGTGCAATGACTTGCTTATCGATCATTCCTCCATTTGGAGCGTGACATTTTACAAAGTCCAACAGCCTGGCTAATTTCTGTGCAGTGTGCGAATCTCTTATGAATCGATTTCATTATAAAAAGAACACTGCGCAAGAAGCATTCAGGGTGATGATCTTTGGCATGGCAGTTCTACCTAAAAAAAAAAAAAAGTCGCGTAAGGCGAAAATACAATATTTAGTCAAGTAGCTGTCGAACTCACAGAATGAAACTGAACGCAATGCCATTTTTCAGCAAGACCGTATACTCGTAGCATCGTCAGTCCACCGCTCATGGCAAAGGCAGTGAAATTGACAAGAAGAGCGGGGTAGTAGTTGCGCTAAGAAGGATAGCACGCTTTTCTGTACCTCTCTTTGTTTTAACTTTCTGAGCGTGTTTTTAATCCAAACATATCATATCTATATGTTTTTGGAATCAGGAACAGACAAGGAATAAGATGAAAGTGTTTTTAAATTGATTTCGAAAATTTAATTTTCATAATTTTTTTTATATATTTAATTGTCAGAGCTTGTTTCTAATCCAAATATAACATATTTATATGTTTTTGGAATCATAAAATGATGGAGAATAAGATGAACGTAAATTTGGATCGTTTTATAAAAAAAATATTTTTTTTACAATTTTCAGATTTTTAATGACCAAAGTCATTAATTAATTTTTAAGCCACCAAGCTGAAATGCAATACCAAAGTCCGGGCTTCGTCGAAGATTACTTGACCAAAATTTCAACCAATTTGGTTGAAAAATGAGGGCGTGACAGTGCCGCCTCAACTTTCACAAAAAGCCGGATATGACGTCATCAAAAATGGAAAAAACGTATGGGGATTTCATACCCAGGAACTCTCATGTCAAATTTCATAAAGATCGGTCCAGTAGTTTAGTCTGAATCGCTCTACACACAGAGAGAGACACACACACACACACACACACACACACACGCACGCACATACACCACGACCCTCGTCTCGATTCCCCCCTCTACGTTAAAACATTTAGTCAAAACTTGACTAAATGTAATGACCAAACATCGTTTTGTTACCTGTTCAAATTATGATAGGGTGTTTAGATGCAAAAAAAACCAAATTTTCACCTGCAGCAATTTGTTTTTGCCTAAACACAACCGTTTTCGAAATATTTAGCTTCAATGAAAGGGTAATATAGCTATTCTGATGGACACGTGGGGGAATTCGGGGGCTGTGATTGGATGGTCTCTTCCGATCATCAAAGCATAATGCTACGGAAGTCGGCCATTTTTGCCAATATCCAAAAGCATATTGGCAAAAATGGTCGACTTTCGATCTTGTAACTCCACACTAAATACCCCACTTCCCCTCTGAAGTATTGATGTACAACCCATGGCACTAACATTCATGTAGTCGTTAAAAACTGAGGTTGAACAATTCGCTTTATGACGAGACAAGTATAAATGCCATTCACCCAAACTGAAAACTTCGCTGCCGTCTGCCCGCGTTGTACGGATTAGCTGTTCTCTTCTCCTCCCCTTGTTTCATCCTAGTTCTTCAGTTGTTTCTAGTTTTCCGTTGATGTTGTGTGCGGTGCTGCTTTGACATTTAACGTGCGCCACACACAAGACATAAGCCGCAGCACAGGCTTCATGTCTCACCCAGTCACATTATTCTGACACCGGACCAACCAGTCCTAGTACTAACCCCATAATGCCAGACGCCAGGCGGAGCAGCCACTAGATTGCCAATTTTAAAGTCTGAGGTATCACGGGGCGGACGCCTTACCACAAGGCCAACCGTGCCGGTTGTTGTGTTTTGGTCTTCTACATAGGTAGTCTTGTTCAAAATAAAATAAAAACTCAAACTTCTTTTTGTTGTATAGGAATGAACTAATAAAAAGCTGTTTAACAGCTGTGTTGTCAAATCAGTCGAGTTTTTTTCCAAAGTCAGTGTGGCGCCTGCGCAAAACTAATGCGCATAAGAAACGGCGTCTGCTATCAAAACCTGAGATCAACGCATCGACGCAAAAACTGTCATTTTGTAAGTTTGGAACAACATATCAAGGTCAGAACAGCTATATAATCGCTATTGTATTTTCAGCGTAGCAATAGGGTCCGATATTTAGACTCGAACAAGTATAATGCGACTCGTCTTCGACTCGTCGGCATTATACTTGTGTCGTCTAAATATCGGACCCTATTGCTACGCTGAAAACACAATAGCTGTTATCAATGCGTAAAATCTCCCATTTCCGGTGAATGAACACAAAAACACGACACCACTATCAACCGCCTTTGCCTGTAAAATAATAACCGCTCCCTCTCCAGTTTGAAATAAGGACTGCTCTCCGCCATCTTGTCTGAGTTGTCACTTCCCGCAGAGCAACATTTGAGTCTTTCGATGTGTTTTTCAACTTTTTTTTTGCATCACTGGTGTCGTTTGACGAATTTGATGTCAAATTAGGGGTAGAAAAGTTAGCGAAAATCGCACATTTTCAGTGGTTTTACATGGATATCTTCTAAACTGTTCAAGATAGACTGTTCAATTTAGCACTCTGTTTGTTTACAGAATTTGCAGGATGCTGAACCTCCCAAACAGACTGTAATGTTGATTAAATTCAGCGTTGGGCAAGTTGAAGTGGTTAAAATAAATACTTTTCTTTTACTGAAATGGGCATGTACATAACATGATGATATTTTCACTGAGAGCTTGCGTAATTAGGTTCAGGATCCTCACAAACTCATTATCTAAAAGTCTGTGAAGTCTCAAAGCTCTTTGCTTAATATATCAACTTAAAGGGTGACAGAGTACACAATACTTTCACAGTATCTGCCAACATGAATTTTTATGTTTATTCATGTAACCCAGTTCAGTATTAAACCAATCGATTTCTATTAATACATGCTGAATAAATGGGGTTTTAGCTATTTCTCCTCAACATTGTGTCAAAATCCACCAACATTTTGTCCATATATCTCCGTAATGATGTTGGTACCCGTTGCTAGGTAGAACTGCCACCTTAAGTGACGGGATGATCTTATCCCATATAAAATCCTAGGCGGCGCTGAGATAGAGGGCAGAGCTTTGTTCACGGGAAGGCCTGCCTTTAAAGATATCATTCTGAGGATCCATTTTATTGTTCAGCCCTCAGCATGTTTTGAAACCAGTTTGAATACTCTAAATAGAAAATGACACAAAGGTACCCTGAGGAGTGCAGTGTGAGTGCACAATAAAGTGTACTGTAACTTGAGCCGACATCCTGTTAAGTAACCGGGTTTTGTGCTGGCAAGATCAGGCTTGCGTAAAACTGAAAACACTTGTTAATGACAGTGCAATGAATAGGATGTTTTATGGAGTGAAGGGGAAAGGCGTTGGTGCTTTTTTTCTTTCTTCCTTTTTCTTTCTTTCTTTTTCTTTTTCTTTCTATCTTTCCTTCTTTCCTCCTTAATTTCTTTTTCACGAACACAAGCATTTGAGTCTGCTCGTGAGAACAAATAAGAAACATATTAACAAGAATTTATAAAAGGGAATGGTTGATATAATTTAAAGGAAAGCTAATGCAAGAAATAGAGGGAAAAAATAGGGCATTGCAAACTACTACGTACTCTCTAACATTACTACTCACACTTCAATATTTTCCCCCACAAATCAATATTGAATAAATTATTAAAATTCTAATGTGAATTTGTAAACTAACCAACAAATGAATAACCATACCTGAAGAAGACTGATAGATCAGCAAAGCAGAACACGAAACGCAGTTAAAATACATATATACCGGAAAATTTGGACACAATTAAAAAGATGTTGTCTAAAACTTGAATATAGGGTAGCAGATTGTTGCACCTGAATTATTACTGAATAAATGGGTTAAGTTAAAAGAAAAAATACGATTTCACTTTTTTTTTATCAAATGCTGTCTACACTAATGCTTGGTGACACGTCAGTTGGGCAAGTTACCTACTCTAATCTTACTTCTTCCTTATCATACTCTCAGGGGGAGACTCCAGCCTTAAGCGAGACATTCTCTATATCTTCGACATGACAACACCTTACATCTGGCACGGCGGGTGATATGTAATGATGCCGTGTCTTTTCTGTCCGCCGAAGCACGCTTCACATTTTTTGTATCGGCTGATTACATCATACTCTTATCATTTTAAAGTATTAGAAAGAGAGAAGAAAAAAAAGACTGCAAATAAAAGCATACATCATATAGCGCTGTTTAAGGGAAAAAACGAGGTGGTATAGACTAACAGTAAGCGCTCAAGTCATGTCGTCCGTCTCAGTGAGAGAATTTTTCCTCCCTTGGAAATGTAAACCTGCACAGTGAGACTGTAGAATTTTGGTATGTGTCCAAGTGAAAAGATGCTGTTATCCCACGTAAAAAGCATGAGCTACTCTGTAGCGATGTACCCGGTTGTTAACATGGGAAGGAACGTGTCCATAAAGCAAGGGAAGCTTCTTAACCCTTAGGCTGGTTGTCGCGACATATGTCGCGTTACTTTACGTATACCGTCACCTGGTTGTCACGACATAATTATGTCGTGCTACTGGCTCAGTCTGTTTGGTCGTTCCGATTACCTCCCATGGATGCGAAAACCTATGACCGTTTTTCTTTATTTTTCTTTCTGTTATTTCACCAGTGGCTATGTAACATATGTTACAGAATTGCACCAGTGTAAGGGTTAAACTCAACGGATAACGTAAACATGTCTATGGAGACCAAACTGATCGACAGAAGAAAACCTTACAATGTCATACACGTTTCAAAAACTTAACATTCTTGTTTTGTTTTTTAAGTTTCTGGATTTTGTAACGTTAAGTCTATCTGTGTGTGTGTATGTGTGTGTGTGTGTGTGTGTGTTTTTGTGTGTGTGTGTGTTGAATTCTGATCGAAAGCAGAACACAAACCTTTTACTTCCAGTGCCAAAAAAGACGCAAGAAGGAAGCTGACGACGATCATGCCAGAAGAAGGTTGAGATGCTGAGAGGACCATGTCTGCTGTCTGCTTTGCTAGGCACCCAATGACCATTGCCAATGTGTGATACTGAGCGGGCCGCGCGCGCGTTTTTAAGGTGGTGTGTGTGTGTAACATTCATTGTGTTCATTCCTAGAATCAACAAGGAACCAGGACGTGCCAATGTGATATAATTATGAGATGGTTGATGTGGTAGGGGGCCAGATAGGGAGGGAGGGATTTGTCCTGTTTACATTTAGCCAGAAATTCGTCAAGATTTCATCAGAACGGAATCGAGTTAATATTATGATATGCACAGTGGTACCTGCGATGTGTGGCCCCTCCGATGAGAGGAAACCTCCCTTAAAAGGACACTTTCTGGAGTCCCTTTGTCTATTGTAGAAACAAACCTTTCGCTGGTCCTAAGGGTGTCCTTTCATCGCAGGTACCACTGTACGTCGTTACTTCTTGTCTTGATTGGTGGTGGGTTGGTTAATAACGATTTTTTATCAAAATAATAATAGAACATTTTTAAAGCACTTTTCTACAGGTCGAAGCGTTGTAGTGGTTGTGAGCATACATATGTGAGCCTGCTCTATGTACTGTGTGCATACATTTATCCGCACATCCATGTGTGTGTGGGGGGGGAGGGGTATGTATGTGTGATAACTTGTGTGTGTGCTAAAGCACGCGTGTGACTGTGTATGTGCTAAAGCACGCGCGCGCGCGTGTGTGTGTGTGTGTGTGTGTTTGCGTAATGCGGGGGTCTGTGTGTTTGATGTGTGTGTGCTAGCGCGCTCGCGCGCGTGTGTGCCTGCGTGCGTAATTCGTTGTGCATCTCCCTCCCTCCCGTCTTCCTTTCTCTTCTTCTCTTTATCTCTCTCTGTTTTACACACACACACACACACACACACACGGGCGCGCGCGCGAGCACACAAATGCAAACACACACACACACACAAACACGGGCACGCGCGCGAACACACACACACACACACACACACACACACACACACACACACACACATCCTGGTTGTATCAAAATGTCATGGCTTATTAAAGCAAAATAATGTAACCTTGGGTAAATAAAAAAAAGTGTAAAGGATTCATCAAAAAGCTCGATCGTAAGCTCCTAACAAAACACACCACAATGAAATCGCGATACTGAAGTTGACACCAGTAACAACAGGGAAGTTCTTGGTAAATCTTTATTGAAAGTGTTTATTTCATTAAACGTTCCCATCTAGAGTTCCGCCATCTCACGGCCCCATGTGCAGACTACATTGTCATGTAAAGAATCTTCCTTTCAAGACACCGCAGGTGGGAGCGAGGAGAATGAAGGTGTGTGAGTGGGTTCGGGGGGAGGGGCAAAGCGAGGGACGGGGTTTCGAGAAGAAAGCACCAGCTGATGTTAAAACGATGACTTGAGTAGGCAGATGCATGATGTGAAGACAACCCAGGCGCGACCAGACTTTTCATAGCCCCCAAGAAAATTGGTTGTTTAAAAATCAACAATGGCCGCAGCTGTGTTTTAATAAAAAAAATAAATAAAAAAAGCGGCTAATCGGTGCATCAATGGGGCTGGGGGAAGGGGGTGGTGCAAAACGATATTATTCTGTAAGCTCACAATGTTACAACAGAATAATAGTAGGTCTTTGCGTAACTGTACAACTTTTCAAACAAAACCAGTTCAAGCAAATGTATAAAATTTTAACTAGGCTAAAACGGAAATATGTGTTTATCAGATGTAGACAATGTTAGTTAGTTAGCTGTTGCTTTTTGGGGTCCAGCGGGCCATTTAGGCCAAATCAGGACCCCAAATGTAGACAAAGCTTTGAAGAAAGAAAGAAACAAGAAAGAAAATAACAACATGTTGCGTCAAGCGATATATCAATACATTTGGTCAATCCTTAAACTAAAAGATCGGCATTGAAAATTTAATCAGTCATCGTTATGACTACTAAAACCTTGCTAGCCGAAACCCGTAAACAGCTGATTTCGGCGAAGCATGCCAACATAAGACCCAATGTGCATGAACCGATTTTCTTTAATTCTGAACACATTTTCAAAGTAAGCATATCATATTGATATATTTCTGGATTCAGGATTTAATAAGGAAAGCAAAACCATCATTTTTAATAGTTTGTGAATTTTGATTTGCAACTTTAATGAACTTAATGAGCTGAAATGCAATCCAGTAGTACAGACTGAGTAAACAAAAAAGGTTGACCAAAGTTTCAATCTTTCTTTCTTTCTTTATTTGGTGTTTAACGTCCGTTTTCAACCACGAAGGTTATATCGCGACGGGGAAAGGGGGGAGATGGGATAGAGCCACTTGTCAATTGTTTCTTGTTCACAAAAGCACTAATCAAAAATTTGCTCCTGGGGCTTGCAACGTAGTACAATATTATTACCTTACTGGGAGAATGCAAGTTTCCAGTACAAAGGACTTAACATTTCTTACATACTGCTTGAGGCTAAAATCTTTACAAAAATTGACTATATTCTATACAAGAAACACTTAACAAGGGTAAAAGGAGAAACAGAATCCGTTAGTCGCCTCTTACGACATGCTGGGGAGCATCGGGTAAATTCTTCCCCCTAACCCGCGGGAGGATAAAAAAGTTTCAATCAATTTGCTTTAAAATGAGGTCACAACAGAACAGCCGCGACTCAGTTTTACAAAAAGCCGGATATGACGTCATCAGACATCCCCCCCCCCACAAAAAAATGGAAAAAAGTTGTCCAGAAGTACTTCAATCTAAAGTTTTAGAAAAATCTAAACGGCAGATTTCCCGGAATTGCCACACACACACACACACATACAAACACACACACACACACACACACACACACACTCGGTCGCCTCGCCTTAATTCCCGGTCTACCGCGATACATTTTGTTAAATGTTGACTTATTGTTAATAAGTCTCGCAAAGCAATGTTAACACACACACACACTGACACACACACACACACACACACCATTGTGTCAAAATCCGCTTGTACTGTCTTACTCGTGGAAGCCACATTCTGTGCTTTTAAAGAATAACTATCAGGGCTAATAAGGCAATTCTATATTATATCCCTTACAAAAACACCACAATAAAATCGTGATACTGAGCTTTGGTTTTCCAAAAATAAAGCTGACACCAGTAACAAAAGGGAAGTTCTTGGTAACTCTTTATTGGAAGTGTTTATTTCCTTTAACGTTCTCAGTCGAAGATCCGCCATCTCATTATGTGCAGAAAACATTGTCCTGTGAAGAATCTTCCTTTCAAGACACCGCAGGTGGGAGCAAGAAGGGTGGAGAGTGGATCGAGGGAGGAGGAGGGGGGGGGGGAGCGAAGGACGGGGCGCTGAGACGGGGTGTAGCATCAGCTGACGTCAAAGGTTTGACTTGTGTGTACACGCCATCACTGAAACGGTTGACCGGTTGACCGTTTCTCCATATCTCGTTTCTCCACTTCCTATTTCACCGTATTCATTCACTGTAACTTAATTACTAGTAGCACGACTCAAACACACACACACACACACACACACACACACACACACACACACGTTCGCACGCACTCACTCAAGCACGCACGCAAACATCCTCCCCCCCCCCCCCCCCCCCCAGTTTCCCTTTTTCACAATGTTGTCAGTTTGTAATTCGCTGTGAGTTTATCTGCAATGGCATGTTATTATGTACCTCTTACTATGCACGAAACAAACGGCTGTGGTTCACAAGAACTCTAGCGATGGCTTTTGACTGTTCAGAGGAACTGGCGATAGGCATAAACCGTCGTCTGCTACGAGAACCACGACCTTGTGTGACCCTGTTTCCGGGCTTTTCTTTTTTCAAACTTTCAAAACTTCGAATTGTATCTTTGATGAAAAAATAATTATTTATGATTTAAGAATGTTTGTGTAACAAGCTGTCAATTTATTACTTAGATTTTAAAAGTTAGGTCTAGCGCCAAAACGCACCACGGTTCGGCAAAATTAATTCTTTGAAAATTGCTCGCTCTTTACGTAGGGCACCTGGGATGTTCCCGTTCGGTGAGCGTTCAAATGGAAGCGTGTTTGTACTGTGTGTAAAAGCCTGACAGTATCTGTGATGGTTTACGGGAGGCTTACTGTTCTTTCTTTATTTGGTGTTTAACGTCGTTTTCAACCACGAAGGTTATATCGCGACGGGGAAAGGGGGGAGATGGGATAGAGCCACTTGTCAATTGTTTCTTGTTCACAAAAGCACTAATCAAAAATTTGCTCCAGGGGCTTGCAACGTAGTACAATATATTACCTTACTGGGAGAATGCAAGTTTCCAGTACAAAGGACTCAACATTTCTTACATACTGCTTGACTAAAATCTTTACAAAAATTGACTATATTCTATACAAGAAACACTTAACAAGGGTAAAAGGAGAAACAGAATCTGTTAGTCGCCTCTTACGACATGCTGGGGAGCATCGGGTAAATTCTTCCCCCTAACCCGCGGCCGGAGCGAGCACCACTGAGACTCGGCGATTGACCTCTACTTATAACACGAACCAACTGAAGTTTTCTGTTGAACCGTTTACCTTGATTACACTGTGATGACACAGATAATTCATTTGCTCTTCTTCCTCTTGCTAGTAGTCAGCGAGCAGCATTAGTTCAGGTTTGCAAATGGCAGCAGTAGCCAAACAAAGTGATTTCCCTTACGTCTTTTTGCTTGAACTGCCAAAGAAGAAAGGATAGGCGCCAGAAAAGTACTATAAAACCAGCCGGTGATGCTTTAAAACTGAGAGCTGTGAGGTTACGTTTGATTGTGGCTCTGTACTTGCTCCAACTGCCCGTTTTGCCGGTTGGGGAGTAGGGCAGCAAGACGGCCGTGGCTCAGCGGCAGTCAAGCCGGGTCTTCTGTTGAAACGTTCACTTTGATTACACTGTGATGACACCGATAACTTGCTTGCTCTTCCTCTTCTTGGCAGTAGTCCGTGAGTGGCGTTTTACTTTTCTTTTAGTTCACTTCTTCGGGTGACAAATGGCAGCAGTAGCCAAATAGAGTGATTTCCCATACGTCTTAATGCATGAACTGCCAAAAATAAAGGATAGGCGCCAAGAAAAAACAAAAAAAAACCAACTCAGCGCTTGATCCTTTGAACATTAGCGTTGTGCTTTTACGTTTGATGTGAAAAAATTCTCTGGACAAGTTTTGGAAACAGTCTATGTTTGAGGGCGATTTGAACCTTTCATTTTAAAAGAAAGCATGCCTGAAATGAAGGGGAAAAAAGTCATATAGCAGGCAAGAGGCTTATCAGGCCATGTATGATATGATAATTTGACTAGTCCTCAAAGTGACTCGAGTGACTCAAAGAAATAAAGTTTAACATTCTACTACTGTACAACTTAATTAATACACTATACATATAATGAAACTATTTATTGCTCAATAAATGCCTACTCGGCGACTGCACAAAGAAATAACGTTAACATTCTACACACACAACAATTATTAATACACTTTACAGATAAGGATACTATTTACTACTCGGCGACTGCACAAAATACTTCTCAGTGACGGTAACGTCCGACTTCAAATCACTATTCCACAAAGGACAGGTATTCTGTATAAGCTTTCAACCGATAGTAGCTTCTTGTAAAGCACTTAGATATAACCCCCCCCACACACACACACACACACACACACACACACACACACACACACACCCACACACACACACACTTCTCTCTCTCTCTCTCTCTCACACACACACATACACACACACTCACACACACACCGGGCCGTGCACATCCTGTACTGACACATTTACACAATGGTAAATCGCAGAACTGAATAGAGAGACTGACTGAGTCAAAGACAAAAAGAAGGAGCCTGAGAGGGAGGAAAGAGAAAGAGAAAACACCATCAGCTCAACTGTTTTGAACCAAATTAATGCACCCTGACTTGTGGCGAATGTTATCACTGAATACGAGACATTGGTTCCATTCTACATTATTGTCACTGACAAACTGGAACAAAAGCGTGACTGGGTTAAAATGGTCAACCACCAAGGTCTCTTGGATCGTGGAACGCCTAGTTGTGTCCACCGCAGGCGCTACACACGATTATGTCCCCCGCACGCGGAAGCAGATTTTTTTTTTTCCTTTTTACCTCAGTGCTTCAACCCTTCCTTGTTTTCTTCTCTCTTTTTTCTTTCCTTTTTTATGTGTTTTTTTTGTTTTTTGTAAATAGGCGGTGAGCATCCTTCTTCATTGGTCTTTTTTCTTCTTTTTAACTCCAACATAGAGGTATATTACACTCACGAGACACTAAAAATACTAACACACATTTTCCCAATTAATATTACGTGATTTACAAAAGCGGAAGCAGATTTGATATATCGTAAAAGAATTACCCTGTGAAGGTATTTTATGGCAGATCACATTATTTATTATAGATAGTTCGAAGTAAAATTACCTAGGCTATAAGTACATACATCGAAAATGGAATTCACAACAATGTGAATCAGTGTCAATAACGCGTGTGCCCTCCGTTGTGTGCCAGGCATTCAACACATCGTTGGCGCACGGAGTGGATCAGGTTGCATATGAATGCTCTGGGAACTCCATTCCACTCCTGCTGGAGCCATTGCAGCAGTTGACCCAGATTGGCAGGAGGAGGGTGATGTTGCTGTACCCGACGACAAAGCTCGTCCAACATGTGCTCGATTGGGTTCAGGTCCGGGCTGTTGGCTGGCCACAGCATCCTGTTGACCCTGGCCTGCTGGATGAAGGTGTTTACAGCTGCAGAGCGATGGGGAGGTGCGTTGTCATCCTGAAGAATCGCACGAGGGTCGATCGCTTGGACGGCTGGAACGACCAGGGGTTGCAGGATCTCATTCTGGTAGCGGACACCGGTCAAGTTGCCCACTACATGGTACAGAGGTGTCCTTAGACGTGTGCTGATCCCTCCCCTGACCATCACAGAGCCTCCGCCAAAACGCTGTCGTTCCAGAACAGCGCCTTCTGCGAAGCGCTCTCCGCGACGCCTCCACACTCGGATGCGACCATCAGCAGGTTCCAAGCAAAAGCGGCACTCATCTGTAAACAACACCTGAGCCCACTGCTGACGTTGCCACCTCACATGTTGAGTGCACCAAGCTCCGCGAGCTGCTCGGTGATTAGCAGTCAGGGTTGTTCCTCGGACTGGACGCCTTGCACGCAAGCCAAAGTTGTGTAAGCGGCTTCGGATCGTCTGACCACTAACAACAGTGTTGGTGGTAGCTTGTAGGCGTTGCCTAATGTTGTTTGCCGTAGCCATTCTTTGTTGCATGGCCTGCCTCTGAATGAAGCGATCCTCTCTTTGTGTGGTGACTCTGGGCCGACCAGAACGTTGTCGCTCCTGCACTCTTCCAGTTGCGTGGAATCTCTGTTTTAGTCTGATGATGACAGAGGAAGCCACTACAAGCCTCTGGGCCACTTGCCTGGCAGCAACACCGTCTTGTAGCCATCCTATAAGAATAAGAATAAGAATAAGAATACTTTATTATCTCATAGAGAAATTCAGGCGTGGTACATAACAATAGTACAAACAAGACATTGATTTTACATAAAACATATAGCACTATATAACAGGGCAGGTTATAGAAACACCTTCCACTTCCACTATTGCCCTTCCTCTATCCAAATCGCTCAGTTTTCTTCGTTGGGGCATGTTGCTACTGTGCATAATTGTGTCAGCGTGTCAACCTTTAAACACAAGCTGGTGAGCGATGTTCATAGCCAGGACCCTGTTGTAGCACGTGCATCACAACCTTTTGCCCTGGCATGCGTTCCGCAAATTTCATGGGGCTATAAAAAACACCCTTTTTCTTCCAAAATGCAGAAGCTTTTGAGAAGTCCCACAAAGGGAAATAACTCTGCCTCTCAAACAAAATTCTAGGTCAAGACTCATTGTTCATTTGTTAATTCAAACACATTAATCTTTTAACTATCATGTCGATGTTTAATTTTTTGACAATTTTTTATAATTAGATCCGTTTTTTCAACCGATCCTTAACTTTTTTTGAAGAGTGTATTTGCCCGTTAGCCATGCCTCACTCTTCACACACTCACAGACGTACTGTTTTGTATTAGAATCAAACAGTCCCTAAGATGTTAATACCAGGTGCCTGTGGTTAACTGTGCAGTATCCCTCGTCCAGCACCGGAAAAGTAATGACCTTCAGAAAAAAGACTCTAAAGACCATAGCCAGCAGTGTTGATTCCCACTCTTTTCTCACCTGGCATTCCATATCCTTACTGGACCCTTCCTTCCTTTTTCTAGTCTACGTCTCATTTTCATATAACGGATTGAACTTAAGTATATATTAGTTCTTGTGTTGTGTAGTACCGTAAACTACCTTGTATACGCCCAGTATCGAGTTATGTAAACTCCTACTCCCCTACTTTGAGCCGAAAGCGGTGCATAGAGCATACTACCTAACCTAATAAACGCCCACCCACCCCACTTCTTGATTAATAATGCCACGAAAACAAATTGGAACATTTGTTTTTAGTGTTTGTAAACTTCCGCAAGCTGTGCAGAGAATTCATCCGAGGGTATATAATGCCAAGATGCTGTTATAAAGGCATACCGTTTATTGATACTATCACCGCAGTGCAGCTTAGTAATAAAAGATAGTTGAAGTTCTCAAAGCTCTTCTGAGGTTGAAAAGACCGGTTTTTGATCACGATATTTGTTTCAAGAGATTGTCCCTCGAGTTTGATGGCTTGAATCAGTGCAACTGCAGATCTAGATTAATCTTTTTCCAGTTAGCATTATCTTTTGAAGTTATAAACTTGGTAACAGACAATCAAGCAACACGTTTTCCTTTGTGGTTTGCTTGCAAGTTCCTGTGTGTGTGTGCGCGTGTGTGTGAGAGAGTGAGAGAGAGAGACAGACAGACAGACAGAGGGGAACGTTTTGTGCAATAACGCATCCTTTGAACACTTCCATGCCAAGTGACCAAAATATCGTTATTCTAACAAAGGAACCGCTCCTGCAAAGGGTATAGTACCTAGTAAACGCCCACCCCCAACATTTGGGAAAAAGTGGTGCATAGGCGTATACAAGGTAGTTTACGGTATATCTGAATGAGTAATAATCTAAGCATGAACATAACAGTGGCGACGTTGACACACTGACACCGACAACAGAGAGAGAGAGAGAGAGAGAGAGAGAGAGAGAGAGAGAGAGAGAGAGAGAGAGAGAGAGAGAGAGAGAGAGAGAGAGAGAGAGAAAGAAAGATTAAGACACACACACAAACACAAAACATAAAGTATTTCTCTCCATCCAGTCTGCAAAGACTACACAACAGCAGCAGCCACTGGCATGGTGATCTTTATTGCTGTTTTTATCTTCCCTCCTCTACTTCGCCTCATACCCGACTAAAGACATGTGGCGACAGCCACAATATTACACATTGAACTACATTTTGTTGTTTGAACTTATTTTGTTTGTTGTGCGGAGACCACTATATCTACCACTATCCACTATCTAAACAACACACGTCCACTCTCTCCCATATCTCACAATGTTCTCTTTTAAACTCGATATGGACAAGCACAATACAAATTTTACTTGGAATGCAAAAAACATTGAACACATCCAATCGAGATCCTAGTAACCAGAACAAATTAAAGCAACAAGATTTCACTGGTTAATAAGACAATAGGGAGAGGGAGGGGTGTGGGTGGAGGAGGATAATATACAACCTTTCAGCTATCTGGCAGGCTTTACTACTACTACTACTACTTCTACTGGATGAAAAAATATGTTTGTTTGTGAACATCCTTTTTAAATGACCATAAAAACACCGCAGAAAATGTTGTAGATTAAAATTAAATCAAATTTTCTAGGCAATATTCGCTGCATCGCTGTAGTTATGAAAACATAATTCAAGTCAGTCTCTTTTCACGAACTAACCGTCGTTATTTTTGTGTGTTTTAATCAAATACAAACGCATACTGAAAACATGGTCAGTTAAGCCTGAGAAAATATGTCAGGAATAAATCGTTTAACGAAATAGTTCCCGGTTAAATCGGTAACTAAGGCATTTAGTCAATTTGGTGTCGTCCCAGCACATCGAAACTGAAATGGGTTGTAAATTACACGGAGCTAAGAAGTTATCATATAACTTGTAAGGAAAACTGTAAAGTACAGCAACTTAAACCAGATTCTTGTGACCAAACTGACTTTAAAGAATCTTGATCGATCGATGAATTTCTTATTTCCCTTCAGTTGCTTCTTTCTTGTTCAGAAAGCTCTCTCTCTCTCTCTCTCTCTCTCTCTGAGTCTCTCTCTCCCTTATTATGGCAAGATTCCGAGGTGGAATAACAGAACTAGTTGTGCACGTTAATCGGTAAAAGAGATACGATGCGGATATGCTGTTATGCCCATTGTGCAGGGAAAGTAAGGAAGATGAGTTTTATTTTGTGCTTTGTTGCCCCGCACTTCGTGATTTGCGATGCCAGTTTATTCCTTCCAAGTTTTATAGAAAGAAGAAACCCAAGTTTACACAAGTTTTCTATGCTTTTGGCATCTGTGAATGAAGGTATTGTTCGAAAGTTGTCAGCTTATGTGTACAAAGCATTTCGGCTACGGAGAAATAAATCTTATACATGTATGTGAAACTAGTACCAACATGCACAGCTTGGACTGGTTTGAGGCTGTAGTGTGTAGGCTTACAGTGTGTGTTTTCACTGTTCCATAGAATAGATCTACACGCAGTTCGACGCTACAATTTTTACTGATTTTCCAACATTTAACGAGAGAAAAATTGAAGAAACAATCCTCACCTGCTCTCTTCTTTGGGAAATTTGAACATCCTTTCTGTTTCTGTAAGTTACGCTGCACTTGTAGGACAAGTCATCCAGATGTCTTGCATTGATGCAGCGGAGCGGGGGGTGCGTTTGAGCAATTGATGGCCGAACACCATGCCCCACTGCGTTTTCGCGTTAGCGCGGCCATGCTTGTGCAGCACGATAATTATCACTTCTGCTGTGAAAAGAGAAAGTAGATTGTTCCATGTTTCCGCGTGGTGGCGCCACTGGGCTTCCGGTCTCACTTTTCAGCACCGTATGGAGCGTCTCTGTATACTCAATAGTCTCTGTATGAGCGCTGATCGAGAATCTCACTGAACTCAATCTGCACACAGGCATGCAACAAAAGGCACCGCGCATCTTGAAAACATGGTTTACCTGAACTCGATCCTCCTCGCTGTGAAAAATGTAAGTTCCGCAAAGGCAGCCTTCTTCCGGTGGCAATCCGAACAGAGTAACTTCCCTTTTGTCTTTTTGCCCTAAACTGCCAAAAAACCCGACTAGATGCCAGGAAAGTAATGCCATGCTTGAACTATACTCCGCCTCTGCCGCTGAAGAACTTTGTAGGCGGTGAATGATGCTAGTCCATGATTATAATACAGTAAACTACCTTGTATACTCCCAGTATCGAGGAAACGCCCACCCCCTCCTTTTGGTCACATTCTGCGCATCAGGTACAGTACCTAGTTAACGCCCACCCTCCATTTTCAGTCATTAGAATAAAACAAAAATTAAAAAAGATTCAGTCAGTCATGCTGTTGTTGTTTTTTGAATGTTTACAGATTTTCCCCCCTCAGTGGGTGACGAACTCACAACAAATAATCTTTCAGTTTCAGAGACAAACATGACATCATTTTACACTTGATTGTGATATTTGTTTATTCGCTTAAAAATGCTGATATCGGTTTGTTCACACCACAGGTCTCCATGCTTAACCGAATAACTATGTAAAATATCATACTATTTGTACATCAAATACAAAGACACATTCTAGCAAAATAATGTAACAATAAATTTACAAGAACACCGTAGCCACTGATGGACAATACCATTCAGATACACAAACATCAAATTTGGGACAATACCATGCAGGTACACAACGCACACACACACACACACACACACACACACACACACACACACACACACACACACACACACACACGCACACACACACACACACACACACACACACACCGTATATATACACACACACACACACACACACACACACACACACTGTGTGACACGCGTACACACACACACACACATCACCACATTCGTCTTGACTCACAGTCCATATATATGAAGTTAAAACATTTATCTAAAACTTGACTAAAATTAATGTATAAAACAAACAAAATAAACAAAAACACCTTAAACCAAGATACAGCGAAGGAGTCACAGTATTGCGGAAGCAACGATTTATACTTTTGAGTCACGACAGATTACGAAAAAAACCAGTCAAAAGCTTTACACAACTGTCTCAAAGATGCCAGCCAAACGAAACTATCAGTTCGCATCAGTCTCCCGCCAAAAAGTAATTAACATTCCCGATGTGTGCGCCCATGCCAAAATGGACAGTGTATATATATACAATTGTGTGTGTGTGTGTGTGTGTGTGTGTGTGTGTGTGTGTGTGTGTGTGTGTGTGTGTGTGTGCCAGTGAGTGATCTGTGTGTGTGTGTGTGTGCATAGATGTGTATTGACATATCTCTGTACATATCTCTGGTGTGTGGGAGTGTGAGTGTGTGTATGTGTGTGTGTGTGTGTGTGTGTTAAGATTGTCCAATATTCATTGTACATGATTTATTGTGCGTTGCCGTATCCATCCGCAGGGTATTGTACATAAGTGGCTAATGTGTTGCTGTAACTTCATTGTTGCGTTTTTGTATTTGAGTACTAGTGTATGTATTTAGGTTGGGCAGTGCACAAAATGAAAGGGCAGGGAATCCGGTACCGAATTATGTCAGTACAGCGAAGGCCGCGGTCTGTCGCCCTCGACTGCGATTCCTCGCTCGGCTTTTGCGCTGGTAACTCTCTGTCTCTCTGAGCTGAACAAAGGATTTTGTTTCATTTGTTTGTTTGTTTGCTTAACGCCCAGCCGACCACGAAGGGCCATATCAGGGCGGTGCTGCTTTGACATTTAACGTGCGCCACACACAAGACAGACTCAAGTCGCAACACAGGCTTCATCAGTGTCTCACCCAGTCACATTATTCTGACACTGGACTAACCAGTCCTAGCACTAACCCCATAATGCCAGACGCCAGGCGGAGCAGCCACTAGATTGCCAATTTTAAAGTCTTAGTTATGACCCGGCCGGGCTTCGAACCCACGACGTCCCGATCACGGGGCGGACGCCTTACCACAAGGCCAGCCGTGCCGGTATTTATTATAGATAGTTCGAAGCAAAATTACCTAGGCTATAAGTACATAATTATATTGTACTTAGGTCTTGTTGTGTACTCGTTAACAGTGGCGTTCGATTTTCTGCCGAAGTCCGTGAAAATTACGCAGAGAGGTCTCAATGTCTTACAAATTAACCCAGAACTACCTTTTGGATCACTATTCTAATACTCACAGTTCAATCTTCTTTCTTTCTTTCTTTATTTGGTGTTTAACGTCGTTTTCAACCATTCAAGGTTATATCGCGACGGGGAAAGGGGGGAAATGGGATAGAGCCACTTGTCAATTGTTTCTTGTTCACAAAAGCACTAATCAAAAATTTGCTCCAGGGGCTTGCAACGTAGTACAATATATTACCTTACTGGGAGAATGCAAGTTTCCAGTACAAAGGACTTAACATTTCTTACATACTGCTTGACTAAAATCTTTACAAAAATTGACTATATTCTATACAAGAAACACTTAACAAGGGTAAAAGGAGAAACAGAATCCGTCAGTCGCCTCTTACGACATGCTGGGGAGCATCGGGTAAATTCTTCCCCCTAACCCGCGGGGGGTGTTCTTGCAGACTTGTATGCGCGTTTTGGGGCACTAGCATCGCGGATAAGCTGCTCTAATCTAGCGTTATTTTGTGGTACTCGATTCTCAGTGGGTAAGCTCCCCCGCAGACACCAGATAAGGTCCCCCGCATTTTCGGCCAAGCTGCGGGGGATCTTACCCCGTCAAATTTCACTGTTGATCTTTGTACCCATCGTGAGTCTAAACTGAGCCAAACACTGTACATAAGGAAGACGTGGAACTTGCGAAGAAAATGCGAAAAAGTGTTTGTGGGTTATCGTCCCTAGTCACATGCTGACGGCGAAAACAAAATGGCGGATCGCGTAGGTACCGATCGCGTGCGAGGTGGTGGTAAATTGTGCTCGGCTTTTTGTTGCAAGAACGCCCGTTACAAACAGAGCTGCTTCGGGAAAACTTTCCACAAGTTCCCTAAAGAAGAAAAAAGGTGGGTTGTGCAGTGATTATTTCATCAGGTTTACCTTCTTCAGAATGAGAATGCAATGGCTCGAGTCAACTCACTCAGATAAGCCAACTGTCTCTGGGCATTTTTGTCTGCTATGATACTACAGTATTTATAGAACTAATATGCAAATGAAATATTACAAACATAGCATGGATCGGTTCATCCTGAGATTTCTGTACTAGCTGTACTATGTACGCGTGTGTCTGCGTGTGTACCTGTGTGTGCATGACTGTGAGTGTGAGTCAGCAGTCAGTACAAAACAACAGTTTACACTTGATGACAAACTACCCGTGGGCATATTTGCCGAAATCTTTATCAAACCTTGCTTACGGGAAAACTACAGTACAAAGGTACATCACTCATCCGTTTTGCGTTCAGGCAGAGCGTTAGATTTAGACTGAAGATCTGATTTATTTTTTGTCTTTCCTATTGTTGTTTTTATTTTCAAACTAGGTGCAGAATATGGATGCAATTCACAAGGCGAGAGGACTTTGAAAAGCTGCAGCCAGCTGATGTTCAAGGTCTCAAGCTTTGTACTGATCACTTTGAGGCCAACCAGTAAAACAATCCTGCAGAGAGGATCACTTGTGTGGAATGCTGTCCCGACATTGTTTGCAGTGCCCAATCCACCACCGAAGGTTATTTATTTATTGGTTTTAGGTTTTTGCAAACCAATGAAGCACACTATTAAATGCAGGTTGAGTAATGACAAGTTTGAGGCTGATGTAAGAATTGGAAAAAAACAGCATTGTTCCCATCAAATAATGCCTGTTTGCATTTAGCGCAAAAAAATGATAAGGCCAACAAAAAAAAGTTACTTATTTTGGATCGACGTCTTGATTATGATGATATGATGAACTTATTTTGCAAAAAAACAGCCCCAAATGGCAAAAAAAGTATAGGGTCGGCGTCAACAACAAAAAAGTTGTATGTTTCTGGTCACCTGACCCTACCTATGTTTTCCCGACGACCCTAGACTTTTATTTTGCATTTTCAAAAATAAAAGGGGTATTCGAAAATCAATTGTTTTCCTGTTTTTCAACAAAATAAGTTAAAAAGATGGTTTAAAAAAAAAAAGTTTAGAAAAAAAATCTCCACCTTTAGTCATGTTAGGCCACAAAAAAAGTCTGTTTAAGGTAACATAGGCCCCCCAAAAATAGCGTCGGTAGGTCGGCTTTTTATTTTTGTATTTTAGCCATCTGAATATTTTAATTTCATTTTTTAATGCCCCAAAAAAGTCTAGGGCCGGTGGGAAAAAAATAGGGTCGGTCCGGATACTGTAAACAGATTATTTTTTGTTTTGCCTTACGAGAAACATACACTTTTTTTGTGTGGCCTAAGACCAATGCCATGAAATTGGGAGAATTGTTTCATTGTGACTGGGTGTTGGTTGTGAGTTTGTCAGTTAAAGAGCTGTGCATTTGCAGGTTGCTAGTGGGAGGAAGCCACCATCGCAAAGGGTAGCTACAAATGAAGCCAGCACCGACCTGTCGCCTGATGCACAAATTGTTCAACCAGGTAAGAGATTTTTAACCATGAAGAACACCCTGACATCAAAAAATGTTTAAACCCATCCATTACATAGTTGATAATTGCTGTATAGGGTGACGGGCGCTGTGGCGGGGTGGTAAGACGTCGGTCTATTAACTCGGAAGGTCGAGGGTTCGAATCCCGGTCGCGGCCGCCTGGTGGGTTAAGTGTGGAGATGTTTCCGATCTCCCAGGTCAACTTATGTGCAGACCTGCTAGTGACTTATCCCCCTTCATGTGTACACGCAAGCACAAGACCAAGTACGCACGAAAAAGATCCTGTAAGTGTAATCCATGTCAGAGTTCGGTGGGTTTTAGAAACACAAAAATACCCCGCACGCTTCCTCCGAAAGCGGCGTATGGCTGCCTAAATGGCGGGGTAAAAACGATCATACACGTAAAATTCCACTTGTGCAAAAAAAATGAGTGCACGTGGGAGTTTCAGCCCACGAGCGCAGAAGAAGAAGAAGAAGGAGAAGCTGTATAGGGCGGATGCATGGATGGATGAAATTGTACCTGTAGTTCCAACACGTAAAGATGGGAAACATATCCTGTTAGAGGCATGGTGTAACAAGAAACAATTAAGTGGCTCTATTCCCATCTCCCCCCCCTTTCCCCGTCGCGATATAAGCTTCGTGGTTGAAAACGACGTTAAACACCAAATAAAGAAAGAAAGAAAGAGGCATGGTGTGTGAGGAGTTTACCTGGTACTGTTGTCCTAATCAATCAATCAATCAATCAATCAATATGAAGCTTATATAGCGCATATTCCGTGGGTACAGTTCTAATGGCCTCACCCATTCAGTACCAAACAAGGTCAATTCCATCATTGTTCCACATCGTATCCATAGTTGCTAATACACTTCATTTCTGGCCTGCCTTCCTACGCTATTGTTTATTTTCATTTTGTGATTTAATTGCACGTGTTTTAATTTCTTCCAGGTTGTAACTTGTTATGGTTATGTTATTTTATGTGTGTTTTCTTTTTTAGATGACATTCAGGCGATCCTGGAGGACATAGGATGTAAAGCATCAAAGTCGTCATCTTCCCCATCCCCTCGTGAAGCGGAACTTTGGCAGAAGGTCAACAAACTGAGGAGCAAGGTTTTCCGATTAGAAAAGAAAACGATGGAACCCCGTGTAAAACGAGCGAGTAAATTAGCCAAGCCTCCCAAGAAAGACTTTGTAGTAGAACAGTTGTCTCATATATTATCAGGCGAGGCGAGCTATTTTGCCATTTATGCCTGTTACATATTTACCGGTTATCTGCTGCTGTGTCCAATCCTGGCAGAGACGGGAACGCATGTTACCAAGGAGCTGAAGGAGAGTCAATGAGATGAGAGAATGTGATTAACAATTGCCAACTCTCTCCGTACAAAGAGGGTCCAAAATTGTATAAAAAAAAATAGATGGTAGGCAATTAAAAATTAAAAAAAGGACTCTCGGAGCATGGACTTAATGAGTCAAAAATTAAAGAAGGCTCTATGACCCGAAGTACATGTTTTGTCTATTGTCTTTTTTATTTTGAATTCCCTACCATCTATATTTTGATACAATTTTGGACCCTCCCTGGTGTGTTGTTTCTGATGTACCTTTTAGTCTGTTTACAGTAACATAGGCACACAAAAAGAGGGTCGGTAGGTCGGCTTTTCTTAAAAAAAATTATAACCATCTTTTTAAATTATTTTGCAAAAAAACAGGAACAAAATTGATTTTTTTTCTTTTTCTTTTTTTCCAAATGCCAAAAAAAAAGTCTAGGGTTGGTCTAGAAAAATAGGGTTGGTCGGGATACCGTAAACAGGCTATTTTGCTTTGTTTTGCCTAAGCAAAGACTAACAAACTTTCTTTAGGGTCTGACATTGTATATACTATACAATTTTTGGGGTATTAACTAAATACATGTATACAGTTTTCGATTCCTTTTATACTTTTTCACAAATTAGCCCCCCCCCCCCCCCCCCTTTTTTTTTTGTAGTCTGCCCTGGGGGCGGGAGGTCTCCTAATTTCGGTTTCTAGGGTCACCTTATGCTTCCCCATGAGCTGAGAACTTAATTTAAAATGAGCCTCGATTTTTTTATTTGTATTTTGTAATTGTGCCTTTGTCCAGTCACATGATTTCACTTTGTACTTAAAAACTTGGCGCTGTCATCATTTATTGCTATTTATTGTTCAGTTGTTCAGTATTTATTGCTATTGGGCATCAGTTATTCAGTTGCCCTCTTTCGAATGAGCCATGCATGCATTATGGATGTGTTTAGCGAATTGGGATACCTAAAGCAATGTAAAAGAAACAATGTGAAGCAAACATATAGCACCAAATAAAATAACCGAATCAGAATGGAAACTTCTTCAGTGCATGTGTGTGTGTGTGTGTGTGTGTGTGTTTGCTGTTTTAAATACCGAAAATGTGAAAATAAAGCAAGTCACAGCATGAGAAAGATCGACTGTACTAGTCATGACAAAGCAGGAGACAGCCTGGTCAGCATGTAGAAAAGGGGAATAACTCGTATTTAGCCATTCTCATTTCTAAGCATGCCCAATGAGGAAGTTATCCTTCTTCCCATTGTAGTTTCTTTGACTAAGCTAAGCTGAAACTTAAAAATGGAAAGCGCGCAGTATCTACAAGTAGTTAGACTTTGACAAGCAAGAAGATCCTTCTGTTGACCGTGCTTTGTGTTATGTTATCATTTTTAACGTGGGGAACAGTATTTCTGACCTGTCTTGGTGAAATGTCTTCTCGTATATAGTACACGATAGTATAAATGGTAAGAAAACTGGCTGATCCAATGCCAAAAAAAGTATCGGTCAGTATGATATAAACTTCAATACAAGAAAGTCTGGTTATCTTCTATTTTAAGGCATTAATTTGGAGACATCTACATACCATGTGGTTGGTCTTGCTGGGGACATAATCGTGTGTAGCGCCTGAGGTGGACACAACTAGGCGTTCCACGATCCAGGGCGTGACATATTATGTAGAAACGTTATGACTCGCCGATATTACTCATACCGAGGTCGGCTAGTATTGTAGGCACATGTATTGAACACAACGCGAGGCATAGACTAGACTGATTGTGCAGCTACATTACATAGGGCTAGAGTAAAGGTAAGAAAAATAGTTGCTCTCCTCGGCCATCTTCAGCCTCCCCCTGAGAACAATTAATGAGGATACGGACCCTCTCTAGGGCTCCGGTTACAATATAAACTTCAATACAAGAAAGTCTGGTTATCTTCTATTTTAAGGCATTAATTTGGAGACACCTACATACCATGTGGTTGGTCTTGCGGGGGACATAATCGTGTGTAGCACCTGAGGTGGACACAACTAGGCGTTCCACGATCCAGGGCGTGACATATGCAGAAACGTTATGACTCACTGATATTACTCAGCAGATCAGCCGTGTGCTGCATAGGAATCAATTCGCTTTTTCTCAGTCAAGTCGCCTTTTTAGGCCTATGCAACAAATCAGTAGGCGACCGGACGCTGGCACTGACACACAGATCGTGAGTCAGTCCTCCTCACCCCCCCCCCCCCCCCCCCCCCCCAAAAAAGACAGTGCCAGACCAGAAAACAAGGGCAGTAACTCAGCTCCTAGAAGACACAGATCCCAGTGGTGTTGTCGTGCATACACTCTTCAAAAAAAGTTAAGGATCACTTTTTTACAAGCACACCACACAAAACAGACAAGACCGAATTCTTTCATTTTTTTAACATTATATTATTGAACAACCAAAGAGTAATGACAAACTAAGCAAAGATCGAACGCGGCAGCGACAATTTAGCTAGAGTGTGTCAAACGTGACAACCCTCGAAAATGGAATTCACAACAATGTGAATCAGTGTCAATAACGCGTGTGCCCTCCGTTGTGTGCCAGGCATTCAACACATCGTTGACGCATGGATTTGATCAGGTTGCATATATGCATGCTCTGGGAACTACATTCCACTCCTGCTGGAGCCATTGCAGCAGTTGACCCAGATTGGCAGGAGGAGGGTGATGTTGCTGTACCCGACGACAAAGCTCGTCCAACATGTGCTCGATTGGGTTCAGGTCCGGGCTGTTGGCTGGCCACAGCATCCTGTTGACCCTGGCCTGCTGGATGAAGGTGTTTACAGCTGCAGAGCGATGGGGAGGTGCGTTGTCATCCTGAAGAATCGCACGAGGGCCGATCGCTTGGAGGGCTGGATTCGAACGACCAGGGGTTGCAGGATCTCATTCTGGTAGCGGACACCGGTCAAGTTGCCCACTACATGGTACAGAGGTGTCCTTAGACGTGTGCTGATCCCTCCCCTGACCATCACAGAGGATCCGCCAAAACGCTGTCCAGAACAGCACCTTCTGCGAAGCCGGCGCTCTCCGCGACGCCTCCACACTCGGATGCGACCATCAGCAGATTCCAAGCAAAAGCGGGACTCATCTGTAAACAACACCTGAGCCCACTGCTGACGTTGCCACCACACATGTTGAGTGCACCAGGCTCGGCGAGCTGCTCGGTGATTAGCAGTCAGGGTTGTTCCTCAGTCGGACTGGACGCCTTGCATGCAAGCCAAACTGAGTTGTGTAAGCGGTTTCGGATCGTCTGACCACTAACAACAGTGTTGGTGGTAGCTTGTAGGCGTTGCTTAATGTTGTTTGCCGTAGCTATTTTTTGTTGCATGGCCTGCCTCTGAATGAAGCGATCATCTCTTTGTATGGTGACTCTGGGCCGACCAGAACGTTGTCGCTCCTGCACTCTTCTAGTTGCGTGGAATCTCTGTTTTAGTCTGATGATGACATAGGGAGCCACTCCAAGCCTCTGGTCCACTTGCCTGGCAGGAACACCGTCTTGTAGCCATCCTATTGCCCTTCCCCTATCCAAATCGCTTAGTTTTCTTCGTTGGGGCATGTTGATACTGTGCATAATTGTGTCAGCGTGTCAACCTTTAAACACAAGCTTGTGAGCGATGGTCATAGCCAGGACCCTGTTGTAGCACGTGCATCACAACCTTTTGCCCTGGCATGCGTTCCGCAAATTTCATGGGGCTATAAAAAACACCCTTTTTCTTCCAAAATGCAGAAGCTTTTGAGAAGTCCCACTACAAAGGGAAATAACTCTGCCTGCCAAAAAAAGTATAGGTCAAGACTCATTGTTCATTTGTTAATTCAAACACATTAATCTTTTAATTATTATGTCGATGTTTAATTTTTTGGCAATTTTGTATAATCAGATCCGTTTTTTCAACCGATCCTTAACTTTCTTTGAAGAGAGTATTTTCCCGTTAGCCATGCCTCACTCTTCATACACTCACAGACGTACTGTTTTGTATTAGAATCAAACAGTCCCTAAGATGTTAATACCAGGTGCCTGTGGTATCCCTCGTCCAGCACCGGAAAAGTAATGACCTTCAGGCTCCCATGGGGTCGCCTTCACGCGGCAGGAGTGTTTTCACCAAGCTACCCCACCCCTTTACTTCTCTTCTTTAATCTTATTTCTGCCTTACCAGTCCTTTCACCTATATTTCCTTCCAAGAAAACTCTCCCTACTATTCCCTGCAGTTTTCCAATTCTTTTCTTGTCTTATTTCTACGCACAGGAGCTTGTATCAAATCGCCGGTCGATCATTATTTACAGTCCACTACTACGACATACTACTAGTACTATATACTACTAGTATATAGTACTAGTAGTATGTCGTAGTAGTGGACTGTAAATAATGATCGACCGGCGATTTAATACAAGCTCCTGTGTTTCTACCTGACTGGATCCATCACTTTTATTTCACTTACAAAAAGTCTTCTTTTTCACATCCTTATTTCTCTGCACCCCGCATGTCGTAAGAGGCGACTAACGGATTCTGTTCCTCCTTTTACCCTTGTTAAGTGGTTCTTGTATAGAATATAGTCAATGTTTGTAAAGATTTTAGTCAAGCAGTATGTAAGAAATGTTTAGTCCTTTGTACTGGAAACTTGCATTCTCCCAGTAAGGTCATATATTGTACTACGTTGCAAGCCCCTGGAGCAATTTTTTGATTAGTGCTTTTGTGAACAAGAAACACTTAACAAGTGGCTCTATCCCATCTCCCCCCTTTCCCCTATCCCATCTTCCCCCTTTCCCTCGTCGCGATATAACCTTCGTGGTTGAAAACGACGTTAAACACCAAATAAAGTAAAGTAAATGACCTTCAGAAAAAGCGACTCCAAAGACCATAGCCAGCAGTGTTGATTCCCACTCTTTTCTCACCTGGCATTCCATATCCTTACTGGACCCTTCCTTCCTTCTTCTAGTCTACTTCTCATTTTCATATAACGAATTCAACTTCAGTATATATATTAGTTCTTGTGTTGTGTAGTACCGTAAACTACCTTGTATACGCCCAGTATCGAGTTATGTAAACTCCTACCCCCCTACTTTGGGCCGAAAGCGGTGTATAGAGCGGCCTAATAACCCACCCCCCCCCCCCCCACACACACACACACACACACACACACACACTTCTTGATTAATAATTTCACGAAAACAAATTGAAACATTTGTTTTTAGTGTGTGTAAACTTCCGCATGCGGTACAGAGTATTCATCCGAGTGGTATATAATGCCAAGATGCTGTTATAAAGGCATACCCATTATTGATACTCTCACCGCAGTGCAGCTTAGTAATAAAAGAGAGTTGAAGTTCTCAAAGTTCTTCTGGGCCCGTATGCTTATGGGGGAAGTTCGCGACAACTCCCGAAGTTTTGAGTGACATCGGAAGTACTTGCCTCACTTTCGTATGCATGGGCCGGAAAAAGGGTTTACCTCGAAGCAAAGCGAGGAAGTAACTCAGGGTATTTTGCGACTACTTCTAAAGTTTTGAGTGACATCGGAAGTACATCCTCACTTTCGCATGCATGGGACGAAAAAAGAGTTTACTTTGGAAGCTAACGAGGAAGTAAATGAGGGTAAATGTACTACAGCCAGACCCAGTAGTAAACACGCTACTTCCACAGTTTCTCAGTGCAAAAAGGCAGGGCTTTTCTTCAGTTTTTCATGTCAAACCGAGCTGACGCTCCCAAAGAGAGAAAATAGAGGGAAAAGTCGTATCTTCTGCATGCATTTCGTGCAAATTTCCCTGAATACAAACCTGAGTTGCCAGCTTTGACTTTTGTTTGTTCTGGGTCATTGGCCACCACTCTTTCATTCCCGCTTATACGAGGGGGTTACTGTGTTTCTATGAAAATGGGCGTCGTTGTGTGAGTGTGTGTGTGTGTGTGTTTGTGTGCGTGCGTGCGTGTGTGTGTGTGCGTGTGTGTGTGTGTGTGTGTGTGTGTGTGTGTGTGTTCGAGTGTTGAAGTGTAAGTTTCTGCTTTTTTTTTTGTCATTGCTTTATCTGTGTGTGTGTGTGTGTGTGTGTGTGTGTGTGTGTGTGTGTATGTGTGTGTGTGTGTGTGTATGTATTTGTGCGAGTGCCTGTCTGCCTGTGTGTGCGTGCGTGCGGGTATAATTGTGCGTCTGTTCCTTCATACGTTTGTTTGCGTGTTCGCGCGTGCCGTGTGTGTGTGTGTGTGTGTGTGTGTGTGTGTGTGTGTGTTTGTGTGTGTGTTTGTGTGAGTGTGTTTGTGTGTTTGTGTGTGTGTTTGTGTGTGTGTTTGTGTGTGTGTGTGTGTTTTCGATGTTATGTGTGTGTTCGACGGTGTGTGTGTGTTCGACGGTGTGTGTGTGTGTGTGTGTGTGTGTGTGTGTGTGTGTGTGTGTGTGTGTGTGTGTGTTCGACGTTATGTGTGTGTTCGACGGTGTGTGTGTGTGTGTGTGTGTGTGTATGTGTGTGTGTATGTGTGTGTGTGTACCCACTCCCCACACTATGATGAGCTGACTATATTTGCGCCTTGATATTTTATTCATGTTCTTACGTTTTATGCTGTTTATTGTGATTCACCACACCCGAGTTTATCGTAATTGAGATAATAAAGTGTTCTATGTCTATGTATTATGTCTAATACACATGCACACACGCACGTAGGCTACAAAAATCCAATCTTGACTTTGAACTTTATATAAACATACATCCTCTTCACAATTAACGAGGACAAACGTAATTTACAAACACCTAAGTACAACAATTTTTCTGTTTTAGAAATTCGGACACACATTTTCTCAAATAATATGAAATTCGCTGAACTTATCTTCTTTTCACTACACCTTATATCTTGATTCCTAAAAAATGGAGTTCTGCCTTTTTAAATTTACCAGTAACACAAACATTCGCTTTGACCAAACTATTTTTGTCCAGCAGTTTTACCGATACACAATCATTAAAAAAACACAACAATAAGAGTTTTAAGTTAACCGACTTCGCTACCACAAAAACAACCTTTTTTTATTGTCCCCAACATTCTGGTCAACGAAATCATTATTATAGACAGTCATTCTATTTAAGGACAATCATCACAGCTTTCGTTCAACCAGTTAAAAACAACAATTATAGTAAAAGCTACAGCGCGATCAACGTTTGCCCATTTACGAACTCGCGATGAGATTTGTTTCTTCTGGTCACCAAGCCTACCGTTTACAAACGCATGCGCACTAATTGGGATTCCCCCAATTTTCTCGACCTTGACCTCAGAACTCTCGAAGCCACTACTTCGGCGTTCAATTTAGCTCGTGCATACCGAGTAGCTGGCAACTTTGCTTTCGAAGTTCCCACTTCCAATGTCAAGTGCCTCTCGCTTGACATAATTATACGACGATATCGCATCTCAAGGGTCCTTACCCATCCAAAAGAAACCTCCAGCGCATACTACAATTGCAGGACATTCCGTTTTTAAAGGCAGCTCATTGGGAAATGATCTCAGACACAATATCGAAGACGTGAAATGCGTCAATCGAGCAACTGTCGTAACTTGGCTACAATGAGACGGTCTCCTACCTTGCACCATAGACACGGACTGTGACATTCTTGTTTAATTTAGGTGAAATGCTTAAAACAGAGTGACTCAAAAGCGACAGTTCGATCAGTTACTGACCGAAAAAAACGTGCTCGAGTCATTCGGCGAAGGTGGCGAGCTTTCAAACCAGCACGACTGAATAACTCAGAATGCCTTTTTTCATCATGCCTCTATTCTACACGAGTAACATAGTGCAGTGGTAACGGTTCCGGACTCTCGTTCATTCGCTCCGGGTTCAAGTTCCGCCGAGAGCTATATATTTTTTTTATTAATCTTTTCCTTTTTAAGCCTCCGCAATTGCATTCCGGCTGCAAAAACCGGGTTTTGCCTCTGTGTTATTTTTATTCATTTGCAAAAGAAACCTTCCTATGCTTTGAAAAAATCATATCATGTCTTGACTTTCAACTGTACGCGCGTGTGTATATGTGTGTCACTACGGTGAGTATGTGTGTGTGTGTGTGTGTGTGTGTGTGTGTGTGTGGGTGTGTGTGTGTGTGTGTGTGTGTGTGACGTGTCACTTGTGTCATCATAGTTTCAGTGTGTGTATGAGTGTAGATTGAGAGAGAATGAGAGAAAGTGAGAGAGAGTGAGTGTGTGGTTATTTGTTTGTGACTGTGTGCGTGCGTGTATGGGTGCGTGTGTGTGCCGTGTGTGTACGGTGTGCGCGCGAGCGCGCGCGTGTGTGTGTGCCGCAGTGTGTGGTGTGTGTGTGTGTTTATGTGTGCCGTCAGCGTCACTTGTGTCATAGTGTCAGTATGTGCATGAGTGTACGTTTGTCTGTGTGTGCGTGTGTCGTAAGAGAGAGAGAGAGCGACACTTCTTTGGCAATTTTGGACCAGACAGCGTCTTTATGTTTAACAGTTAGACTGTTCTGAAATTTGGACAGAATAACCGTTCTTTCGTAAAACACTTCTGTCAAGAGTACAGCAATTTCACCATCTGAAAAAGGCGCAGAACGCCCCTCCGTGTCTACTTTCTTTTTGAGCGGCACACGTGCCTTGCCATTTTCGTTGACTGCCATGTTGATAGAAACGTGCGCATGCGTATTAGTAGGGATTCCCCCAATTTCCCCGACCTTGACCTTAATACTCTCGCTGTCACTACTTTGGCGTTCAAGTCAGTTCATGCATTGTGAACAGTTAGAAAGTTGACTTCGGGAGTTCCCACTTCGAAAAGAGGCCTCTACTTCCAGTGTTTCTTACTTCTAGTTCATGCATACGGGCCCTGAGGTTGAAAAGACCGGTTTTTGATCACGATATTTGTTTCAAGAGATTGTCCCTCGAATTTGATTGCTTGAATCAGTGCAACTGCAGATCTGGATTAATCTTTTCCAGTTTGCATTATCTTTTGAAGTTATACATTTGTTAACAGACAATGAAGCAACACGTTTTCCTTTGTGGTTTGCTTGCAAGTTCCTGTGTGTGTGTGTGTGTGTGTGTGCGTGTGCATGTGTGTGTGAGAGAGAGAGAGAAAGAGAGAGAGAGAGAGAGAGACAGACAGACAGAGAGACAGACAGACAGACAGAGGGGAACGTTTGTGTGTGTAGCCGAGCGATTCAGACCAAACTACTGGACCGATCTTTATGAAATTTGACATGAGAGTTCCTGGGATTGATATCCCCGAACGTTTTAATTTTTTATTTTTTTATAAATGTCTTTGATGACGTCATATCCGGCTTTTCGTGAAAGTTGAGGCGGCACTGTCACGCTCTCATTTTTCAACCAAATTGGTTGAAATTTTGGTCAAGTAATCTTCGACGAAGCCCGGACTTCGGTATTGCATTTCAGCTTGGTGGCTTAAAAATTAATTAATGACTTTGGTCATTAAAAATCGGAAAATTGTAAAAAAAAATTTTTTTTATATAAAACGATTCAAATTTACGTTCATCTTATTCTCCATCATTTGCTGATTCCAAAAACATATAAATATGTTATATTTGGATTAAAAACAAGCTCTGAAAATTAAATATATAAAAATTATTATCAAAATTAAATTGTCCAAATCAATTTAAAAACACTTTCATCTTATTCCTTGTCGGTTCCTGATTCCAAAAACATATAGATCAAAAACACGCTCAGAAAGTTAAAACGAAGAGAGGTACAGAAAAGCGTGCTATCCTTCTCAGCGCAAGTACTACCCCGCTCTTCATGTCAATTTCACTGCCTTTGCCGTGCGCGGTGGACTGACGATGCTACGAGTAGGTCTTGCTGCGTTGCATTGCGTTCAGTTTCATTCTGTGAGTTCGACAGCTACTTGACTAAATGTTGTATTTTCGCCTTACGCGACTTGTTTTCTTTCTCATTCTTTCTTTCTGGTCTTTCTTTCTTTCTGGTCTTTCTTTCTTTCTTGCTTTCTTTCTTTCTAGTCTTTCTTTGACTGGGTGGCCGAGTGGTAACGCACTTGCGCTCGGAATCGAGACTGAGGTTGCGTGTTCGACCCTGGCCGGTCAGGCCGCTATTTTCTCCCCCCCCCCCCCCCCCCCCCCCTTTCCTAACCTAGGTGGTGGGTTCAAGTGCTAGTCTTTCGGATGAGACGAAAACCCGAGGTCCATTCGTGTACACTACATTCGGGTGTGCACGTTAAAGATCCCACGATTGACAAAAGGGTCTTTCCTGGCAAAATTGTATAGGCATAGCTAAAAATATCCACCAAATACCCGTGTGACTTGGAATAATAGGCCGTGAAAAGTAGGATATGCGCCGAAATGGCTGCGATCTGCTGGCCGATGTGAATGCGTGATGTATTGTGTAAAAAATTTCATCTCACACGTCATAAATAAATCCCTGCGCCTTGAATAATGTGCGCGATATAAATTGCATAAAAAATAATATAACAAATTTAAAAAAATCCCTTCGCTTAGAACTGTACCCACGGAATTCGCGCGATATAAGCCTCATATTGATTGATTGATTGACGTTTTGTGCAATAACGCATCCTTTGAACACCCCCATGCCAAGTGACGAAAATATCGTTATTCTAGCAAAGGAACCGCTCCTGCAAATGGTATAGTAGGCTACCTAGTAAACGCCCACCGCCAACATTTGGGAAAAAGTGGTGCATAGGCGTATACAAGGTAGTTTACGGTATATCTGAATGAGTAATAATCTAAGAGAGAGAGAGAGGGAGAGAGAGAGAGAGAGATTAAGACTATGACCTTGGACACACACACACAAACACAAAACATAAAGTATTTCTCTCCATCCAGTCTGCAAAGACTACACAACAGCAGCAGCCACTGGCATGGTGATCTTTATTGCTGTTTTTATCTTCCCTCCTCTACTTCGCCTCATACCCGACAGGTGGCCATGGCCACAACATTACACATTGAACTACATTTTGTTGTTTGAACTTTATTTTGTTTGTTGTGCGGAGACCACTATATCTCCCACTATTCACTATCTAAACAACACACGTCCACTCTCTCCCATGTCTCACAATGTTCTCTTTTAAACTCGATATGGACAAGCACAATCCAAATTTTACTTGGAATGCAAAAAACATTGAACACATCCAATCGAGATCCTAGTAACCAGAACAAATTAAAGCAACAAGATTTCACTGGTTAATAAGACAATAGGGAATACAGAATACAGAATACAGAATACAGTATTTATTGAGCCAAGTGACATTAAAAAACATTTAAAGCACAAGGAATTTAGCGTAGTGTTGGTAAAATCACGCACACACCCACACCCACACACACACTGACACACACACACACACGCCCACACATACTGCACTGACACACTGACATACACACCAACACACACACGCCCACACTACAGCAGTCACGATCACACCATCACACGCAGGGCAGACATGAGGTAAAACAAATGACAATCATCTATTAAAAGAAAATGTACAAAGAGTGGTCTTAAGATGCTGGTGGAAGGGTCTACACAGAATACAATTTTATAATCTAATGCATAGTTAGAACTAGCCCATCCCCTCCACCCACCCACTCATGAATAACTAAAATAATGCAGCTAAAAAAAATCAAAAAAAATCACACATCAAAGTCCCACTCAAACCCCCCCCCCCCCCCTCCTCACCACCACCACCTAACACTGAGTCACAGGATGTGGTGAGCTCACCGCCAGCAGGATCACCGACTGCGGAGCTGCCCAACTGAGGGATGGGATGCGTTAAGGGAGGAAACAGCTTGGGGGAAGAAAGAGGTCTGGAGACGTCGAGTGCGTGCCCCCAGGGATCGGAATCGACGACCTGAGGGCAGGCGCTCGAAGAGGGGATGGCCAGGGTGGGACTCGTCAGCCACAATTTTCTGGGCTCTGGACAGCATGCGCTTGGCATAGAGGGATGCTAGGGAGGGCAGCTCACAGCCGACGATCCTGCTAGCCGTGAGCACCACACGCTCCAGCTTGTTCTTGAGCAGCTGGGAGGTGTTGCAGTACCACACTGTGATGGAGAATGTCAAGATGCTCTCCACCACGGCCCTGTAGAACTGGACCAGGATGACCTGGCTGAGGCGGAACTTCTTGAGCTGGCGCAAGAAGTAGAGGCGTTGCCGCGCTCGCTTGACGATGGCGTCAACGTTATCATCCCAGCACAGGTCGTTGGAGATGGTGGTGCCCAAGAACTTGAAAAAGTCCACCATCTCGATAGGATCGCTGTTGATGATCCGTGGAGCCACAGGGCCTTTTTTCCTGCGAAAGTCCACCACCATCTCCTTGGTCTTGGTGGCGTTCAGCAGGAGATTGTTGTTGTCGCACCACGACACAAGACAGTCGACCTCCTGGCGGTACACGGTCTCATCACCGCCGGTGATGAGACCTTCGGCTGTGGTGTCGTCAGCGAACTTCACCAGCTGAACTGAGTCATGAGAGGCGACGCAGTCGTTGGTGAAGAGGCAGTAGAGCAGCGGTGAGAGGACGCACCCCTGGGGTGCTCCGGTGCTCAGGACCAGCGTCTTGGAGAGGGAGAGGGGGGGTCTGGGTGGAGGCGGATAATATACAACCTTTCAGCTATCTGGCAGGCTTCACTCATACACCTATAGCTTAGGAACAACAACAACAACAACAACAACATAAATCAATTTCTTTCTTTCTTTCTTTATTTGGTGTTTAACGTCGTTTTCAACCATTCAAGGTTATATCGCGACGGGGAAAGGGGGAGATGGGATCGGGGAAAGGAGGAGATGGGATCGGGGAAACGGGGGAGATGGGATAGGGGAAAGGGGGGAGATGGGATAGAGCCACTTGTTAATTGTTTCTTGTTCACAAAAGCACTAATCAAAAAATTGCTCCAGGGGCTTGCAACGTAGTACAATATATGACCTTACTGGGAGAATGCAAGTTTCCAGTACAAAGGACTTAACATTTCTTACATACTGCTTGACTAAAATCTTTACAAACATTGACTATATTTAATCAATCAATACAATTGATGAGTCTTATATCGCGCATATTCCGTGGGTACAGTTCTAGGCGCTCTGCAGTGATGCCGTGTGAGATGAAATTTTATACGGCCAGTAGATTGCAGCCATTTCGGCGCATATTTACCTTTCACGGCCTATTATTCCAAGTCACACGGGTATAGGTAGACAATTATTAACTGTGCCTGAGCAATTTTGCCAGGAAAGACCCTTTTGTCAATCGTGGGATCTTTAACGTGCACACCCAATGTAGTGTACACGGGGGGAGGTACGGACACCGAAGAGAGTCTGCACACAAAGTTGACTCTGTGAAATAAATTTCCGCCGAACCTGGGATCGAACTCACGCTGACAGCGGCCAACTGAATACAAATCCAGCGCGCTACCAACTGAGCTATATCCCCGCCAAACATTGACTATATTCTATACAAGAAACACTTAACAAGGGTAAAAGGAGAAACAGAACCATTATTCGCCTCTTATGACATGCTGGGTAGCATCGGGTAGACTCCCCCTAACCCGCGGGGGGTCATAAATCAATTACTCTCAATTAAAACAACAGAAATCGTGACATAATTATGCATTACAATTCTAAAAAAAAACAATCACGCATGAGATGCACATGTTATTCAAATAGATCAATTGCAATAAATTACAGTTTTTCACTTTTTCACTCCTGTATGTGTTAACATGTGTTCCTTCAAATGAGTCCACAGTTTGAACCTAGCATCACATTCTGTACATGTTTACTTTCTCTCCCCTGTATGTGTAAACAAGTGTTGCTTCAAATTTCTAGAACGCGCGAACCTGGTATTACTTTCTCACCCCTGTATGTGTTAACATGTGTTGCTTCAAATTATAAGACCTTTTGAACCTTGCATCACACTCTGTACATGCATGCTTTTTCACCCCTGTATGTGTTAACATGTGGTTCCTCAATGTACTAGACCGTGTGGACCTTGCATCACACTCCAAACATGCATAATTTTTCACTCCTGTATGAATTAACATATGTTCCCTCAAAGTAGCAGACCGTGTAAACCTAGCACCACAATCTTCGCATGCATGCTTTTTCACCCCTGTATGTGTTGACATGTGGTTCCTCAATGTACCAGACTGTGTGAACCTTGCATCACACTCTGAACATGCATACTTTCTCACCCCTGTATGTGTTAACATACACTACTCACAAAAAGTTAAGGATCACTATGAGAAAACAGGTGCTCAATAAAATCAGTTCGCTACTTTTATTTATTTCTCAGTCAAACCAAATTGTTATGAATTCTTGTTCAGCTGTAAGTGGGCGATGTTGTATTAGTGGGAAAATTGCACGGGATTCTCTACTACTGAGCTTGGTAGCAAAAGAAAAAGCGGAAACTTGCGAAAAAGGACCTTGTTTTGGACCGTTCAGCCCGAACACATTGCACAAGCCACAAGGAAAAACCATTATGCACGTGCAAGCACTGCTGTTTATGTGTGAGATGCTGTCACTTGCTTGGCTTTTTGAGAAGACATACCACCAGTATTAGGCATTATCTGACAATGCCTCCACGACGAAAATCGAACGAGTTTGAGAGGGGACGAGCTGTTGCATGGTTCCAAGATGGTGTCCCCAAGCGAGAAGTGGCCAGGCGACTTCACGTGTCCATCTCGGTCATAGTCAGACTGATTCAACGTTTCACAGCCACTGGGAGGGTCCAGGAAAGACGCAGACCTGGGCGACCAAAGAAGACAAATCCACGTGAAGATCGTCTCATTGAACGACTAGCCTTGCAAACAAGAACAGCCTCTTCCAGCATTATTCGAAGGCAGCTGAGGGTGGCTACTAACACCAACATCAGCCAGCAGACCATACGGAATCGCCTTCATGGGTTTAACCTCCGTTCTCGTCGCCCAGCTGTACGGCCACGCTTATGACTCCAGCCCATAGGGCAGCATGCCACGCTTTCTGCAGACGTCACGTGAGGTGGACACGTCAGCAATGGTCCCAGGTCCTGTTCAGTGATGAATCACGCTTCACCTTGAACCACAACGACGACCGACTGAGGGTCTGGAGGCGCCAAGGGGAACGGTACATTGACGCCACTTTCCAAGAAAAGGTGGCCTTTGGTGGAGGTTCTGTAATGGTCTGGGGGGCCTTCAGCCTTCACCACAGAACACCCTTGTATCATGTACAGGGTAACCTGACTGGCCTCCGATACCGGGATGAGATCCGTCGACCGCTGGCTGTGCCTACACTGCAGCAGATGGGACCGCAGGCTGTCTACCAGGATGACAACGCTCGCCCCACAGGGCAAGGGTGGTCAACGACTTCCTGCAGCAGTCTGGAGTCAACAGAATGGAGTGGCCAGCATGCAGTCCCGATCTCAACCCGATTGAGAACCTCTGGGATGAGTTGGATCGCAAAGTGAGGAGCAACCACCCCCCTCCCAGGGATGTCCAGCACCTCTACCAGATGCTGCAGGCTGAGTGGCAGGCGCTTCCACAGAGGATCTTCACCACCCTGGTCAACTCTATGAGGACTCGCTGAGTCGAGTGCCAGAACAGCCAGGGCAATTACACGCATTACTGAACTTTTGGGAGCATCTGAATGCCATGTCTTGTGATTTCAAAGACTTTGTGAAATTAAATTTCGATACGTACACACTTTGATAAAATGTACAGACCAAACGATTGCTCGAAATTGAAGGAAATGTTGTATTGTTATCACTAAAGCATTGAATTAAACGTTTTCCAAATACCAACGCATTGGCTTTCTTATTTGGAAAGTTATGAATTTGTGTGCAAGTGATCCCTAACTTTTTGTGAGTAGCTTATGTTCCCTCAAAGTAGCAGACCGTGTAAACCTAGCACCACAATCTTCGCATGCATGCTTTTTCACCCCTGTATGTGTAAGCATGTGTCGCTTCAAATTACTGGACCCTGTGAACCTTGCATCACACTCTGAACATGCATAATTTTTCACTCCTGTATGAATTAACATATGTTCCCTCAAAGTAGCAGACCGTGTAAACCTAGCACCACAATCTTCGCATGCATGCTTTTTCACCCCTGTATGTGTTAACATGTGGTTCCTCAATGTACTAGACCGTGTGGACCTTGCATCACACTCCAAACATGCATAATTTTTCACTCCTGTATGAATTAACATATGTTCCCTCAAAGTAGCAGACCGTGTAAACCTAGCACCACAATCTTCGCATGCATGCTTTTTCACCCCTGTATGTGTTGACATGTGGTTCCTCAATGTACCAGACTGTGTGAACCTTGCATCACACTCTGAACATGCATAATTTTTCACTCCTGTATGTGTTGGCATGTGCCGCTTCAAATAACTAGACACTGAGAACCTAGCATCACACACTGAGCATGCATACTTTTTTACACCTGTATTTTTATGTATTAACATGTGTTGCTTCAAACCACTAGGCTGAGTGAACTTAGCATCACATTCTGCACATGCATACTTTTTTACACCTGTATGTTTTAACATGTGTCGATTAAAATTACCAGAACATGTAAACTTAGCATCACACTGTGTACATGCATACTTTTTCTCTCTTGCAGGTGTTACCATGGGGACCTTCAAAGGCCCAGACTGTGTATACGTAGCACCACAGTCTGTGTGTGCATTCTTTTTCTCTCTTGCATGTGTCAACACACATTGCTTCGGACTACATGCATGCTTTTTCTCCCCTGTATGTGTTAACATGTGGTTCCTCAATGTACTAGACTGTGTGAACCTTGCATCACACTCTGAACATGCATAATTTTTCACTCCTGTATGTGTTAGCATGTGTCGCTTCAAAGTAGCAGACAGTTTAAACCTTGCATCACACTCTTCGCATGCATACTTTCTCACCCCTGTATGTGTTAACATGTGGTTCCTCAATGTACTAGACTGTGCGAACTTTGCATTACACTCTGAACATGCATATTTTTTCACTCCTGTATGTGTTAGCATGTGTCGCTTCAAATTACAGGACAGTGTGAACCTTGCATCACACTCCGAACATGCATAATTTTTCACTCCTGTATGTGTTAACATGTGTTGCTTCAAATTACTAGACAGTGTGAACTTAGCATCACATTCTGCACATGCATACTTTTTTACACCTGTATGTATTAACATGTGTCGATTCAAATTACTGGAACATGTGAACTTAGCATCACACTGTGTACATGCATACTTTTTCTCTCTTGCAGGTGTTACCATGGGGACCTTCAAAGGCCCAGACTGTGTATACGTAGCACCACAGTCTGTGTGTGCATTCTTTTTCTCTCTTGCATGTGTAAACACACATTGCTTCGGACTACCACCTTGTTTAAGTACAGCATCAAACTCAGTACTTGAATGTTCCTCTTGATTCAGCCAGGTATCACACTCAGTACTTAAATGTCTCTCTTGTTTCAGGTAGGTATCACACTCAGTACTTAAATGTCTCTCTTGTTTCAGGTAGGTATCACACTCAGTACTTAAATGTCTCTCTTGTTTCAGGTAGGTATCACACCCAGTACTTGAACGTTCCTCTTGTTTCAGCCAGGTATCACACTCAGTTCTTGAATGTTCCTCTTGTTTCAGCCAGGTATCACTGTGAGTGCTGACTGCACCGTGTCTATCCTGCACTGTATCAAATGCTTCTCCTGGTTCCTGTTTTGGGCGATGGTATTCTGCTGGCTCATTCAACATACCTGAAAGCAGAAGCAGGCAATTTCAAAAGTAACACTCAGTCAAGTCCAAATTGTGTCAAGTTCTCATTTACTCTGTGACCGTCCCAGCTAGCAACCTCAATATATTGGTCAGCCAGTCCTTTTTAACATAGAGGGGGAATCGAGACGAGGGTCGTGGTGTATGTGTGTGTGTGTGTGTGTGTGTGTGTGTGTGTGCGTGTGTGTGTGTGTAGAGCAATTGAGTAAACTACTGGACCGATCTTTATGAAATTTGACATGAGAGTTCCTGGGTATGATATCCCCCGACGTTTTTTTTTCATTTTTTCGATAAATGTCTTTGATGTCATATCCGGCTTTTTTTATAAAGTTGAGGCGGCACTGTCACGCCCTCATTTTTCAATCACTGATTGAAATTTTGGCCAAGCAATCTTCGACAAAGGCCGGACTTCGGTATTGCATTTCAGCTTGGTGGCTTAAAAATTAATTAATGACTTTGGTCATTACAAATCTAACAAGAAGGGCAAAGCCCATACGACTCACATGCTTGACCTTGACATGACCTTGACCTTTAGCTAAACCTAGCAATGACATCATACACTAAGAACTGCTTTACACATTTTTCCTACCAAAATACATGTGACCTTGACCCAAGGTCAAGGTCATCCAAGGTCATGCAACACAAAGCTGTTAATTCAAGACATAGGAAGTACAATGGTGCTTATTGGCTCTTACTACCATGAGATATGGTCACTTTTAGTGGTTCACTACCTTATTTTGGTCACATTTCATAAGGGTCAAAGTGACCTTGACCTTGATCATATGTGACCAAATGTGTCTCATGATGAAAGCATAAAATGTGCCCCACATAATTTTTAAGTTTGAAACAGTTATCTTCCATAGTTCAGGGTCAAGGTCACTTCAAAATATGTATACAATCCAACTTTGAAGAGCTCCTGTGACCTTGACCTTGAAGCAAGGTAAACCAAACTGGTATCAAAAGATGGGGCTTACTTTGCCCTATATATCATATATAGGTGAGGTATTCAATCTCAAAAACTTCAGAGAAAATGTGAAAAATGTGAAAAATAGCTGGTTTTTAGACAACATTTATGGCCCCTGCGACCTTGACCTTGAAGCAAGGTCAAGATGCTATGTATGTTTTTTGGGGCCTTGTCATCATACACCATCTTGCCAAATTTGGTACTGATAGACTGAATAGTGTCCAAGAAATAGCCAACGTTAAAGTTTTCCGGACGGCCGGATGGACGGGGGGGACGGACGGACGGACGACTCGGGTGAGTACATAGATTCACTTTTGCTTCGCATGTGAGTCAAAAATTGTAATCAAAATTATTTTTTTATAAAACGATCCAAATTTATGTTCATCTTATTCTTCATCATTGTCTGATTCAAAAAACATATAAATGTTATACAGTGGAACCTCCCTATTAAGACCTCCCAAAATCTGACAAAATCAGGTCTTAATAGGGAGGGGTCTTAATAGGGAGGCTGAACCAACTTACCAAGACCTGAAGGACAGACAGCTAGTGTAAAATGTAAATTTAAAACTCCTTAATGATGTTTCAGTTCTTTTTTAATGCCACGATTGCCAGCTCAACACATTATTGCATTTGAACAGTTTTCTTGCTTGTTTAATCAAGCCACGTAACTACTCGTGGGTTAAGGTTTGAAATAAACAAACTGAGGTCGAACGAAAGCAGCGGTCCCAAAACATGCACATCGATGTCGATACCAGCTACTAATCATAGACATACGATACCCAGCAACGATTTGGTTGAAAAAGAAAAGTGTCCCAAACGCAAGGAACAAAACGAATAAGAACCGCGGCAGTGTGTTGAAACTGATGTAAAATTGTAGCCAAAAGCGTCAGTTTTCACGATGAAACTTGACTCACTCATTCAACTTGGGGACAACTGCACAACGTACTGTCCACAGAGTTGAGTAATTTAGGACACGTACTCCACTACTCACCTTCAAACTTCACTGACGGGATTCTGAGAATTTATTGATTCAAACGAACGCCGCGTGGTTGTATATCGCGTCATTCGGTCACGGATCAGGGAAAACCAAGAACAATTCCAGATTTCAAAACCCATGTTCGTCGGCCGCCATTGTTAGCTAGACCGAAAATGTTACACACGCTTTGCATACGTACATCGCAAAATGACATGACGTCACCACAACTTTCGGTTTTGGTTCGATGATCGGATTGCTTTCATAACGTTTCTGTAACTTTGCGTGTTTAAAAGGTAGGAGTTCCTGCACAGTTCTTTGCTAAATGAAACAGACATCTGGCCAATGACCTTTATCTATTCAAAATAAAGTACAGTCGCGAATATGTCAACAGGGGAAATAACGCTTGCGGAGAATGGAGCCTATTTGAGCAGACTACATCGCAGTTGCGATGTGCTCGTCAACTGTTTGCTCAATTTCCAAAACAATATCAAGGTTTGCACAGTTTTGAACTTCTTCTCGGGAATAACAAAGTCGCATTTGACCATGATTTGTCAGTCGTATGTCGGGTTAAGGAGGTAGTCGTAGTACAGAGGATGTAAACAGAGTAAAAAGGATCGGTCATGAAATTTAAAGTCCTAACTTAGAGGGAGTCGTAATAAGGAAGGTCTTAATAGGGAGGCTCCACTGTATTCAGATTAAAAACAAGGTCTGAAAATTAAAAATATAAAAATTATGATCAAAATCAAATTTCCGAAATCGATTTAAAAACAATTTCATCTTATTCCTTGTCGGTTCCTGATTCCAAAAACATATAGATATGATATGTTTGGATTAAAAACACGCTCAGAAAGTTCAAACGAAGAGAGGTACAGAAAAGCGTGCTATGCAGCACAGCGAAACCACTACCGCGCTGAACAGGCTCTGAACAGTTTCACTCCGTTTTGCACAAGCGGCGGACTACGGTCATTGTGAAAAAATGCAGTGCGTTCAGTTTCATTCTGTGAGTTCCACAGCTTAACTAAATGTAGTAATTTTGCCTTACGCGACTTGTTACATTTGGTCAAGTTTTGACTAAATGTTTTAACATGGACGGGGAACCGAGATGAGGGTGGTGATGAATGCATGTGTAGCGTGATTCAGAGAAAACTACTGGACTGATCTTCATGAAACTGTACATGATATCCCAAGATGGGTTTTTTTCATTTTTTTTAGTAAATGTCCTTCATGATGTCATATCTGGCTTTTTGTGAAACTTGAGGCAGCACAGTTGTCACACCCTCACTCTTTGACCAAATTGACTGGAATTTTTGTTAAGCCTGCACTTTGGTATTGCATATCAGCTTGGAGGCTAAAAATTAATAAATGATTTTGGTCATTAACAAGAAGAGCAAACGCTCGATCGAGTCACTTTCGCAGTTCTGAATATTATATGAGGCATCAGATGGACAGGAAGAAATTGCTATTCACAACACAATGAGTCACGTTCACATAAAATTTGAGCCCGGTCACTTTTATAGTTTCCGAGAAAAGCCCAACGTTAAGTTGTGTGTTGCCGAACAGAAAAGGCTAGTTATCTCCCTTGTTTTTCTGATAACGTTCGTAAAAGGCTACAGATGTAAATACTTTGATGTAAAGAATAATCCTACAAAGTTTCAATCACATCCGATGAACTTTGTCAAAGATATAAAATGTCTAATTTTTCCTTTGACGCTGACCTGTGACCTTGAAAAAGGTCAAAGGTCAACGAAACCATCGTTAAAGTGTAGAGGTCATTGGAGGTCACGACTAAACAAAATATGAGCCCGATCGCTTTGATAGTTTCCGAGAAAAGTCCAACGTTAAGGTGGTGTCTACGGACGGCCGGCCGGACGGCCGGCCGGCCGGACAGACTAACACTGACCGATTACATAGAGTCACTTTTTCTCAAGTGACTCAAAAATGTGAAAATTCGAATTAAATTTAAAAGTTCAGATATTATTCTTTATCTTTTCCTGATTCCAAAACTATATAGATATGTAATGTTTGGATAAAAACAAGCTCAGAACGTTAAAAAGAATAGAGAAACGCACGCTACCTCGCTGTACTGGCTTGTCACTTTCCGAGCGTGAACCACAGAGATAAGAGAGTCTTTATCTCTGTGGCATGAACGTGTCACAGTGGCCGCCGGGCATGAAACTGACACAGCTATTGAGTTTGTTTGTTTGTTTGTTTGTTTGCTTAACGCCCAGCCGACCACGAAGGGCCATATCTGGGCGGTGCTGCTTTGACATTTAACGTGCGCCACACACAAGACAGAAGTCGCAGCACAGGCTTCGTGTCTCACCCAGTCACATTATTCTGACACCGGACCAACCAGTAGCTATTGAGTAAATATTAGTGAAAAAATGCGGTGTGGTCAATTTCATTCTGCGAGTTTCAAGGGTTGACTAAATGTAGTATTCTCGCTTTATGAGACTTGTTTTGTTGTCTATCCATCCCACCCTACACCTCCTTCAAAAGGTGTGTGAAGTGCCAACAGGGCCGATTCCCACCTATAACATCAACCATTCCTCTTCCCCACTTGACCACCAACCCCCCGCCCCCACCATGAGATGTTTCATTGGCCTTACCATATGGATGTGTTTCAGTGATGTGCCAACACTCTTCTGCGACATCGATCTCTATCTTGACATCTGAGAGAAGAGCTGACGTGTCTCCTTCTATCTTGACATCTGAGAGAAGAGCTGACGTGTCTCCTTCTATCTTGACATCTGAGAGAAGAGCTGACGTGTCTCCTTCTATCTTGACATCTGAGAGAAGAGCTGACGTGTCTCCTTCTATCTTGACATCTGAGAGAAGAGCTGACGTGTCTCCTTCTATCTTGACATCTGAGAGAAGAGCTGACGTGTCTCCTTCTATCTTGACATCTGAGAGAAGAGCTGACGTGTCTCCTTCTATCTTGACATCTGAGAGAAGAGCTGACGTGTCTCCTTCTATCTTGACATCTGAGAGAAGAGCTGACGTGTCTCCTTCTATCTTGACATCTGAGAGAAGAGCTGACGTGTCTCCTTCCTCCATGCTGTTGGGGGAAGCCATGATCCCTGACTGCTCACTGTTCAAGTGGCTGACAGTTCCTGGCTGTTCACTGTTCAAGTGGCTGACAGTTCCTGGCTGTTCACTGTTCAAGTGGCTGACAGTTCCTGGCTGTTCACTGTTCATGCCGCTGACAGTTCCTGGCTGTTCACTGTTCATGCCGCTGACAGTTCCTGGCTGTTCACTGTTCATGCCGCTGACAATACCTGACTGTTCCCTGTTCAAGGTGTTGACAGTTCCTGATTGTTCCCTGTTCAAGGTGCAGACAGTTCTCAATTGTTCACTATTCAAGGTGTTGACAATACCTGACTGTTCACTGTTCAAGGCCCTGACTGTTCCTGATTGTTCACTGTTCAAGGCGCTGACTGTTCCTGATTGTCCACTGTTCAAGGTGCTGACTGTTCCTGATTGTTCACTGTTTAAGGTGTTGGCCAATCAAAGCAGCTCTCTCTTCAAGGTGTGACGGGTCCATCGCTGATCAGGGTTCAAAGTGTTGCTGTGTTCACGCCGCTGACAGTTCCTGGCTGTTCACTGTTCATGCCGCTGACAGTTCCTGGCTGTTCACTGTTCAAGTGGCTGACAGTTCCTGGCTGTTCACTGTTCATGCCGCTGACAATACCTGACTGTTCCCTGTTCAAGGTGCAGACAGTTCCTGATTGTTCACTGTTCAAGGTGTTGACAGTTCCTGATTGTTCCCTGTTCAAGGTGCAGACAGTTCTCCATTGTTCACTATTCAAGGTGTTGACAATACCTGACTGTTCACTGTTCAAGGCCCTGACTTCCTGATTGTTCACTGTTCAAGGCACTGACTGTTCCTGATTGTCCACTGTTCAAGGCGCTAACTGTTCCTGATTGTTCACTGTTTAAGGTGTTGGTCAATCAAAGCAGCTCTCTCTTCAAGGTGTGACGGGTCCATCGCTGATCAGGGTTCAAAGCGTTGCTGTGTTCACGCCGCTGACAGTTCCTGGCTGTTCACTGTTCATGCCGCTGACAATACCTGACTGTTCACTGTTCAAGGTGCTGACAGTTCCTGATTGTTCCCGGTTCAAGGTGCAGACAGTTCCTGATTATTCCCGGTTCAAGGTGCAGACAGTTCTTGATTGTTCACTATTCAAGGCCCTGACTGTTCCTGATTGTTCACTGTTCAAGACGCTGATCAACTGTTCCTGATTGTTCACTGTTCAAGGCGCTGACTGTTCCTGATTGTCCACTGTTCAAGGCGCTAACTGTTCCTGATTGTTCACTGTTTAAGGTGTTGGCCAATCAAAGCAGCTCTCTCTTCAAGGTGTGACGGGTCCATCGCTGATCAGGGTTCAAAGCGTTGCTGTGTAGAAAAATGAGATTCAGCAATTTAAATAAGCAAAAACAAATGTGCTCGCTCTCTCTCTCTCTCTCTCTCTCTCTCTCTCTCTCTCTCTCTCTCTCTCTCTCTCTCTCTCTCTCTCTCTCTCTCTCTCTCTCTCTCTCTCTCTCTCTCTCTCTCTCTCTCTCTCTCTCTCTCTCTCTCTCTCTCTCTCTCTCTCTCTCTCTCTCTCTCTCTCTCTCTCTCTCTCTCTCTCTCTCTCTCTCTCTCTCTCTCTCTCTCTCTCTCTCTCTCTCTCTCTCTCTCTCTCTCTCTCTCTCTCTCTCTCTGCCACACACGGCTTCACAAAAAAAGCTCCATGACTACACCAGTATGGGTACACCAGACAATTTCAATGATGAATCATGTGCAGTTTTAAAATCAGCAGTTAATAGCTATGCTCATAAGAATCTTGTAATAATACACAAGAAAGAGCTATGAGGGAATTTACTGGGCTGCACTTGTTAGGGAGCACTTAAAAGCCAGTGCAATCCATTTAAACACAAGAAATTCCTCCGAGGTAGGAAAAACACCCCCGTTTGTTTGTTTGTTGCTTAACGTCTAGCCGACTACGCAGAGCCATATCAGGACGAGGAAGGGGGGGATGAAGGGGGCCACTTGTCAAGCGATTCCTGTTTACAAATGCACTAACCCATTACTTGTGTCCCAGCAGGCTTTAGTAAAACTAAATTTGTTTGTTTGTTTGTTTGTTTATTTGTTGCTTAACGTCCAGCCGACTACGCAGAGCCATATCAGGACGAGGAAGGGGGGGATGAAGGGGGCCACTTGTCAAGCGATTCCTGTTTACAAATGCACTAACCCATTACTTGTGTCCCAGCAGGCTTTAGTAAAACTAAATTAATACCTACTGGAAGATTACCAGTTTCCAGTATGTTAAAATAGGCTTAACCTATCTACTGCCGGACTTACATCAGAACACTTTGTTTGTTTTGTTTATTTGTTGCTTAACGTCCAGCCGACTACGCAGAGCCATATCAGGACGAGGAAGGGGGGGATGAAGGGGGCCACTTGTCAAGCGATTCCTGTTTACAAATGCACTAACCCATTACTTGTGTCCCAGCAGGCTTTAGTAAAACTAAATTAATACCTACTGGAAGATTACCAGTTTCCAGTATGTTAAAATAGGCTTAACCTATCTACTGCTGGACTTACATCAGAACACTAACAGATTAAACTATACATGAATCGCGAGACAAGCGGCAAGAGAAGAGATTTTTGGAAAAAATACAGGTGAATGAGCAAGAGGGCAGAAAAAAGAAAAGAATTCATGAAGAAAAAGAGAGCATGACAGGAAAGAGGAACCAAAAATCTACCTAACAGCAAACTAGAAAAACAGGAGGGGCCTTTAATTTCATAACCGCAGTGCCCCACTGCGGGAAACACCCCCGTTGGTCAAAGGGAAATAACCATTCTCACTGCCACCAACTGAGAAGGTTATTTCCCTTTCACCATTAATATCTCCCTCTATAAGTCCTTGTAGAATCTTAATCCGCCAATAACTCCCTAACCGTGTGTTTGACTGGTCCCAATTTTTGTAAGGACCGTCTCACGAATACATAGAACCTGTTCACCAAGTTTGGTGACGATCGGTCCGTTCATTCTTGAGATCTATATGCGAACACAAACACACAAACACATCGACCGAAACCTATACACACCCCTATACCGGGGGTGTAAAAACAATTCTATGTGCATGTATTCCTGTCCTCCAAGCCCCGTGACTATCAATGTGATTTTGGAATGTTTATCTTGCACATGCATGCAGTGATGCCCACTAACGTGTTCAGATACAATGAAAAGCCTGCTAAAAATAAATATATGCATTGCAAAACGCAGCAAGAGGAAAGGCACCGATCAAGTCATTGAGTAAATAAGGCAATTTTATGTCATTCTTGTACAGTATGCATCACTGCTATCAATTAAATGTCTTTTAAAATGACATTTACAGACCTGGGAACCCCTGTTTTGCACTTTGAGTATTCTCAAACAAACTTGGTGTATTTTCAAAAAAATGAGCGTACTCCACACAGCGTTTGCACATCCATGATTAAAACATGTCTCATGCGCGTCCGTCACACCGTTAATTAAGTTTACCTATACATTTAAAACAAATGCTTTTTTTCAATGTTTACTGACAAAAACTGTACCGTATTTGACGGACTACAAGCCATCGCATTGCGGCTTATAAAAAGATGCGGCTAAAACGTTACCTAAACTTGAATAGCATTCACCTAATGGAAGTCGCCGCGGATTTTCATTTCGCTCGATTAGCGATTACCGGTACTTTATTAGCTCTCTACTCAAGACTCGGCGCTTTTCTCTTTCATTCGCGAATCTTCGTTTGTCAACAAGTCGTCGTGACAAGCGTACAGAGAAACACCGGATGTATCAGGATCTCGCGCGCGCGAGATTTCGTTTTTTGTGTCTCGCGATAGTTGGAGGAGCGAGAGCCGCCATGTTGTGTTTTCGTCTGCTCGAAATGTGCGCAAAAGTCGTAAATCATCCCAAAAAAGCTTATTCCGGGCGGGACTACATGTGTGTGTTGGTTAGAAATTGTGTGTGTGTGTGTGTGTGTGTGTGTGTGTGTGTGTGTGTGTGTGTGTGTGTGATATTTTTCTTCAAACTTTTTCACTTTTCTTCTTTGTTTCACTTGTTTATTCTCAGAGCCGATTTCACCAAATACCGTACTTTCGTTTGCCTGGTTGTTTTGATTGATTGACACGATTCGATTATATTTTTTTTGACAGCGGCTAATACAGTGACGTAATCATGTGCCAAAATACTGGATCGGCTTCAGGATGGGCTTGTGAAGAAAAGTAGTCTAGGCATTTTTCTCATCGTATTTTTTTCCCACTGACCGTACTGAGCGTATTCTCGACAATCATGCGTACAAAATACGGCAAAATCGTATGGGTTCCCAGGTCTGCATTTATTTTATTTCTCTTTGAACTTTACTAAAATGGCAACTGATCTAGAAATGAACACCAATTTGCTTATCAATTGGGAATACCTTGGTCTAAATAACTTTTTTTTTAAAGTTTTTTGGGTATTGATTGCTCTCATTTTATGATTTATGTACTGCATTTTGTTGGTTATATACCGTATTTTATGGACTATAAGGCGCAACTTTTTTCTCAATCTTGACCCCTGCGGTTACTGAACGGAAGCGCCCTATGTGTTGTTAAAATTAAAATCCCTGGCCAAGTTTCATCTCAGACATCAAAGAGACCGCCTGAGTACCAGTCAAACAACTTGTGATAATGCATGTTTCAGCTACTAGGTACTAACTACCCTGGCCAAGTTTCTTCTCAAGACATCAAAGAGACCACCCCATAGGTTAAACTGGGTCACTGACCCCGGTGCAGGAAGTGCTACCCTGGCCAAGTTTCCTCTGAAGACATCAGGTCCATGTCTGTAAACAAGGCCACCCAGCTATCACAATGGACCTGCCTTAGATCTCGCGGCACACACAGAGCACAAATATTTCCACCCTGTAGTCTTCCTTTGATGAGCGACTTATACTATAGACCGGAAGCGCCTAATGTGATGTTTTTTCTCAATTTTACCTCAAAAGTGGGAGTTGCGCCCTATAATTATAACGAAGCGCCTTATAGTCCCAGAAGTATTGTTTCACGGCACGGCTTGGTTAAAATTCAGTGATGGCTGACTCGGAATGTAATCAATGATTCGTGAGCTTTGTTGTTGCGATCAATGAATTTTAACGCTTTGGAGATAAATTATACTAACAGGCAAAACTAAAACTAAAAGAAAGGAGAGTTAAGTCACTCCAGAAGAAAAACAACAAGTCGCGTAAGGCGAAAATACAATATTTAGTCAAGTAGCTGCCATTTTTCAGCAAGACCGTATACTCGTAGCATCGTCAGTCCACCGCTCACGGCAAAGGCAGTGAAATTGACAAGAAGAGCGGGGTAGTAGTTGCGCTAAGAAGGATAGCACGCTTTTCTGTACCTCTCTTTGTTTTAACTTTCTGAGTGTGTTTTTAATCCAAACATATCATATCTATATGTTTTTGGAATCAGGAACCGACAAGGAATAAAATGAAAGTGTTTTTAAATTGATTTGGACAATTTAATTTTGATAATAATTTTTATATATTTAATTTTCAGAGCTTGTTTTTAATCCAAATATAACATATTTATATGTTTTTGGAATCAGCAAATGATGGAGAATAAGATAAACGTAAATTTGGATCGTTTTATAAATTTTTATTTTTTTTTACAATTTTCAGATTTTTAATGACCAAAGTCATTAATTAATTTTTAAGCCACCAAGCTGAAATGCAATACCGAAGTCCGGGCTTCGTCGAAGATTACTTGACCAAAATTTTAACCAATTTGGTTGAAAAATGAGGGCGTGACAGTGCCGCCTCAACTTTCACGAAAAGCCGGAAATGACGTCATCAAAGACATTTATCAAAAAAATGAAAAAAACGTTCGGGGATTTCATACCCAGGAACTCTCATGTCAAATTTCATAAAGATCGGTCCAGTAGTTTAGTCTGAATCGCTCTACACACACACACACACACACACAGACACACACACACACACACACACACACACACACACACACGCACATACACCACGACCCTCGTTTCGATTCCCCCTCGATGTTAAAATATTTAGTCAAAACTTGACTAAATATAAAAAGGTTGAAAATGACAGATTTAAGAAAGAAAAAACACAATAAACAACACATCAGCGATGGCAGGGCTCCATGCAACCCTTGACGTCACTATGCATTGTTTGGAGCACTAACCCCTGTGCTATACTCACTAGTGATTAGCACGCCAGTAAATACAGCACCCTACACTCACGTGACATGTAAAATTAGCTTCAGACTGAATGTTTCTCTGCGGTACAATTATCTTGAGAGGGAAAATCAGGCAAGATCTTGCAACTGAAGCAGAATTGTGATGTAATTTGATTGATTTTACCCTAAATTCGATTTATTAGAACGCGCTGGCTATACGCACTCGGAGTGTTTACAGGGGTCAGAATCTTGTATACACTCTGACGTTAACTTCCGGTCATGAAGCGAATTTGCCATTCGACACCACTCTGCAATAGGAACGCAAAGCAGTTGATTATAAGAGTACAAAAAACCAAAATCTGATGCTGCACGGCCTTAGCTCAATAGCTGTAACGTAGATAACATTTTCGGGGTGCACTTAAAAGACCAGACACTGAACCGCATCAACATTCAGAGTGTCATTCGACACTATTTTGAGAAGGTACGTTTCACTTTTGATTCAGTCATATGTGGTATTAAAGTACAATGGGAACAAACACAGACAAAAACAAACACACACACAGAACTGATGCTTAACGGCAGTTTATTGTCGGAGTTTGGAACACACTCGGAGTGTTCTTTCTTTCGTGTTTAACGTCGTTTTCAACCATTCAAGGTTATATCGCGACGGGGCTCGGAGTGTGCATCTGTTACGCGCATTCTTACGATTACGACCATCTTAAGATGGCGCTGCGCCGGTACACGCCGCGTGTATTGGCGCAGCCGGCTTAAGACGGTTGCGCTATTACACGTCTGCGGAAAAACAGATGGCTGCGCCGATACACGTTCATAATCACAATCTATCAAACTTAAGTCGGTACATATTGATAGTAGCCGACCAATGCTTTAAATGTCAAATGTGTGTATGTATAATTATCGGTGTGGGTTTGAAATGAAGTTAGGTAGTAGTAAACATTTGTTGTGAATATGGGTAGTATGGAAATGTGAGCATTTGAATATGCCTTTTAGGAATTACAGTACCCAGGAAGAGAGATGAGAGACAGATAGAGTAAATCGCAATAGGTTGTGTGGAATCTTTGTGCTTTGTTTTAGGAAAGTATTTATTTAAACATTGGAAATTACTGTTATGCATTTCACAAGGTATTGTACAGCAACTAAACATATTTACTCACAACATCACCACACACAACCAGTCCTGAGCCCTTGGGTGTGGATTACAGAGAAGTACTACTTAGTTGTCTAAACCGACCTCAAGTTAATTATCTAATTCAAAATTAAGGAATAAAACAATATAAGTTTGAAGGTATGATATTCACCTTGAAATATTGACGTCAAACCTTTTTTAACACATACCAAACTTCCAGTATTATGACGTAAGAATGGAATATGAAAAAAAACGCAAAGTAAAAATGTGAGTCGTATCTTCGCACGTAAAATACGTGCGTCTCATGACCTCGGGCCCCGGTCACAGTGAGTTTCCAAAGAATGACGCTATCACGTGTGACAACAACTCAATGTGAAAGTGAGCAATGCTCACACATTAGGAAAATAATAGGTTTTACTGAACGCAGTTTGCTTTGTAGGTGAACGTGTATCGGCGCAGCCATCTGTTTTTCCGCAGACCGGTGTATTAGCGCAACCGTCTTAAGCCGGCTGCGCCAATACACGCGGCGTGTACCGGCGCAGCGCCATCTTAAGATGGTCGTAATCGTAAGAATGCGCGTAACACATCGACCTAGAAACGGTTGTATACTATGTGAATGTAAGTTATTTGCCAACCCTCGACACTCCGAAAATGAGATAACGGAGTCAGACTGTTTTTTCATTGGCTACTTATTAACGACTTGTTATGAGGCATTTTATTGGCTACAGATTTGTAACAGAGCTTTTCATTGTCGGAGTGTATACAGACTCATCGATCCTGAATACACTCAGAGTGCGTAAAGCTTTTGCCTTATTAGAAAACGACCAAGCGTTTACCGGTTACGTCCGTTGAATAAGAAAAGACATATTTTTGCGTTGAAGCTAATTTCAAAGTCAAAATACCATTTATCTTCACAAACGAGAATCCAAAGGGGGGAATACATCGTTCAAAGTTAAATCAGCAGCACCGAGCTCTTCGGATAAATCGAATTTGGGGGATAGTCACATATATGTCACGTAACTGTGCTGTCTAGCGATACCAGTATCATGAGCATGAGCAAACATGAAACAAAGAAAAGAACGATCTTCTTCTTCTTCTTCCATTTAACGCCCAGGGTCAACATTCTGACTATTAGTGGCGCATTGAGACTTAAATGCCATGTGAGATGGAATTTTTTTACTTTATTCCAAGTCCCACGGGTATTTGATGGACATTTTTATCTATGCCTATACAATTTTGCCAGGAAAGACCCTTTTGTCAATTGTGGGATCTTTAACGTGCACACCCCAATGTAGTGTACACGAAGGGACCTCGGTTTTTCGTCTCATCCGAAAGACTAGCACTTGAACCCACCACCTAGGTTAGGAAAGGGGGGAGAAAATTGCGGCCTGACCCAGGCCTGAACACGCAACCTCTCGCTTCCGAGCGCAAGTGCGTTACCACTCGGCCACCCTAGTTTGAGAGCTACTGCGGATCGACTGTCGGTTCCCGAGCCACTCAAGGCTAAAGTTCAAAAACAACTAAAACAGTTTTATAAGTACCGTATTTGAAGCATGTTTTTTCGAACTGTCGGGAATAGATCTTGGCATTTTTGGGGTTGAAAAGCGTGTCACAGCAACACGGTTGATTTTGTGGATACGATCAGCTCTCCATTCGGCATCCGCATTCCTTGTGGTATACTATGGAAAGCAAGGAGCGCTGATCGAGAATCTCACTGAACTCAATCTGCACACAGGCATGCAACAAAAGGCACCGCGCATCTTGAAAACATGGTTTACCTGAACTCGATCCTCCTCGCTGTGAAAAATGTAAGTTCCGCAAAGGCAGCCTTCTTCCGGTGGCAATCCGAACAGAGTAACTTCCCTTTTTGTCTTTTTGCCCTAAACTGCAAAAAAAACCGACTAGATCTGGATCTGGATCTGGATGTAGTACATTGCAGTAGCCAATAATGGCTGTCGTCGCAATGGGCAGGAAAGTAATGCCATGCTTGAACTATACTCCGCCTCTGCCGCCGAAGAACTTTGTAGGCGGTGAATGGTGCTAGTCCATGATTATAATACAGTAAACTACCTTGTATACTCCCAGTATCGAGGAAACGCCCACCCCCTCCTTTTGGTCATATTCTGCGCATCGGGTACAGTACCTCAAACGCCCACCCCCATTTTCAGTCATTAGAATAAAACAAACATTAAAAAAGATTCAGTCAGTCATGCTGTTGTTGTTTTTTGAATGTTTACAGATTTTCCCCTCTCATTGGGTGACGAACTCACAACAAATAATCTTTCAGTTTCAGAGACAAACATGACATCATTTTACACTTGATTGTGATATTTGTTTATTCGCTTAAAAATGCTGATATCAGTTTGTTCACACCACAGGTCTCCATGCTTAACCGAATAACTATGTAAAATATCATACTATTTGTACATCAAATACAAAGACACATTCTAGCAAAATAATGTAGCAATAAATTTACAAGAACACCGTAGCCACTGATGGACAATACCATTCAGATACACAAACATCAAATTTGTGACAATACCATGCAGGTACACAACGCACACACACACACACACACACACACACACACACACACACACACTGTGTGACACGTGTACACACACACACACATCACCACATTCGTCTTGACTCCCATTCCAAATATAATATGTTAAAACATTTATCTAAAACTTGACTAAAATTAATGTATAAAACAAAATAAACAAAACCATCTTAAACCAAGATATACAGCGAAGGAGTCACAGAATTGTGGAAGCAACGATTTATACTTTTGTCATGATAGATTACTCAACTGTCTCAAAGATGGCAGCCAAACGAAACTATCAGTTCGCATCAGTCTCCCGCCAAAAAGTAATTAACATTCCCGCTGTGTGCACCCATGCCAAAATGGACAGTGTATATATATACTATATACAATTATATATGTGGGTGTGTGTGTGTGTGTGTGTGTGTGCCAGTGTGTATGCCAGTGTGTGTGCCAGTGAGTGATCTGTGTGTGTTTGTTTGTTTGTTTATTTGTTGCTTAACGTCCAGCCGACTACGCAGAGCCATATCAGGACGAGGAAGGGGGGGATGAAGGGGGCCACTTGTCAAGCGATTCCTGTTTACAAATGCACTAACCCATTACTTGTGTCCCAGCAGGCTTTAGTAAAACTAAATTAATACCTACTGGAAGATTACCAGTTTCCAGTATGTTAAAATAGGCTTAACCTATCTACTGCTGGACTTACATCAAAACACAAACAGATTAAACTATACATGAATCGCGAGACAAGCGGCAAGAGAAGAGATTTTTGGAAAAAATACAGGTGAATGAGCAAGAAGGCAGAAAAAAGAAAAGAATTCATGAAGAAAAAGAGAGCATGACAGGAAAGAGGAACCAAAAATCTACCTAACAGCAAACTAGAAAGCTCCTGCGGTTCCAAAAACAGGAGGGGCCTTTAACATAACCGCAGTGCCCCACTGCGGGAATCTGTGTGTGTGTGTGTGTTAAAATTGTTCAATGTTCATTGTACATGATTTATTGAGCGTTGCGTATCCATCAGCAGGGTATTGTACATAAGTGGCTAATGTGTTGCTGTAACTTCATTGTTGCGTTTTTTGTATTTGAGTGTATATGTATTTAGGTTGGATAGTGCACAAAATGAAAGGGCAGGGAATCCGGTACTGAATTATGTACAGCGAAGGTGGTCTGTCGCCCTAGACTGCGATTCCTCGCTCAGCTTTTGCGCTGGTAACTCTTTGTTTCTCTGAGCTGAACAAAGGAAGGATCTAGGGGAGAAAACAAACACCTTGACTTGGACTTGAACCAAGCACCTCAAGATTTCCGGTCTGACACCCTAACAGTCTATTTCACTAGTTGTGAAATAGATGAACAATTTAATGATTTGATTTTATGCTTGCTATTCTTAAACCAGCCACTATAAACCCTTAATGGCATATGCTCAGGAGGGACCGGCACGGTTGGCCAAGTGGTAAGGCATCCGCCCCGTGATCGGGAGGTCGTGGGTTCGAACCCCGGCCGGGTCATACCTAAGACTTTAAAATTGGCAATCTAGTGGCTGCTCCGCCTGGCGTCTGGCATTATGGGGTTAGTGCTAGGACTGGTTGGTCCGGTGTCAGAATAATGTGGCTGGGTGAGACATGAAGCCTGTGCTGCGACTTCTGTCTTGTGTGTGGCGCACGTTATTTGTCAAAGCAGCACCGCCCTGATATGGCCCTTCGTGGTCGGCTGGGCGTTAAGCAAACAAACAAACAAAAATATGCTCAGGAATATATATGTAGCTATTTCTTTGATATCTGTTTCTTACTACACAGAGTTATGAGTGATCTTTTATCACACTGACTCTCTATAGTCCGGTGTGGAGAAGCTCTTACCTGCACCCTCGTGAGATATCTTTTTAATTGTCGTTTCTAGAGAGTAAAATATGCACTGAAAATGGTCAGCTATCTGGCCACCTTGAAATAATGTCCCTGGTACCCTTTTAACGCTCCTGAACCACCCCGGGTGGCAATCTGGGGTCCGGCGCAACAGAGAATGTACCCCATTCCGCCCAGAGCCTTAACCGTTAAAGATAGAAAGACAAGTTTTGAACAAGAAAGATGCACAACAACCATGTGTACAATATTTGTTCTCACATTTATATAAGAATATTGATGACCTTGAAATTGATAGGCTATTTGTAGATTTCTGACCAAAAATCGCCAAAAACATGACAAATTGTCTTTTTTCTAACCTAAACTATGAAAGATTTCAAGACAAGTATTGAAGACAAAAGATACAATGGGATATTGGGAACAACATCTGTTCTCATGATTGTACGAAATTGTTGATTGTTATTGCTTTTTGTTTAGTGTGCGCGCCTTCGTGTGCGAGGCTGGTACTACAAATTGTTCATACGAAATGACAAACACAGGTTACAAGCGATAACGCGCAAAAATACTGGTTTGTTACTTTACATCTGATTACTAATGGCATCAGTATTGTATAATTATTAAGTTACAGTATTGCGTATTGTGGTAAAAAAACTTATGCGCTGTGTGGGTTGACCAGAGTACCAAAAACCGTGTAGCCTCTCAAACGAAGGGCACAAAACAATTCACACTTGAGATACATGTATAACTGTCTCAGTCCAAGAACGTTACGTTGACGATAAAACATAACAAGAAACACTCCATTGGTTTACTTGTTAACCTTCATACGTTTACAGAACGAAAATCCAAACACTTCATAAAACCCTCAGATCGACCATGGATCGACTGAAGAGAAGAAGTCAGACAGTAATATTTATAAACAAGAAGGGCAAAGCCCATACGACTCACATGCTTTACACATTTTTCCTACCAAAATACATGTGACCTTGACCCAAGGTCAAGGTCATCCAAGGTCATGCAACACAAAGCTGTTAATTCAAGACATAGGAAGTACAATGGTGCTTATTGGCTCTTTCTACCATGAGATATGTTCACTTTTAGTGGTTCACTACCTTATTTTGGTCACATTTCATAAGGGTCAAAGTGACCTTGACCTTGATTATATGTGACCAAATGTGTCTCATGATGAAAGCATAACATGTGCCCCACATAATTTTTAAGTTTGAAACAGTTATCTTCCATAGTTCAGGGTCAAGGTCACTTCAAAATATGTATACAATCCAACTTTGAAGAGCTCCTGTGACCTTGACCTTGAAGCAAGGTAAACCAAACTGGTATCAAAAGATGGGGCTTACTTTGCCCTATATATCATATATAGGTGAGGTATTCAATCTCAAAAACTTCAGAGAAAATGGGAAAAATGGGAAAAATAGCTGTTTTTTAGGCAACATTTATGGCCCCTGCGACCTTGACCTTGAAGCAAGGTCAAGATGCTATGTATGTTTTTTGGGGCCTTGTCATCATACACCATCTTGCCAAATTTGGTACTGATAGACTGAATAGTGTCCAAGAAATATCCAACGTTAAAGTTTTCCGGACGGACGTCCGGACGGACGGACGGACGACTCGGGTGAGTACATAGACTCACTTTTGCTTCGCATGTGAGTCAAAAAACAAAACCTAACATGGAATAGTTATTTACAGGTAAAAGGTCACCATATTGACCAACCAACAACATTCCAAAAACAGGATTGGGTGAGACTACTATTTACAGCCAATCAGTAACTGATCACGCACTTCGTGCATGCTCAAAACTTAAAACAGTATATTTTACAGAAAGAAGATCAAGGAACTAGCTGACATAGAAAAACTAAAGACACGTGAGTCACACGTATTCTAAAGCAGTTTGACAACGCTCCACAAAAACCAGGTCACAACAAGGAGCACGTGAGTCTCACACGTAAAAATAGTTAAATAACGCTCCACAAAACCAGGTCACAACAAGGAGCACTGAGTCTCACACGTAGAAAATAGTTAAATAACGCTCCACAAAACGGGTCACAACAAGGAGCACGTGAGTCTCACACGTAAAAATAGTTAAATAACGCTCCACAAAAACCAGGTCACAACAAGGAGCACCTGAGTCTCACACGTAAAAATAGTTAAATAACGCTCCACAAAAACAGGTCACAACAAGGTGCCATGATAAAAACACGATTTACTTGCTTTACACCGTAAAAAGGCTGAAGCAAACGTATTCACAATAAAAAATAGGTGAATGCATGCCATAGGTGAATGCATAAATAGGTGAATGCATCTCCTTCCATGCCAGTTTGAACTCATTGCATGCACCTACAAAGTTCGTTCCTTTGTCACACCAAATGCGTGAGATGTTTCCTCGCATGGAGACAACAATGCGTAGGGCGTTGATGAAGGAATCACTCGATTTTTTTTTTGTTGTCTTTACACTTGTTCCCGAATGTCCCGTTGTGCTCTCACACCGCCCCGTCCCAGCACTCGCTGCTCCAACCACCTCTGAATTTCATTGTCGATTTTTACAGACGTTATAGGGGGGGATGTCGGGTCGCTGCGGTAGGCTACCCTCGGAAGATGACACTGCACCTGGACGGTGTTCAGTAGTGGGTTTGTCCCGAGCTAACGGACGCAGCCCACTACCTACTATGCCCCCTACAAACGACATTGACTTTAAGTCGCGGAGCCAGACTAAGTGAGCTTCCCCTCCAGAGAGCAGACCGCCACCACGTCCCTCCGTCGACCCCCCAGAACGTCACACGTTGAAGACTGACAGCAGAACTACTATTCTGGGAAGGAAGGAACAAGGTCACCATGAGAGCCTCCGGGCATGAAGGGCCACATGAGCAAGGACAATTTATATTTTGGATGATTAATGAGATGAGGATGATTATAATGATGCTTTGGATTTCCAATTTGGTTTGAGACTACGTGACAGGGCAGCACTCTACGCTTACTGTCATAATATATCCTGGCGTCAACCAGGCCCGAGAACTGCCGCACCTGCGGTGTTGGTCAGGTATACGGAACCTGAGCACCCTCAAAGTCGCATTCGTTAAGTGAATGACACTCGGCTGTGTGATCCCAGCCTTCCCATAGGAACCATAGCACTTCCACTCTGGGTAGGAGCCGACCGTAGCCCGAAAAACCCATATGACCCTGATGGGATTTGAACCCACGACCTCCCGGGCGACCCGCAGCCCGATGCGCTAACCACTGCGCTATGGGGGCCGGTTTTTTGTTTAGTTTTTGTGGATTTCATAAAGCGTACCGATTAAACGGCAACGCGTGTCATTCGTCGGAATTTCGTTCAACCGTTGAAGATAGGAAGACCGTTATTGAACAAAAAAGATGCACAACAACAATGTAAACAATATTTCTTCTCACACTTATATTAAAATATTGATGAGCTTGGAATTGAAAGGCTATTTTTAGATTTCTGACCAAAAATCGCCAAAAACATGACAAATTGTCTTTTTTCTAGGCGAAACCTTTCTTTCTTTCTTTCTTTATTTGGTGTTTAACGTCGTTTTCAACCGTTCAAGGTTATATCGCGATGGAGGGAAGGGGGGTGATGGGATAGAGCCACTTGTCAATTGTTTCTTGTTCACAAAAGCACTAATTAAAAATTTGCTACAGGGGCTTGCAACGTAGTACAATATAATTATTACCTTACTGGGAGAATGCAAGTTTCCAGTACAAAGGACTTAACATTTCTTACATACTGCTTGACTAAAATCTTTACAAACATTGACTATATTCTATACAAGAAACACTTAACAAGGGTAAAAGGAGAAACAGAATCCGTTAGTCGCCTCTTACGACATGCTGGGGAGCATCGGGTAAATTCTTCCCTCTAACCCGCGTTTTTTTTTAGATGCAGCATCAAAGAAATTCGGACGAATAACACGGGTTGCCATTTAATCGATACGCCTTGTGAAATCCACAAAAACAGAAACACTCAACAATTTTGTACAACAATGAGAGCAGATGTTGTTGCCGATATCCCTTTGTATCTTTTGTATTTAATACTTGCCCTTCAGTCTTTCATAGTTTTGCCTAGAAAAAAGACAACTTGTCATGTTTTTGGCAATTTTTGGTCAGAAATCTAAAAATAGCGCATTTATTCCTTGGGCATCAATATTTTAATATAAGTGTGAGAAGAAATATTGTTTACATTGTTGTTGTGCATCTTTTTTGTTCAATAACTGTCTTCCTATCTTCAACGGTTGAACAAAATTCCGACGAATGACACGCGTTGCCGTTTAATCGGTACGCTTTGTGAAATCCACAAAAACTAAAACAATGCAATAACACTCAACAATTTTGTACAATAAAGATAACAGATGTTGTTCCCAATATCCCATTGTATCTTTTGTCTTCAATACTTGTCTTTAAATCTTTCATAGTTTAGGCTACAAAAAAGGCAATTTGTCATGTTTTTGGCGATTTTTGGTCAGAAATCTAAACATAGCCTATCAATTCCAAGGTCATCAATATTCTTATATAAATGTGAGAACAAATATTGTACACATGGTTGTTGTGCATCTTTCTTGTGCAATACTTGTCTTCCTATCTTTAACGGTTAAGGCTCTGGGCGGGTATGGGGTACACTCTTTGTTGCGACCCAAGATTGCCACCCGGGGTGGTTCAGGAGCGTTAAAAGGGTACCAGGGACATTATTTCAAGGTGGCCAGATAGCTGACCGTTTTCAGCGCATATTTTACTATCTAGAAACGACAATTAAAAAGATATCTCACGAGGGTGCTGGTAAGAGCTCCTGCACACTAAACTACTACTGTACTTGCATGCATTTGTTTCTTTGAATGGCAAGAAACAACGAACCTAGCATCACATTTTGTACATACATGCTTCTCTCTCCTGCATCTGTTCACATAATTCGAATATCATACATGTGAACCTAGAACTGCACTCTGCACATGCAACGAATTGAAGTTTGTTCAATACAGTTTATTCAGGACAGTTACATTAATACCTCGTATAAAAGAACAGCAAGTAACCGTCATTTGTTTGTTTGTTTGTTTGTTTGCTTAACGCCCAGTCCACCACGAAGGGTGATATCAGGGCGGTGCTGCTTTGACATTTAACGTGCGCCACAAACAAGACAGAAGTTGCAGCACAGGCTTCATGTCTCACCCAGTCACATTATTCTGACACCGACCAACCAGTTGTCACCGTCATAACAGTTATACAAAGAAGTAGATCTATTTGAAGGATATACACAATGTGATAATCAATGAACACACTTTTGTTTTAGCAAAACCATTAACATATAGTCTGCTCAGAAAACAGGAAGAAAAATAGATTTGCATAAAAAATATTACAATTTACTTCATTACAAACCCAAAATTTCTTAAAGATCTTTATACAGAGGCATGTAACTCAATGAAAAAACAAGTCGCGTAAGGCGAAAATACAACATTTAGTCAAGTAGCTGTCGAACTCACAGAATGAAACTGAACGCAATGCAACGCAGCAAGACCGTATACTCGTAGCATCGTCAGTCCACCGCGCACGGCAAAGGCAGTGAAATTGACAGGAACTGGAAGAGCGGGGTAGTACTTGCGCTGAGAAGGATAGCACGCTTTTCTGTACCTCTCTTTGTTTTAACTTTCTGAGCGTGTTTTTAATCCAAACATATCATATCTATATGTTTTTGGAATCAGGAACCGACAAGGAATAAGATGAAAGTGTTTTTAAATTGATTTCAAAAATTTAATTTTGATAATAATTTTTATATATTTAATTTTCAGAGCTTGTTTTTAATCCAAATATAACATATTTATATGTTTTTGGAATCAGCAAATGATGGAGAATAAGATGAACGTAAATTTGGATCGTTTTAGAAAAAAAATATTTTTTTTTACAATTTTCAGATTTTTAATGACCAAAGTCATTAATTAATTTTTAAGCCACCAAGCTGAAATGCAATACCGAAGTCCGGGCTTCGTCGAAGACTACTTGACCAAAATTTCAACCAATTTGGTTGAAAAATGAGAGCGTGACAGTGCCGCCTCAACTTTCACGAAAAGCCGGATATGACGTCATCAGACATTTATCAACAAGTCGCGTGAGGCGAAAATACAATATTTAGTCAAGTAGCTGTCGAACTCACAGAATGAAACTGAACGCAATGCCATTTTTCAGCAAGACCGTATACTCGTAGCATCGTCAGTCCACCGCTCATGGCAAAGGCAGTGAAATTGACAAGAAGAGCGGGGAAGTAGTTGCGCTAAGAAGGATAGCACGCTTTTCTGTACCTCTCTTTGTTTTAACTTTCTGAGCGTGTTTTTAATCCAAACATATCATATCTATATGTTTTTGGAATCAGGAACCGACAAGGAATAAGATGAAAGTGTTTTTAAATTGATTTGGACAATTTAATTTTGATAATAATTTGTATATATTTAATTTTCAGAGCTTGTTTTTAATCCGAATATAACATATTTATATGTTTTTGGAATCAGCCAATGATGGAGAATAAGATAAACGTAAATTAAATTTGGATCGTTTTATAAATTTTTATTTTTTTTTACAATTTTCAGATTTTTAATGACCAAAGTCATTAATTAATTTTTAAGCCACCAAGCTGAAATGCAATACCGAAGTCCGGGCTTCGTCGAAGATTACTTGACCAAAATTTCAACCAATTTGGTTGAAAAATGAGGGCGTGACAGTGCCGCCTCAACTTTCACGAAAAGCCGGATATGACGTCATCAAAGACATTTATCAAAAAAAAGAAAAAAAACGTATGGGGATTTCATACCCAGGAACTCTCATGTCAAATTTCATAAAGATCGGTCCAGTAGTTTAGTTTGAATCGCTCTACACACACACACACACAGACACACACAGACACACACACACACACACACACACACACACACGCACACACAAACGCACACACACACGCACATACACCACGACCCTCGTTTCGATTCCCCCTCGATGTTAAAATATTTAGTCAAAACTTGACTAAATATAAAAAAAGGAAAAAAATGTTCGGGGATATCATACCCAGGAACTCTCATGTCAAATTTCATAAAGATCGGTCCAGTAGTTTGGTCTGAATCGCTCTACACGCACGCACACACGCATGCACACACATACACCACGACCCTCGTTTCGATTCCCTCTCGATGTTAAAACATTTAGTCAAAACTTGACTAAATGTAAAAAGCATGTTGCAATCAAAATTACCATCAGGTGAATTTCTCAAACACACTCCAGGGAAAAATGTGTGACGCTGTTGCGACCCATCTCATCATCGGCGCTTTTCCGGAAATAACCTGCGCTTTGTTGGAATTCCAACAATGGCCGCCATTGTAGGAATTCCAACTTTGAGCTACGCGATTCTAGAAATGTACCGCGCGCATAGTGAGAATTCTGCTCTTTCTTAGAATGCGATGTAAAATGATACAAGTCATGATTTTAAAGTGATCAATGCTTAGTCTCGAAAAAGCAGATGCATTGTATAACGCACCAAACCAACCGAATTACAAAAAGCAAAAACACTTTTGATAACTTCGGCGGGCTGTAACAACACAGTTCAATGACCCATCCCACTCGACCAAAACGCACCAATTTTACATAATATTTAACGTTTCATATCTTACATTTTACAACAACAAGTAGAGTGTTCCGATATTACTTTTCACTGGTAACTATCGATTGTAATAATTTTTTACTCAGTCTTAACTGATTATATATTAACCCCTTCACTGCCCACCCCGCATGTATTACGTGGTCATTTTTATATTTAGTCAAGTTTTGACTAAATATTTTAACATCGAGGGGGAATCGAAACGAGGGTCGTGGTGTATGTGCGTGTGTGTGTGTGTCTGTGTGTCTGTGTGTGTGTGTGTGTAGAGCGATTCAGACTAAACTACTGGACCGATCTTTATGAAATTTGACATGAGAGTTCCTGGGTATGAAATCCCCGAACGTTTTTTTTCATTTTTTTGATAAATGTCTTTGATGACGTCATATCCGGCTTTTCGTGAAAGTTGAGGCGGCACTGTCACGCCCTCATTTTTCAACCAAATTGGTTGAAATTTTGGTCAAGTAATCTTCGACGAAGCCCGGACTTCGGTATTGCATTTCAGCTTGGTGGCTTAAAAATTAATTAATGACTTTGGTCATTAAAAATCTGAAAATTGTAAAAAAAAATAAAAATTTATAAAACGATCCAAATTTACATTTATCTTATTCTCCATCATTTGCTGATTCCAAAAACATATAAATATGTTATATTCGGATTAAAAACAAGCTCTGAAAATTAAATATATAAAAATTATTATCAAAATTAAATTGTCCAAATCAATTTAAAAACACTTTCATCTTATTCCTTGTCGGTTCCTGATTCCAAAAGCATAATTTGTTTGTTTGTTTATTTGTTGCTTAACGTCCAGCCGACTACGCAGAGCCATATCAGGACGAGGAAGGGGGGGATGAAGGGGGCCACTTGTCAAGCGATTCCTGTTTACAAATGCACTAACCCATTACTTGTGTCCCAGCAGGCTTTAGTAAAACTAAATTAATACCTACTGGAAGATTACCAGTTTCCAGTATGTTAAAATAGGCTTAACCTATCTACTGCTGGGCTTACATCAGAACACTAACAGATTAAACTATACATGAATCGCAAGACAAGCGGCAAGAGAAGAGATTTTTGGAAAAAATACAGGTGAATGAGCAAGAAGGCAGAAAAAAGAAAAGAATTCATGAAGAAAAAGAGAGCATGACAGGAAAGAGGAACCAAAAATCTACCTAACAGCAAACTAGAAAGCTCCTGCGGTTCCAAAAACAGGAGGGGCCTTTAATTTCATAACCGCAGTGCCCCACTGCGGGAACCAACTGAGCTACATTTGTGAAAACTAAATGGGAGGTAACCACTGTCCAACTTCTTGATGGGGTTTAAACACAGTTCTTTCCCATTGACCAGCAATACCAAAATGCTAATATACTGTGGCAGTGAAGGGGTTAAACTCACAGTCTCTCTGGGCTGCAGAGACAGCATTACGTCCCTTTATTGAGTAGGCTCTTGTCACTGCATGGTAATCTAGGCTCTTGAAACGTGATGTGCAAGTCTGTGCGCTATATTGATGTGATTGATTGTTGCAAAATGTTGATTCAAATTATAAAGATGATTTCAGCCTGTTGTAACAAACTAACACTCTACTCTGAAAAAAATCATTGTGTTCAAAATAGATCGAGACAGCAGCAACTAGCTAGCTTCATGCGCTGAGTGTCACTGAGAGTTACACAGTGTAACCCCACCCCCCCAACCCAATTCAAGACTTCCCCTGTATAAGACCGTTCTTTTTCATATACCTTATTCATGACCTGTGAAAAGGGTATACTTTTTTGTGCCAGTCGAAGGGTTGCCATTTCTAGAACGAGGCAGCTCGTTTCCGGAAATGCGGCGCTTTGTTGGAAATCAAATGAGGTTTCGGGAAATCCCGATTATTCCAACTCTGCCCCGGATTCTTACTTTGCGCTCAACAGCACCAGCCTCAGTCAGCCACGCCCTCAGCTACATGACAGTACTGCAGTGTGGCAGTACATGTACTGACATTGAGCTCAAAAATATACATTGTAACACCATGAAAATTCCTTGCATACTACTACAATGCTAAAACACCAAACAATCCATGAAGATTCTCTCACGTTCTCAACTCTAACAGTTGTCAAGCAGAACGAATTCTACATGAGAAAATGATCCCCCATAATAAAAGAATATCATCAATGAGGAAGTTGCATATTTCACAAGAATAGAACAGAACATATCAACATTCTACTAAAACTAAGCAAAAATTACAACAGACTGAGAAACAGTGCAAAAATGGAATAGAAATATACATTTTCTGTGTCTTGCGTGGTCTGCACCTTAGTTTGTTTACACCGGAAGTCTTACAGCCTTGACCTAGCAATGCTCTTTCTGGTCTATGTCGGTTTCCAAAAATAGACACAGCTCTATAGCAGGAACTCTTCCTTTTCCAGATGGCCGTAGAATTCTCAGTAAAAACTCGAAAACAGTTGGCCAAATAATAAAATCAGTCTAAAGGAAAAGATTTCTCTTTTCATGGAATTAGAATAAAAGGAAAAAGAGAGTCTGTGAGCAAAATCACTTTGTTGCTGACATAACGATGCAACTCTTAATGCGGCTTACTTGCGGCTGGCAGAGTAAGTAAAATAAAAATAAAATATATTTTAAAATCTTGTCCAATTGCAGAAATATGCAGGCAGGTTTCACAATCTTCAATCACAGACTTCCTTTTTTTTCAACAAAATCAATCTTGACAGAGATCTTTGAAATAGTGTTTTTATTAAAGCCTTACATCCTCCTGGATGGAATCAAGACAAAAACTTGTATGGAGACGCATTCTTGTCGACATAATGTGATAGCTTGTTACAGTACTCTATCAAACAAAGGGATAGACGTAAACAGAATTGGGTAACGATTTATTCAAAGAATATTGTCCAGAGGCTTTAATAAATTAAGCAATAACAATGCAAGCAAAATATCATTTCCGAGCTCAGTGAAAAAAGCAGTAAATAAGGACTAATTATGGGAATTCCGTTCTTCTGAACTGCTATTTCGCTGTGATGCACATCATGAGCATACCTTCAAAAGTAACAATGTTAATTGCACTCCATTTCTCACTTTAAAAAAAAAGTAGAATCATTGACCAATAGAAAAAAACGAGTTTGGAATTTTTTTTGCATATTCTTGGGGAATAAATACCTGAAAATGTAACCCTACCCTCTAAATGGTGACATCATGACAGCGAAAAAAAATATACAGAACAAGTCATGTGAAGCGATAATAAAACATTAAGTTGGTTTGAAACTAAAAGATCAACATTGGAATCAGGGACGAGTCATTAACAATGCTAGTGAGATTTGGCTAGCCGAAACCAGAAGACCGAGACGGGTTGCCTCCGCGAAGCATATGAACAAAACGGGCGATTTTTCTCATTTGAGCAGATTTTCACACTAAGCATGACATATCTGTTTATACATTGGGATCCAGGAAATCCAAAGGATACAATGCAATAACTTTTGAATCTGTAATCAAAAGTGTTATTGTTATTTGCAATTTTTAGAATGTTATGTACCAAATTTTATAATACATTTCATAACTTGACGAAATGTAAAACAAGTCGCGTAAAGCGATATAAAAACATGTAGTCAATCTATAGGCATCAAATTGAAGGATAAACTAAAAAAAAAAAACAGTCCGATCGGCGAGACTAAATTCAGATAGTCTCGGCTAACCATACCCGAAAACCGTCACGGATCACACTCATCTCCGCGAAGCATACTCAACCTGTTTTCTTTAATTCTGAACGCGTTTTTAAAGTAAACATAACATATGTATATATATATATTTTAAATCAGGAGAAGATAAGAAGTACAATGCAGTAGTGTTTGAATCTGTAATGAAATATTCGTTTTTGATGACAATTTTAATGAGCGAACTAATTCACTTATTTTCAAGCTACCTGGCTCAAATGCAATATCAAAGTCCCGACTTAATCAAAGATTACTTAACAGGTCCGCCTCAACTATCACAAAAACGGAAATGACGTCATCAAAGACTGTCGCAGAGTACCTTAACGCAGTCCTAGTACAGGGTGACACAAAAAAAACAGAGCCCACCAAAAGTTTAATATTTTCTGAAATAATCAGCCGATTCTTTTATTTTTTCAGGTGAGCCAAGCTGAAATGATGTTCTAACAGCCCACCAAGTTTGAGCTTCAAGATGTCATGGACAACGGAGCATAAGACATTTATAGTCGAGGCCTATTTTCGGTCGAATTCTATCCAGACTGGTCAGCCGCAGATGTGGGATCGCTCTTACAGCTGCTGTTATTGCTGCCTTAAGATCAGGGATGGTCTGGGGGTTGTTGCCATATACCCTGTCCTTGAGGTACCCCCACAGATAAAAATCTGGGGGGTTCAAGTCCGGTGAATAGGGGGACCACTCTGGGTCACATCTGCGGCTGACCAGTCTGGATAGAATTCGACCGAAAATAGGCCTCGACTATAAATGTCTTATGCTCCGTTGTCCATGACATCTTGAAGCTCAAACTTGGTGGGCTGTTAGAACATCATTTCAGCTTGGCTCACCTGAAAAAATAAAAGAATCGGCTGATTATTTCAGAAAATATTAAACTTTTGGTGGGATAGATCTGTTTTTTTTGTGTCACCCTGTATATCCACTACTGACTGAACTGTGGCATAGTACCTGGACGCAGTCCCAATATATCCACTACAGACTGAACTGTGGCATAGTACATGGACGCTGTCCCAGTATATCCACTACAGACTGAACCTTAATGTCTTGCATTTTCTACAACTACTCTGCACACATAAGAAAACCCAACCCCTCTCGCACGCACACATGCAAGTGCGCACACATCAACACACACACACACACACACACACACACACACACACACACATAAGCTAACACAAACGAACACGTGCGCAAAACGCTCGCGCGCACGCTTACACACACACACACACACACACACACACACACACACACACACAAACGAACACGTGCGCGCAACGCTCGGCCGCACGCACACACACACACACACACACAGCTAGATAATACATCATCTGATATGTTTCCTTGTTCATATGCTTTTTTCAAGTCATAAACGTAAACAATGAATGGTTTTACTGGGATTTTGTGCAGCGTTTTGTATTATCTGCGTTGTTGTCGGATTTAAATACTCTCTCAAAAACTGGGTATCTAATCACGACCGATAAGATTTTCCCCTTTTCGATTAAAAAGTACAATGAGATTTAGTCAGAACCATAACATTATTCTTCCCAAAACACTTATAAACATCCATGTAAAAGAAACACAACTCTGTTCATCAAATTATCTCACCCTTTGCAAGAAACGTATGGCGAAGGCACATTTCGCGCCGCGGTGCAGATGACGCAATTAACTCTCGTGACGAAACGATTGGTTCGTGACGTCGCGTCATCAACCGTTCATGAATGGCCCTTGTATGAATGGCATTCTTTCTGTTGGGATGACGTGTGAACCTCATCATTAGTGACTTGGAAAATCGGTCGGATTTAGGTATCCCCGAAGTCGGTCGGAATTGGATACACTTACCCTACACTCTTCCACACTGACAGGCGCGCGCGCACGTACGCACGCACATATGCAACAATAACAATGACAAAAATCAAACTTTTAAAAGCACTTGAAAGTTAATAAACAAAGCAACTATTGATTCCCTACGATTATATGATCGTGACTGGCTCTCTTTCCAAGTTGGAACGTTTTCAATCTGCTGTCTGACGTCATCAAAGTGTTGAAAAACGTACGGCGATGTCTATAAAACTCTCACTTGACCACAACATTCACAATGCAGTGCATTCAAGGATTGAAAAAACCCCACTGGCGTTGATCAGACACAGTCACTGAATGTTGTTATTTTACAAATGAATCTGCTTAACATTTGGTAAGAAATGACCGTCAATAGTGCCGGGCGGTCGTGAGAATTCAAGGTTTTCAGAGACAGACAGTAAATAACGTGCTCTGAAATAAACACATGCCGAAAAATTCTTTAGTCAGCCAGTTAATCATCTGCCTGACAACGGATAGGAAGTATAAAATTGGTCGCATCATGGCAATTTGCTGTGTATGGCGGTCATAGCAGACGATTTGTCTTCAGGACGGTCGTGAGAAAAAATGAGACAGACACCTTGCCCGAGTGACTAGACAGTAAATAACGTGCTCTGAAATAAACACATGCCGAAAAATTCTTTAGTCAGCCAGTTGATTATCTGCCTGACAACGGATAGGAAGTGTAAAATTGGTTGCATCATGACAATTTGCTGTGTATGGCGGTTATAGCAGACGATTTGTCTGCAGGGCGGTCGTGAGAAAAAATGAGACAGACACCTTGCCCGAGTTACTAGACAGTAAATAACGTGCTCTGAAATAAACACATGCCGAAAAATTCTTTAGTCAGCCAGTTGATTATCTGCCTGACAACAGATAGGAAGTGTAAAATTGGTTGCATCATGACAATTTGCTGTGTATGGCGGTTATAGCAGACGATTTGTCTGCAGGGCGGTCGTGAGAAAAAATGAGACAGACACCTTGCCCGAGTTACTAGAAAGTAAATAACGTGCTCTGAAATAAACACATGCCGAAAAATTCTTTAGTCAGCCAGTTGATTATCTGCCTGACAACGGATAGGAAGTGTAAAATTGGTTGCATCATGACAATTTGCTGTGTATGGCGGTTATAGCAGACGATTTGTCTGCAGGGCGGTCGTGAGAAAAAATGAGACAGACACCTTGCCCGAGTGACAAAATGACCAAACGCAAGTAGAATAAGCCGTAGTTAGCCTTTCAAAACCCTTTCATGTCGTGATTTGATGGAAATTGCTACTTATTAAAAGCATGTTACGTCCAAACCTTTTAACAGCCATTCCAACTGAACAGATTTGTAATTAACGTTTTTGAGACAGACACATTTAGAAAAAAGACCGTTTACTTCACATGCGATTGTATCGACAAAACATAAACACATTCATTGTTTTTTTTAACTAAGTGTGTTCATCTATCTCTGTTCTTTGGTTTCTAATGTACTTTTCACTGGATTTCTTTGTGTGTTTTTGTACTGGTGCCTTTGTCTATTGCAATGTGGCTAAAAAGGGAAATCGTGTCTGTCTCATTTCTCACGACCGACCTACCTTTTTCGCTGGTGGGGAATACAAATTTGACTTAAATTCGATCAAAGTTTATTTTTCATATGTAAATTCCGAAGACATTCGACACAGACCAGTGAAAATTCACGACTAAACAAAACAAAACATTTTATTTAATATCAAAGTCAGGGACATACCCGACTCTGAAGACTGTGAAACCTGTCTGCAGTGTGATTAAATACTGTAGATTTGGTTAATCTTTAAATCGCTGCCACATAAATAAATAACAAGGAATTCTTTCTTTTTTTCTTTATTTGGTGTTTAGCGTCGTTTTCAACCATTCAAGGTTATATCGCGACGGAGAAAGGGGGGAGATGGGATAGGGGAAAGGGGGGAGATGGGATAGAGCCACTTGTCAATTGTTTCTTGTTCACAAAAGCACTAATCAAAAATTTGCTACAGGGGCTTGCAACGTAGTACAATATATTACCTTACTGGGAGAATGCAAGTTTCCAGTACAAAGGACTTAACATTTCTTACATACTGCTTGACTAAAATCTTTACAAACATTGACTATATTCTATACAAGAAACACTTAACAAGGGTAAAAGGAGAAACAGAACCGTTAGTCGCCTCTTACGACATGCTGGGGAGCATCGGGTAAATTCTTTCTCGTCCCAACCAATATGGGACTCCCCCTAACCCGCAGGGGGTATAACAAGGAATAGCTGTGATGTGAAAATTGCCTTGTTTTTAGTTTTTAGAAGACAATTAACAGACTTCTGACAAATTGAAGAAAAACCTGTTAATGGTTTGTTTGTTTGTTTGCTTAACGCCCAGTCCACCACAAAGGGTGATATCAGGGCGGTGCTGCTTTGACATTTAACAAGCGCCACACATACAAGACAGAAGTCGCAGCACAGGCTTCATGTCTCACCCAGTCACATTATTCTGACACCGGACCAACCAGTTCTAGCACTAACCCCATAATGCCAGACGCCAGGCGGAGCAGCAACTAGATTGCCAATTTTAAAGTCTTAGTATGACCCGGCCGGGGTTTGAACCCACGACCTCCCGCTCACTGGGCGAACGCCTTACCACTAGGCCACCATGTTGCGGTTCCTGTTCATGGTGTTGTTGGTAAAATAAGTTCCTTCATCTAATGCAGCTACCAGCGAGTCCACTCTTCTGGCACCTGCCCATTGAGTCAGAACAATGATTGAGTCAGATCGAGCATTCCTCAAGCTCAGATAAGTAAGTCAGTAAAATTGATAACTGCAATCTTATTTTGTTTTTCTAATTTCTTCATTGTACTTTCTTAAAGGTACTGAACTTGTCAAATCCAGGTGCACGGAGCCCCTGGGGCTTTTAGTCATACCTCAGGCAGCTATCCGTTAGAAGAACTACCAAGTTTCATTGACTTGCACCCAAAGAGTCAAGAACTGCAATTTTTTTACGAATTAATTTCGTACTCGGACCCGGCTGGTCTTGACCTATTTTTGGATCTAAATTTAGATCAGGTAGATCACCACATCATGCACAAAAAGACACGTGACTAAGCAAACTATGTCAGACATCATCATGAGTTTGTGTAAAACAAAATGGAGGCCGGAATCACTCAGTTGAATCGAACTCCGACCAAACACCACGTAATAACTAGGTTAATTTATGCACTCGCGTGAACAAGAAACTGTCGAGCTTCACAGATGTCGTCGTTGGGTAGTTTTGGGTTTGTTTTACTACCATAGGAGGATTTTTGAACTGTAAATGTACTCAGCTGCAACAAAAATGCAAAACGAAGGCTGTGAGCTGCAGTGCGCCTTTAACTTGTTTGTGGGTTGATATCCAGCTAGATTATACATATATTTGAATTGTTTGTTTCGTTCATGGGCTAAACTCCCACGGCTTTGACGTAAATGACCGTTTTTACCCTGCCATTTAGGCAGCCATACACCGCTTTCGGGGGAAGCATACTGGGTATTTTGGTGTTTCTATAACACACTGACCTCTGACATGGATTACAGGATCTTTTCCTTGCGCACTTGGTCTTGTGTTTGCGTGTACAAACAAAGGGGGATAAGGAGTAAGCAGGTCTGCACATTAGCTGACCTGTGAGAACAAAACAATCTCCCACCAAATCTTGAATAATTTTCAATGAGCAATCAAAGAAAAAAGAAACATACCGTGAAGGACACGTTTCTTACTGGTGAGCAGTCGTTACAATAAACCATACCATTCTCCCTTCCAGCGAAACTGAATACCTGTCCAAGAAAAGAAAAGAAAAAACACACACACACCTAGAATTAAGTCATACCTATACACGAGTATTGCTATCTCTCTCCTACAGAAATAACGGTACAGCATGCACTGGGCGACAAAAACAACAACATAACATGCAAGGCAACAGAATTTTGTATAATATGCAATCTTCATTGCCAAAATATCTCCTCTGCACCATCACTTCACTGGCAGACAACGGCCCTAGACGACACAGTTACATGAGCCACGCTTTTGTCCACAGATTAAAACGTCGCATCTCCCTTTTTGCTAAGCTCTTAATATCGCACTACTCTGTTCTGTTAAGTAAAGACATACAAAATATTTGATCTTGTTCTTTTCCACTCCTGCATGTGTTAAAAATGTGTCGGTTTGGACTACTACACAGTCTGAACCTAGCACAACACTCCGAACACATATGTTGTTTCCGTCCTGTATGTGTAAGCGTATGTTGCCTCCTAGGTACTTACTGTGCATATCTAGCACCCCACACAGTACACGCATATACGTTCTTTCTTGTATGTGTAAACAAGTGTCCAGACACATTGAACCTAGCATCAAACTCTAAACATGTATACCTCTGTACAGGCATACCTTTTAACTCCAGTATGTGTTAACATGTGTCAGTACTGGCCTAACTGAACCTAGGAACACACCCTATACATGCATACGTTTTCACTTCGGTATGTGTTCCCTAACTTGTGTTGCTTCAAATGAACACTGGCATCAGACTCTACATGCATACTTTTTCACTTCTGTATGTCTTCTTAACATGTGTTGCTTCAAATTACCGGACAGTGTGAACCTAACATCACACTCTGCACATGCATACTTTTTTACTCCTGTATGTGTTAGCATGTGTCGCTTTAAATTACCGGACTCTGTGAACCTTGCATCACACTCCAAACATGCATAATTTTTCACTCCTGTATGCATTAACATATGTACCCTCAAAGTAGCAGACCGTTTAAACCTAGCACCACATTCTTCGCATGCATAATTTTTCACTCCTGTATGTGTTATCATGTGTCGCTTCAAAGTACTGGACAGTGTGAACCTTGCATCACACTCCGAACATGCATAATTTTTCACTCCTGTATGTGTTAACATGTGTTGCTTCAAACTACCAGACTGGGTGAACTTAGCATCACATTCTGCACATGCATACTTTTTTACACCTGTATGTATTAACATGTGTCGATTCAAATTACTAGAACATGTGAACTTAGCATCACACTGTGTACATGCATACTTTTTCTCTCTTGCAGGTGTTACCATGGGGACCTTCAAAGGCCCAGACTGTGTATACGTAGCACCACAGTCTGTGTGTGCATTCTTTTTCTCTCTTGCAGGTGTTAACACACATTGCTTCGGACTACCACCTTGTTTAAGTACAGCATCAAACTCAGTACTTGAATGTTCCTCTTGATTCAGCCAGGTATCACACTCAGTACTTAAATGTCTCTCTTGTTTCAGGTAGGTATCACACTCAGTACTTAAATGTCTCTCTTGTTTCAGGTAGGTATCACACCCAGTACTTGAACGTTCCTCTTGTTTCAGCCAGGTATCACACTCAGTTCTTGAATGTTCCTCTTGTTTCAGCCAGGTATCACACTCAGTACTTGAACGTTCCTCTTGTTTCAGCCAGGTATCACTGTGAGTGCTGACTGCACCTTGTCTATCCTGCACTGTATCAAATGCTTCTCCTGGTTCCTGTTTTGGGCGATGGTATTCTGCTGGCTCATTCAACATACCTGAAAGCAGAAGCAGGCAATTTCAAAAGTAACACTCAGTCAAGTCCAAATTGTGTCAAGTTCTCATTTACTCTGTGACCGTCCCAGCTAGCAACCTCAACATATTGGTCAGCCAGTCCTTTTTACATTTAGTCAAGTTTAGAGAACTTGACTAAATGTTTTAACATAGACGGGAACCGAGATGAGGGTGGTGATGTGTGCATGTGTAGAGTGATTCAGAGAAAACTACTGGACTGATCTTCATGAAACTGTACATGATATCCCAAGATGGTTTTTTTAATTTTTTTTTAGTAAATGTCCTTGATGATGTCATATCTGGCTTTTTGTGAAACTTGAGGCAGCACAGTTGTCACACCCTCACTCTTTGACCAAATTGACTGGAATTTTTGTTAAGCCTGCACTTTGATATTGCATTTCAGCTTGGAGGCTAAAAATTAATAAATGATTTTGGTCATGAAAAATGTGAAAATTCTAATTAAATTTAAAAGTTCAGATATAGATTATTCTTTATCTTTTCCTGTTCCAAAACTATATAGATATTAGATATGTAATGTTTCTTTCTTTCTTTATTTGGTGTTTAACGTCGATTTCAACCATTCAAGGTTATATCGCGACGGGGAAAGGGGGGATATGGGATAGGGGAAAGGGGGGATGGGATAGAGCCACTTGTTAATTGTTTCTTGTTCACAAAAGCACAAACAAGAAGGGCAAAGCCCATACGACTCACATGCTTGACCTTGACAGCAATGACATCATACACTAAGAACTGCTTTACACATTTTTCCTACCAAAATACATGTGACCTTGACCCAAGGTCAAGGTCATCCAAGGTCATGCAACACAAAGCTGTTAATTCAAGACATAGGAAGTACAATGGTGCTTATTGGCTCTTTCTACCATGAGATATGGTCACTTTTAGTGGTTCACTACCTTATTTTGGTCACATTTCATAAGGGTCAAAGTGACCTTGACCATGATCATATGTGACCAAATGTGTCTCATGATGAAAGCATAACATGTGCCCCACATAATTTTTAAGTTTGAAACAGTTATCTTCCATAGTTCAGAGTCAAGGTCACTTCAAAATATGTATACAATCCAACTTTGAAGAGCTCCTGTGACCTTGACCTTGAAGCAAGGTAAACCAAACTGGTATCAAAAGATGGGGCTTACTTTGCCCTATATATCATATATAGGTGAGGTATTGAATCTCAAAAACTTCAGAGAAAATGGGAAAAATGGGAAAAATAGCTGTTTTTTAGGCAACATTTATGGCCCCTGCGACCTTGACCTTGAAGCAAGGTCAAGATGCTATGTATGTTTTTTGGGGCCTTGTCATCATACACCATCTTGCCAAATTTGGTACTGATAGACTGAATAGTGTCCAAGAAATATCCAACGTTAAAGTTTTCCGGACGTCCGGACGGACGGACGGACGGACGACTCGGGTGAGTACATAGACTCACTTTTGCTTCGCATGTGAGTCAAAAATTGCTCCAGGGGCTTGCAACGTAGTACAATATATGACCTTACTGGGAGAATGCAAGTTTCCAGTACAAAGGACTTACAATTTCTTACATAAGTGCTTGACTAAAATCTTTACAAACATTGACTATATTCTATACAAGAAACACTTAACAAGGGTAAAAGGAGAAACAGAACTGTTAGTCGCCTCTTACGACATGCTGGGTAGCATCGGGTAAATTCTTTCTCGTCCCAACCAATATGGGACTCCCCCAAACCCGCGGGGGGTTAGATATGTAATGTTTGGATAAAAACAAGCTCAGAACGTTAAAAAGAATAGAGTTCTAAACGCACGCTACCTCGCTGTACTGGCTTGCCACTTTCCGAGCGTGAACCACAGAGATAAGAGTCTTTATCTCTGTGGCATGAACGTGTCACAGTGGCCGCCGGGCATGAAACTGACACAGCTATTGAGTAAATATTAGTGAAAAAATGCGGTGTGGTCAATTTCACTCTGTGAGTTTGAAGGGTTGACTAAATGTAGTACTCTCGCTTCATGCGACTTGTTTTGTTGTCTATCCATCCCACCCTACACCTCCTTCAAAAGGTGTGTGAAGTGCCAACAGGGCCGATTCCCACCTGGCCTTACCATATGGATGTGTTTCAGTGATGTGCCAACACTCTTCTGCGACATCAATCTCTATCTTGACATCTGAGAGAAGAGCTGACGTGTCTCCTTCCTGCAGGCTGTTGGGAGAAGCCATGGTCCCTGACTGCTCACTGTTCAAGTGGATGACAGTTCCTGGCTGTTCACTGTTCATGCCGCTGACAATACCTGACTGCTCACTGTTCAAGGTGCTGACAGTTCCGGATTGTTCACTGTTCAAGGCGCTAACTGTTCCTGATTGTTCCCTGTTCAAGGTGTTGACAGTTCCTGATTGTTCCCTGTTCAAGGTGTTGACAGTTCCTGATTGTTCACTGTTCAAGGTGTTGACAGTTCCTGATTGTTCCCTGTTCAAGGTGCAGACAGTTCCTGATTGTTCCCTGTTCAAGGTGTTGAAAGTTCCTGATTGTTCCCTGTTCAAGGTGTTGACAGTTCCTGATTGTTCCCTGTTCAAGGTGCTGACAGTTCCTGATTGTTCCCTGTTCAGGGTGCTGACAGTTCCTGATTGTTCCCTGTTCAAGGTGTTGAAAGTTCCTGATTGTTCCCTGTTCAAGGTGCTGACAGTTCCTGATTGTTCACTGTTCAAGGTGTTGAAAATACCTGACTGTTCACTGTTCAAGGTGTTGACAGTTCCTGATTGTTCACTATTCAAGGTGTTGACAATACCTGACTGTTGACTGTTCAAGGTGCAGACAGTTCTTGATTGTTCACTATTCAAGGTGTTGAAAGTTCCTGATTGTTCACTATTCAAGGTGCAGACAGTTCTTGATTGTTCAATATTCAAGGTGTTGACAATACCTGACTGTTCCCGGTTCAAGGTGCAGACAGTTCTTGATTGTTCACTATTCAAGGTGTTGACAATACCTGACTGTTCACTGTTCAAGGCCCTGACTGTTCCTAATTGTTCACTGTTCAAGACGCTGATCGACTGTTCCTGATTGTTCACTGTTCAAGGCGCTGACTGTTCCTGATTGTTCACTGTTCAAGGCGCTGACTGTTCCTGATTGTTCACTGTCAAGGTGCTGACAGTCCCGGACTGTCCACTGTTCAAGGCGCTAACTGTTCCTGATTGTTCACTGTTTAGGGTGTTGGCCAATCAAAGCAGCTCTCTCTTCGAGGTGTGACGGGTCCATCGCTGATCAGGGTTCAAAGCGTTGCTGTGTAAAAAAATGAAATTCAGCAATTTAAATAAGCAAAAACAAATGTGCTCTCTCTCTCTCTCTCTCTCTCTCTCTCTCTCTCTGTCACACACGGCTCCACAACAAAAGCTCCATGACTAAACCAGTATGGGTACACCAGACATTCAGTGATGAATCATGTGCAGTTTTAAAATCAGCAGTTTGTTTGTTTGTTTGTTTGCTTAACGCCCAGCCGACCACGAAGGGCCATATCAGGGCGGTAAATCAGCAGTTAATGGCTATGCTCATAAGAATCTTGTAATAATACACAAGAAAGAGCCATGAGGGAATTTAGTGGGCTGCACTCGTTAGGGAGCACTTAAAAGCCAGTGCAATCCATTTAAACAAAACAATTCTATATGTATTCCTGTCCTCCAAGCCCCGTGACTATCAATGTGATTTTGGAATGTTTATCTTGCACATGCATGCAGTGATGCCCACTAACATGTTCAGATACAATGAAAAGCCTGCTAAAAATAAATATATATATATATATGCATTGCAAAACGCAGCAAGAGGAAAGGCACCGATCAAGTCATTGAGTAAATAAGGCAATTTTATTTCATTCTTGCACAGTATGCATCACTGCTATCAATTAAATGTCTTTTAAAATGACATTTATTTTATTTCTCTTTGAACTTTACTAAAATGGCAACTGATCTAGAAATGAACACCAATTTGCTTATTAATTGGGAATACCTTGGTCTAAATAATTTTTGGTTTAAGTTTTTTTTATATTGATTGCTCCCATTTTATGATTTATGTACTGCATTTTGTTGATAAATGCTGCATCAAGCCACAGGGTTATATATACAGTATTTTATGGACTATAAGGCGCAACTTTTTTCTCAATCTTGACCCCTGCGGTTACAGAACGGAAGCGCCCAATGTGTTGTTAGAATTAAAATCCCTGGCCAAGTTTCATCTCAGACATCAAAGAGACCGCCTGAGTACCAGTCAAACAACTTGTGATAATCCATGTTTCAGCTACTAGGTACTAACTATACCCTGGCCAAGTTTCTTCTCAAGACATCAAAGAGACCACCCCATAGGTTAAACCGGGTCACTGACCCCGGTGCAGGAAGTGCTACCCTGGCCAAGTTTCCTCTGAAGACATCAGGTCCATGTCTGTAAACAAGGCCACCCAGCTATCACAATGGACCTGCCTTAGATCTCGCGGCACACACAGAGCACACATATTTCCACCCTGTAGTCTTCCTTTGATGAGCGACTTATAGACCGGAAGCGCCTAATGTGATGTTTTTTTCTCAATTTTACCTCAAAAGTGGGAGTTGCGCCCTATATAACGAAGCGCCTTATAGTCCCAAAAGTATTGTTTCACGGCGCGGCTTGGTTAAAAGTCAGTGATGGCTGAGTCGGAATGGAATCAATGATTCGTGAGTTTTGTTGTTGCGATCAATGAAACGCTTTGGAGATAAAAAAAATTATACTAACAGGGAAAACTAAAACTAAAAGAAAGGAGAGTTAAGTCACTCAAGAAGAAAAACAAAAAGGTTGAAAATGACCGATTTAAGAAAGAAAAAACACAATAAACAACACATCAGCGATGGCAGGGCTCCATGCAACCCTTGACGTCACTATCTTTCTTTATTTGGTGTTTTACGTCGTTTTCAACCACGAAGGTTATATCGCGACGGGGGAAGGGGGGAGATGGGATAGAGCCACTTGTCAATTGTTTCTTGTTCACAAAAGCACTAATCAAACATTTGCTCCAGGGGCTTGCAACGTAGTACAATTGACGTCAGTATGCATTGTTTGGAGCACTAACCCCTGTGCTATACTCACTAGTGATTAGCACGCCAGTAAATACAGCACCCTACACTCACGTGACATGTAAAATTAGCTTCAGACTGAATGTTTCTCTGCGGTACAATTATCTTGAGAGGGAAAATCATGGCAAGATCTTGCAACTGAAGCAGAATTGTGATGTAATTTGATTGATTTTACCCTAAATTCGATTTATTAGAACGCACTGGCTATACGCACTCGGAGTGTATACAGGGGTTAGAATCTTGTATACACTCTGACGTTAACTTCTGGTCATGAAGCGAATTTGCCATTCGACACCACTCTGCAATAGGAACGCAAAGCAGTTGATTATAAGCTAGAGTACAAAAAAACGAAAACAATCTGATGCTGCACGGCCTTAGCTCAATAGCTGTAACGTAGGTAACATTTTCGGGGTGCACTTAAAAGACCAGACACTGAACCGTATCAACATTCAGAGTGTCATTCGACACCATTTTGAGAAGGTACGTTTCACTTTCGCAGTGGCTACACTTACGCCGCGCCCGTAACTTTTCCCTTCTTTGCTTTGATTACGCCACAAAGCATTTCTCCACCAGGGCCGCGCTCTACTTCCGGTTTGATCCTGTTTGGGTGGCCATTTTAAAGCGTGGGTCGAGTGAGGACAGACGTGTTCAACAGTTCATTAGTAGTGGTTGTGCGTTTCGACCCGTATGCAGGCCGGTTTACTTTAGTCATGGATAGCGGACTTCACAGCGAAGCAGTTTTGACAGTAGGAAGTACGTTCGAGTCCTTCGACAGGTTGCAAAAAGTTATCTCGGACTTTGAAACGAACGCGTTCGTCCAGCTCTACGTTCGGTCGTCGCGAACCCTTCAGGTGCAGCGCAAACGAGCCCCCAGAGAGACTTTCAACAAAGCATTGCAGTTTGGCGAGTTGGACTATGCCTGCATCAATGGAGGACGAAACCATCTGATGCAAAACAAACAACCACCACATTTTCCCTCCAATTAACATGTACGCATAGTACACATATATGGGAAAAATATAACCCATAGTACATTCAGTACAGTACATCCTAGTACACACCATGGAGGAAATTCCACCACAAATCATACACAAATGATTCCTTGTTTGGAGAAACAAAATAACGGGATGGGTTGAACAAACAACTACTTGACTTCACTCCCCACATTCACTGACCTGTACCATTAGTACAGATAAAAATACGGAAATAAACCCGTTAAAGGAACAGTGAAATCTATAATCACTGAGCCTCATATAAGCCTCAATCACTGAGAGGATATCTGGAAAATCAACCACCAGTAGATACAATTATGTCTTAACAAGGGACATGAATAATAGTGAGCGTGTTACGACAGTAAAATGGCGTCATGTCGTAACTAGAGAATGTCCGGGTAGGATCACGCCGCGCCGTAATCAAAGTCTGGCCGAGTGACTCTACGACTCGTGGAAAAGGTGTAACCGAAGCCTGCAGTGAGCGGGTTACGACAGTAAAATGACGTCATGCCGTAACTATAGAATTTCTGAGTCGAATTACGACTTGAAAAAGGCGTAACAGTAGCCCGAACCTTTCACTTTTGATTCAGTCATATATGGTATTAAAGTACACTGGGAACAAACACAGACAAAAACAAACACACACACAAACCTGATGCTTAACGGCAGTTTATTGTCGGAGTTTGGAACACACTCGGAGTGTGTATCGACCTAGAAACGGTTGTATACTATGTGAATGCAAGTTATTTGCCAACCCTCAACACTCCAGTTCTTCCCGTAGCTGGCTGCGACTTTCATGCTCGACGTGATGTGTTGTGCCCCAAAAGACATTCTTGTGCTGTGCTCTGTGAGAGGTGTTTTCTTTGTGCTTGATATTATTTTGATTTGTTTGGACCTAGCTATTGATGTGTACATTGTTGTTAAACAGTTGTTTGTTGTATGTTTATCAGGGTTTGATAGTGTGTGATAGGGTTCGTGTCCGTCTGTAGATGTTAGTTTCTTTGTTAGTCCTGTGTTGACAACTCTTCGACAAGCGCTTAGAACTGTACCCACGGAATACGCGCTATATAAGCTTCATATTGATTGATTGATTGATTGACTCCGAAAATGATAACGGAAATCCATACGTCAGACTGTTTTTTCATTGGCTACTTCCTAACGACTTGTTAGGAGGCATTTTATTGGCTACAGATTTGTAACAGAGCTTTTCATTGTCGAAATGTATACAGACTCATCGATCCTGAATACACTCAGAGTGCGTAAAGCTTTTGCCTTATTAGAAAACACACCGAGCGTTTACCGGTTACGTCCCTTGAATAAGAAAAGACATATTTTTGCGTTGAAGCTAATTTCAAAGTCAACACACCATTTATAATATCATCACAAACGAGAATCCAAAAGGGGGAATACATGGTCCAAAGTTAAATCAGCAGCACCGCTCGGTGCGTCTTCGGATAAATCGAATTTGGGGGATAGTCACATACATGTCACGTCGTAAGTGTGCTGTCTAATGATACCAGCATGAGCAAACATGAAACAAAGAAAAGAACGATCTAGTTTGAGAGCAACTGCGGATCGACTGTCGGTTCCCGAGCCACTCAACGCTAAAGTTCAAAAACAACCAAAACAGTTTTATAAGTACCGTATTTGAAGCATGTTTTTTCGAACTGTCGGGAATAGATCTTGGCATTTTTGGGGTTGAAAAGCGTGTCACAGCAACACGGTTGATTTTGTGGCTACCAGTAAGTTCGTCACACGGTAGATTCGTCACGGGTGACGAAGTTACCGGCAGGGTGGGCGGCTGTTTATGCTTAGAGCTTATAAGATAAGATAAGATAAATTTGCAGATGTCTAAGGCCGCGAGGCCTATATCTGATCTTTTGACCAGTACTATTAACTTTCCTAACTTTGAGATGCTTTCAGATGTTTGATTTGTGGGAGAGATTCAAGATTCACATCTTTTAGAGAGAGAGAGAGAGAGAGAGAGAGAGAGTGAGAGACAGAGAGAGAGAGAGAGAGAGAGACAGAGAGAGAGGGAGAGAGACTGACAGAGAGAGAGGGAGAGAGAGTTCTCAATTGAGCAGTTTTCACTGACACGGCACAGTCCGAGCGTTGTTATTTTAAAACCCGAGATCTACTCATTGAGCAGTTCTCAACAGCCTGTAGTCTGAGAGAGGGAGCAAGAGAGAAAGAAAGAGAGAGAGAGAGAGCGAGAGAGAGAGAGAGAGAGACTGAGAATAAACAATAGAGAGAGAGAGGGAGAGAGAGAGAGAGAGAGAGAGAGGGGGGGGTGCAAGGTTGTATTACCATTACATAACAGCCGCGCTCGGACTACTGTGGCGAAGTTACCTGGACCGGTGACGAATCTACCGTGTGACGAACTTACTGGTAGCCGATTTTGTGGATACGATCAGCTCTCCATTCGGCATCCGCATTCCTTGTGGTATACTATGGAAAGCTATAAGCGCTGATCGAGAATCTCACTGAACTGAATCTGCACACAGGCATGCAACAAAAGGCACCGCGCATCTTGAAAACATGGTTTACCTGAACTCGATCCTCCTCGCTGTGAAAAATGTAAGTTCAACAAAGGCAGTCTTTTTCCGGTGCAGCGATTTGGCAATCCGAACAGAGTAACTTCCCTTTTGTCTTTTTGCCCTAAACTGCCCCAAAAACGACTAGATGCCAGGAAAGTAATGCCATGCTTGAACTATACTCTGCATCTGCCGCTGAATAACTTTGTAGGCGGTGAATGGTGCTAGTCCATGATTATGATACAGTAAACTACCTTGTATACTCCCAGTATCGAGGAAACGCCCACCCCCTCCTTTTGGTCATATTCTGCGCATCGGGTACAGTACCTAACGCCCACCCCCCATTTTCAGTCATTAGAATAAAACAAAAATTAAAAAAGATTCAGTCAGTCATGCTGTTGTTGTTTTTTGAATGTTTACAGATTTTCCCCCCTCAGTGGGTGACGAACTCACAACAAATAATCTTTCAGTTTCAGAGACAAACATGACATCATTTTACACTTGATTGTGATATTTGTTTATTCGCTTAAAAATGCTGATATCGGTTTGTTCACACCACAGGTCTCCATGCTTAACCGAATAACTATGTAAAATATCATACTATTTGTACATCAAATACAAAGACACATTCTAGCAAAATAATGCAACAATAAATGTACAAGAACACCGTAGCCACTGATGGACAATACCATTCAGATACACAAACATCAAATTTGGGACAATACCATGCAGGTACACAACGCACACACTGACTGGCACACACACACACACACACACACACACACACACACACACACACACACACACACACACTGTGTGACACGCGTACACACACACACACACACACTGTGTGACACGCGTACACACACACGCACACACACTGTGTGACACGCGTACACACACACACACACACATCACCACATTCGTCTTGACTCACAGTCCATATATATATGTTAAAACATTTATCTAAAACTTGACTAAAATTAATGTATAAAACAAACAAAATAAACAACAAGTCGCGTAAGGCGAAAATACAATATTTAGTCAAGTAGCTGTCGAACTCACAGAATGAAACTGAACGCAACGCAACGCAGCAAGACCGTATACTCGTAGCATCGTCACTCCACCGCCCGTGGCAAAGGCAGTGCCCGTGGAATTGACAAGAAGAGCGGGGTATACGTTGCGCTGAGAAGGATAGCACGCTTTTCTGTACCTATCTTCGTTTTAACTTTCTGAGCGTGTTTTTAATCCAAACATATCATATCTATATGTTTTTGGAATCAGGAACCGACAAGGAATAAGATGAAAGTGTTTTTAAATTGATTTCGAAAAAAAAATTTTGATAATAATTTTTATATATTTAATTTTCAGAGCTTGATTTTAATCCAAATATAACATATTTATATGTTTTTGGAATCAGCAAATGATGGAGAATAAGATAAACGTAAATTTGGAGCGTTTTATAAATTTTTATTTATTTTTACAATTTTCAGATTTTTAATGACCAAAGTCATTAATTAATTTTTAAGCCACCACACTGAAATGCAATACCGAAGTCCGGGCTTTGTCGAAGATTACTTGACCAAAATTTCAACCAATTTGGTTGAAAAATGAGGGCGTGACAGTGCCGCCTCAACTTTCACGAAAAGCCGGATATGACGTCATCAAAGACATTTATCCAAAAAATGAAAAAAACGTTCGGGGATTTCATACCCAGGAACTCTCATGTCAAATTTCATAAAGATCGGTCCAGTAGTTTAGTCTGAATCGCTCTACACACACACACACAGACAGACAGACAGACAGACAGACACACGCACATACACCACGACCCTCGTTTCGATTCCCCCTCGATGTTAAAATATTTAGTCAAAACTTGACTAAATATAAAAACACCTTAAACCAAGATACAGCGAAGGAGTCACAGCATTGCGGAAGCAACGATTTATACTTTTGTCACGACAGATTACGAAAAAACAAGTCGCGTAAGGCGAAAATACAATATTTAGTCAAGTAGCTGTCGAACTCACAGAATGAAACTGAACGCAATGACATTTTTCAGCAAGACCGTATACTCGTAGCATCGTCAGTCCACCGCTCATGGCAAAGGCAGTGAAATTGACAAGAAGAGCGGGGTAGTAGTTGCGCTAAGAAGGATAGCACGCTTTTCTGTACCTCTCTTTGTTTTAACTTTCTGAGCGTGTTTTTAATCCAAACATATCATATCTATATGTTTTTGGAATCAGGAACCGACAAGGAATAAGATGAAAGTGTTTTTAAATTGATTTGGACAATTTAATTTTGATAATAATTTTTATATATTTAATTTTCAGAGCTTGTTTTTAATCCGAATATAACATATTTATATGTTTTTGGAATCAGCAAATGATGGAGAATAAGATAAACGTAAATTTGGATCGTTTTATAAATTTTTATTTTTTTTTACAATTTTCAGATTTTTAATGACCAAAGTCATTAATTAATTTTTAAGCCACCAAGCTGAAATGCAATACCGAAGTCCGGGCTTCGTCGAAGATTACTTGACCAAAATTTCAACCAATTTGGTTGAAAAATGAGGGCGTGACAGTGCCGCCTCAACTTTCACGAAAAGCCGGATATGACGTCATCAAAGACATTTATCAAAAAAATGAAAAAAACGTTCGGGGATTTCATACCCAGGAACTCTCATGTCAAATTTCATAAAGATCGGTCCAGTAGTTTAGTCTGAATCGCTCTACACACACACACACAGCCACACACACGCACATACACCACGACCCTCGTTTCGATTCCCCCTCGATGTTAAAATATTTAGTCAAAACTTGACTAAATATAAAAACAGTCAAAAGCTTTACACAACTGTCTCAAAGATGCCAGCCAAACGAAACTATCAGTTCGCATCAGTCTCCCGCCAAAAAGTAATTAACATTCCCGCTGTGTGCGCCCATGCATGTATGTCTCTGATATATACAATTATATGTGTGTGTGTGTGTGTGTGTGTGTGTGTGTGTGTGTGTGTGTGTGTGTGTGTGTGTGTGTGTGTGTGTGTGTGTGTGTGTGTGACTGTGTGTGTGTGTGTGTGTGTGTGTGTGTGTGTATGTGTGCCAGTGAGTGATCTGTGTGTGTGAGTTTGTGTGTGTGTGTGTGTGTGTGTGTTAAAATTGTCCAATGTTCATTGTACAGGATTTATTGTGCGTTGCCGTATCCATCAGCAGGGTATCTATATATATATACGACTAGTGTCTGTCTGTCTGTCTGTCTGTCTGTTCGCGATGCACGGCCAAAGTTCTCGGTGGATCTTTTTCAAATTTGGACACCGTATTCAGCTACACCCCGGACACAACCTCATCGATGAGATATTTCAACACGATTTTTTTTTTTCGGGATCCACTGCCAGTAACTCTTCCTTATCTTCTCCAGTGTTTTCAGCCGCGATTATCTCCCTTCCTCCGTGTGGCAAAGCCGGGTTCCAGGCGCAGTGGTATTCGGCTCTATACTTCTTCCCGGCGAAGCCGGTACCCGGCCGCGAAGCGGGTAATCATCTAGTTGTACATAAGTGGCTAATGTGTTGCTGTAACTTCATTGTTGCGTTTTTTGAATTTGAGTGTATATGTATTTAGGTTGGGTAGTGCACAAAATGAAAGGGCAGGGAATCCGGTACCGAATTATGTACAGCGAAGGCGGTCTGTCGCCCTAGACTGCGATTCCTCGCTCAGCTTTTGCGCTGGTAACTCTCTGTTTCTCTGAGCTGAACAAAGGAAGGATCTTGGGGAGAAAACAAACACCTTGACTTGGCCCGATTTGAACCAAGCACCTCAAGATTTCAGGTCTGACACCCTAACAGTCTATTTCACTAGTTGTGAAATAGATGAACAATTTAATGATTTGATTTTATGCTTGCTATTCTTGAACCAGCCACTATATACCCTTATTGGCATAATGCTCAGGAATATATATGTAGCTATTTCTTTGATATCTGTTTCTTACTACACAGAGTTATGAGTGATTCAATTACAGTAATTTTACTGTACATCATGTACCTGGTTGTTTTAAGTATGAATACGGCAGCCATTATATGACGACAATGTTGAGTAGCAATTATAATGGCAGCGGGAACACGTGTTTCGCACAGTGTGAAATGTGTTTGCAAACTAACAGGGAATTTCCAAGTTAACTTTAACATTTTTGTTTTTGAAATGATCACGCCAGCAGCCCTGAAAGTGGCGAATATTTTACTCGCCATGGTGAGTAGAAATGTTCATCTACTCGCCAAATGCGAGTATAAGTTGCAAAAACAAATTGTTGGTTTGGCTAGTAAAGTTTGCGCTCTGGCTAGTAAATTTTCAGAATCACTAGCCTTTAGCTAGTGCACAATTGATTGGACTTTCAGGACTGCAGTCAGTAGTGAGCTTAATCAGGTGGGGGTTAAATTACCAGAAAGAGTGAAGCTTTTATCACACCCTCTTTTGTCCGGTGTGGAGAAGCTCTTACCAGCACCCTCGTGAGATATCTTTTTAAGTGTCGTTTCTAGATAGTAAAATATGCGCTGAAAACAGTCAGCTATCTGGCCACCTCGAAATAATGTCCCTGGTACCCTTTTAACGCTCCTGAACCACCCCGGGTGGCAATCTTGGGTCGCAACAGAGAGTGTACCCCATTCCGCCCAGAGCCTTAACCGTTAAAGATAGAAAGACAAGTATTGAACAAGAAAGATGCACAACAACCATGTGTACAATATTTGTTCTCACATTTATATAAGAATATTGATGACCTTGAAATTGATAGGCTATTTTTAGATTTCTGACCAAAAATCGCCCAAAACATGACAAATTGTCTTTTTTCTAACCTAAACTATGAAAGATTTAAAGACAAGTATGGATATTGGCAACAACATCTGTTCTCATGATTGTACAAAATTGTTGATTGTTATTGCTTTTTTTGTTTGTTTTGTTTTTCGTCTTTCCACTTGTTCCCTTGTCCCGTTGTGCTCTCACACCGCCCCGTCCCTGCACTCGCTGCTCCAACCACCTCTGAATTTCGTTGTCGATTTTTACAGACGCTCCAGGGGGGGGGGGGGGGATGTCGGGTCGCTTTCTTTTCTTTATTTCGTGTTTAACGTCGTTTTCAACCACGAAGGTTATATCACGACGGGGAAAGGGGGGAGATGGAATAGAGCCACTTGTCAATTGTTTCTTGTTCACAAAAGCACTAATCAAAAATTTGCTCCAGGGGCTTGCAACGTAGTACAATATATTACCTCACTGGGAGAATGCAAGTTTCCAGTACAAAGGACATAACATTTCTTACATACTGCTTGACTAAAATTTTACAAACATTGACTATATTCTATGCAAGAAACACTTAACAAGGGTAAAAGGAGAAACAGAATCCGTTAGTCGCCTCTTACGACATGCTGGGGAGCGGCATCAGGTAAATTCTTTCCCCTAACCCGCGGGGGGATGTCGTGTCGCTGCGAAAGGCTACTCTCGGAAGATGTTCAGTATATAGTGGGTTTGTCCCGAGCTAACGGACGCAACCCACTACCTACTATGCCCCCTACAAACGACATTGACTTTAAGTCGCGGAGCCAGACTGAGTGAGCGTCCCCTCCAGAGAGCAGACCGCCACCACGTCCCTCCGTCGACCCCCCAGAACGTCACACGTTGAAGACTGACAGCAGAACTACTATTCAGGGAAGGAAGGAACAGGAACACTGAGACCAAGGTCACCATGAGAGCTCCGGGCATGAAGGACCACAAGAGCAAGGACAATTTATATTTTGGATGATGATTGAGATATGAAGATGATTATAATGATGCTTTGGATTTCCAATTTGGTTTGAGACTACGTGACAGGGCAGCACTCTACGCTTACTGTCATAATATATCCTGGCGTCAACCAGGCCCGAGAACTGCCGCACCTGCGGTGTTGGTCAGGTATACAGAACCTGAGCACCCTCAAAGTCGCATTCGTTAAGTGAATGACACTCGGCTGTGTGATCCCAGCCTTCCCATAGGAACCATAGCACTTCCACTCTGGGTAGGAGCTGACTGTAGCCCGAAAAACCCACATGACCCTGATGGGATTCGAACCCACGACCTCCCGGCCCGCAGCCCGATGCGCTATAACCACTGCGCTTTTCTTTATTTGGTGTTTAACGTCATTTTCAACCACGAAGGTTATATCGCGACGGGGAAAGGGGGGAGAGGGGATAGAACCACTTGTCAATTGTTTCTTGTTCACAAAAGCACCAAGGAACTTAGTCGATAAATATCGACAGGGGGGCGACTAATGGTTTAAATGTGAAATGTGTGTATAATAATGGGTGTGGGTCTGAAATGAAGTTAGGTAGTATTTAACTTTTGTTTTGAATAATTATTGGTATTTTGACAATGTGGGTAGCATGGAAAGTGTAAGCATTTGAATGTAAGTCTTAGGTCTTAGGTACCATTGTACCCAGGAAGAGAGACCAGAGATAGGAGTAGGTTGCAATAGCTTGTGTGGTCTTTGAGTTTTGTTTTTGGAAAGATATTGTAAAAGAAAAAGAAGACAATTACAGTAATGCAATATCTATTGTGAAAACCAACGATTGTACAAAGAACATGTGAAGCAACATTATGTCTATGATGGTGTGAAGAAAATTAGTTATGATTTATACTATTATTATTTAGACTTGAGACTGACAGTGTTGTGACGAGCGTTGGCCAATGCCGGGTAACGAGTACATATCAATCAATCAATCAATCAATGAGTCTTATATCGCGCATATTCCGTGGGTACAGTTCTAGGCGCTCTGCAGTGATGCCGTGTGAGATGAAATAAAATTGTATACGGCCAGTAGATTGCAGCCATTTCGGCGCATATTTACCTTTCACGGCCTATTATTCCAAGTCACACGGGTATAGGTAGACAATTATCAACTGTGCCTAAGCAATTTTGCCAGGAAAGACCCTTTTTTCAATCGTGGGATTTTTAACGTGCACACCCAATGTAGTGTACACGGGGGGAGGTTCGGACACCGAAGAGAGTCTGCACACAAAGTTGACTCTGTGAAATAAGTTTCCGCCGAACCTGGGATCGAACTCACGCTGACATATGTAGGTAGTTGTGGTGTGTGTGTGTGTGTGTGTTTGCGCGTTGGTTTGGATTATGGGTGTAATTTGTAAAACAGATATGTGACAGTAATAATGGAGTTCACATCAGTGAGGTTAGTTTGAAATGGAACACACGCACGTTTTTGAACGAGAAAAACATATGAAATTTGAAACCATGAGATCTTTATTAAATAATAAACTGAACATCAGCAAAACATCAAAGCAATTATAAATTTGGTTTGAAAAGCTTGACTTACTATGTTAAATAGTGGATTGAAGGCTGAAAACGTCATTACAAATTACATCTGACATAGGGAGGGCGGGTGGGGGAAGTGCTGAAAGTGTGGATGAGAATAAAAAAAAAATGCTGAGTGACAACAGGGAGGTTAAAGGCTGCCCTTTTCGTAGCGTTCATTAATTAATTCCTATTGTTTCAGTACATGTGCCAATAGTGTTATAAAACTGTACCTAAGGGGATATAATAACGATTGGCTGTAGCTTTCGAACACAGAAAAAAATATTTCAGTATTGCAAAGTGGTTTTGATAGTGTCGAATGTAAACAGAACAGTTTCAAGGTGAAAGTGGATGTTTCCCGGAAATTGCGAAGTTAACAAGAATACCGGCAGAAAAGGGCGCTTTCCTGCTTAGCACAATACGCTACCGCACTAATCTGGCGTGTCAATATCACTACGTTTTGGACGTGGAAGGTGAGCGATTTGCTTCCGCCCTCAGCTAATAAAAGAAATCACCCCCCTCCTAGGTATGTTGCGACCCATCTCGTCATCGGCGCTTTTCCGGAAATGACCTGCGCTTTGTTGGAATTCTAACAATGGCCGCCATTGTAGGAATTCCAACTTTGCGCTACGCGATTCTAGAAATGTATCGCGCGCATAGTGAGAATTCTGCTCTTTCTTAGAATGCGATGTAAAATGATACAAGTCATGATGGCCTATGTGACCAATGCTTAGTCTTGAAAAAGCAGATGCATTGTATAACGCACCAAACCAACCGAATTACAAAAAGCAAAAACTTTTGATAACTTCGGCGGGTTGTAACAACACAGTTCAACGACCCATCCCACTCGACCAAAACGCACCAATTTTACGTAATTTTTAACGTTTCAGATCTTACATTTTACAACAACAAAAACACAACAAGAGTGTTCCGATATAACTTCAGTTTCACTGGTAACTATCGATTGTAATATTTTTTTTACTCAGTTTTAACTGATTATATATTAAACTCACAGTCTCTCTGGGCTGCAGAGACAGCATTACGTCCCTTTATTGAGTAGGCTCTTGTCACTGCATGCATGGTAATCTAGGCTCTTGAAACGTAATGTGCAAGTCTGTGCGCTATATTGACGTGATTGATTGTTGCAAAATGTTGATTCAAATTAAAGATGATTTCAGCCTGTTGTAACAAACTTATACTCTACTCTGAGAAAAAAAAATCATTGTGTTCAAAACTATATATATAGATCGAGACAGCAGCAACAAGCTAGCTGCATGCGCTGAGTGTCACTGATATAATTGTTACACAGTGTACCCCCACACCCCCAATTCAAGACTTCCCCTGTATAAGACCTTGCTTTTTCATATACCTTATTCATGACCTGTGAAAAGGGTATACTTTTTTGTGCCAGTCGAAGGGTTGCCATTTCTAGAACGAGGCAGCTCGTTTCCGGAAATGCGGCGCTTTGTTGGAAATCAAATGAGGTTTCGGGAAATCCCGATTATTCCAACTCTGCCCCGGATTCTTACTTTGCGCCCAACAGGTACACGTGCACTCAAGTTAACCTCTGCTTTGACCTGTGTGCCAAGAGTCAGATGAGAGAGAGAGAAAGCGAGAGAGAGAGAGATCGAGAGAGAGACACACACACACTGTCACACTGACACACACATAGACAGAGACAGACATAGAAAGACAGAAGCGGAGAGACTCAGAGGGAGACACAGACAAAGACAACATACAGAGAGAGAGAGAGAGAGAGAGAGAGAGAGAGAGAGAGAGAGAGAGAGAGAGAGAGAGAGAAATGTAACTGATCTCGTGAGAACGGTTGAGGCCTTGCAAGGTTTTGACGGCAACAATAATTATTGTAGTTCTCTAACACTTTATTTGTTTGATTTGTAATATGTTGGGAAGACATATTTATCAATTGATCAACAAAATACAACATAATACAAAACGACACAACATTGTTAAAATCATTATTGGCCAACGTTGAACGTTTACGAAGGCCTCAATCTTCCCGCGCCGTAGACCAGATTAATAGGTGCTTGATTTTGGTATTTTGATTTACATAACATTAAACCTTTCTTGGAGTTCATGGTACAATACAATACAATACAATACAATACAATACAATACAATAACTTTATTAATCTCTAAAAGAGAAATTACATTGCTGAGTGTTTGTGTCCGTAATAATAACATACATAAAACATTCAAAATAAACATTTGTTCTTTGTCCTGAGAAAATATAGCACATTGGTTATCACATAAGAAAGTATATTAAAAATAAATTAACATGCATTCACCATCAACAATGCACAAAAGAAAGTCATGGCAACAGCCATATTAATATTATATGATGTATAATTTTATATTTCAGCATTATGTGAATTACATGTCATCATACCAAACTGTCATACATTTGTATTCCTACATTATTCTGATAGATCACAACCAAACCTACTATCATTGGACACATCCAAATGCAAGCGCCTGTTTTTGACAACTTGCGCCCGATTCTTTCTTTCTTTATTTATTTGGTGTTTAACGTCGTTTTCAACCACGAAGGTTATATCGCGACGAGGGAAAGGGGGGAGATGGGATAGGGGAAAGGGGGGAGATGGGATAGAGCCACTTGTTAAGTGTTTCTTGTTCACAAAAGCACTAATCAAAAAATTGCTCCAGGGGCCTGCAACGTAGTAGAATACATGACCCTACTGGGAGAATGCAAGTTTCCAGTACAAAGGACTAAACATTTCTTACATACTGCTTGAATAAAATCTTTACAAACATCGACTATATTCTATACAAGAACCACTTAACAAGGGTTAAAGGAGAAACAGAATCCGTTAATCGCCTCATACGACATGCGGGGTGCAGAGAAATAAGGATGTGAAAAAGAAGACTTTTGGTAAGTGAAATAATGGTGATGGATCCAGTCAGGTAGAAATAAGACAACAAGAAAAGAATTGGAAAACTGCAGGGAATAGTAGGGAGAGTTTTCTTGGAAGGAAATATAGTTGAAAGGACTGGTAAGGCAGAAATAAGACAAAAGAAGAGAAATAAAGGGGTGGGGTCGCTTGGTGATAACACTCCCGCCGCGTGAAGGCGACCCCATGGGAGCCTTGCGCCTGATCTAAAAATATATTTTTGGATCAGTGCAACTTGCTTGGATCTCTTGTTTGGCCTGTAGGTAAAATGTACAATGTATTTTCTGTTTTGTGCACAAAAGCTTTTTTTTTTCTTTTTTTTTTAACATAACAATGTTTAATATCACTGTATGTTTGAAAGACCATGGTCACATTTGTAAAACAAATGTTAAATTAGAAAATAAATAACATTTTGGTTCATGATTTTTCCTACACCTGTGCTGAAAATAAGACATAAAAATGTTGGTATACAAGTCACTCAAATGCAAAGCAGCATGAATGGTTTGAGTTGCGGTTAACCCTGCACAGTTCGGCCTATGATATTTTTGTTGAACAATTTTGCCGTCACCCCTCCTAGGGTGACGTATTTCACAACTTCCTGTGTTACACAAACTCAGTGATGACCAATTTTGTCTTCACCCCTCCCATAGGGTGACGGATTTCACAACTTTCTACTGATGAACAATGTTGCCTTCACCCCTTCCATAGGGTGACGGATGTCACAACTTCCTGTGTACACAAACTGATGACGTATTTCACAACAAAATGGCGCTGCCCATGGTCAACCTCAAAACTATCCGTATAAATGGGGGCCTTTCTTTTCTTTCTTTATTTGGTGTTTAACCTCGTTTTCAACCACGAAGGTTATATCGCGACGAAATGGGGGCCTCCTGGCCCCCATAATAATCAAAAATTTCCTCCAGGGGCTTGCAACGTAGTACAATATATTACCTTTCTGGGAGAATGCTAGTTTCCAGTACAAAGTTTGTTTGTTTGTTTGTTTGTTTATTTGTTGCTTAACGTCCAGCTGACTACGCAGAGCCATATCAGGACAAGGAAGGGGGGATGAAGGGGGCCACTTGTCAAGCGATTCCTGTTTACAAATGCACTAACCCATTACTTGTGTCCCAGCAGGCTTTAGTAAAACTAACCTACTGGAAGATTACCAGTTTCCAGTATGTTAAAATAGGCTTAACCTATCTACTGCTGGACTTACATCAGAACACTAACAGATTAAACTATACATGAATCGCGAGACAAGCGGCAAGAGAAGAGATTTTTGGAAAAAATACAGGTGAATGAGCAAGAAGGCAGAAAAAAGAAAAGAATTCATGAAGAAAAAGAGAGCATGACAGGAAAGAGGAACCAAAAATCTACCTAACAGCAAACTAGAAAGCTCCTGCGGTTCCAAAAACAGGAGGGGCCTTTAATTTCATAACCGCAGTGCCCCACTGCGGGACCAGTACAAAGGACTTAACATATCTTACATACTGCTTGACTAAAATCTTTACAAAAATTGACTATATTCTATACAAGAAACACTTAACAAGGGTAAAAAGAGAAACAGAATTCGTTAGTCGCCTCTTACGACATGCTGGGGAGCATCGGGTAAATTCTTCCCCCTAACCCGCGGGGGGTATGTGGCAGTACATGTACTGACATTGAGCTCAAAAATATACATTGTAACACCATGAAAATTCCTTGCATACTACTACAATGCTAAAACACCAAACAATCCATGAAGATTCTCTCACGTTCTCAACTCTAACAGTTGTCACGCAGAACGAATTTTACATGAGAAAATGATCTCCCATAATAAAAGAATATCATCAATGAGGAAGTTGCATATTTCACAAGAATAGAACAGAACATATCAACATTCTACTAAAACTAAGCAAAAATTACAAACAGACTGAGAAACAGTGCAAAAATGGAATAGAAATATACATTTTCTGTGTCTTGCGTGGTCTGCACCTTAGTTTGTTTACACCGGAAGTCTTACAGCCTTGACCTAGCAATGCTCTTTCTAGTCTACGTCGGTTTCCAAAAATAGACACAGCTCGTAGCATCGTCAGTCCACCGCTCATGGCAAAGGCAGTGAAATTGACAAGAAGAGCGGGGTATTGGTTGCGCTGAGGATAGCACGCTTTTCTGTACCTCTCTTCGTTTTAACTTTCTGAGCGTGTTTTCAATCCAAACGTATCATATCTATATGTTTTTGGAATCAGGAACCGACAAGGAATAAGATGAAAGTGTTTTTAAATTGATTTCGAAAATTTAATTTTGATAATAATTTTTATATATTTAATTTTCAGAGCTTGTTTTTAATCCAAATATAACATATTTATATGTTTTTGGAATCAGAAAATGATGGAGAATAAGATAAACGTAAATTTGGATCGTTTTATAATTTTTTTATTTTTTTTTTACAATTTTCAGATTTTTAATGACCAAAGCGAACGCCTTACCACTAGGCCACTGTGTTGCGGTTCCTGTTAATGGTGTTGGTGGTAAAATAGGTTCCTTCATCTAATGCAGCTACCAGCGAGTCCACTCTTCTGGCACCTGCCCATTGAGTCAGAACAATGATTGAGACAGATCGAGCATTCCTCAAGCTCAGATAAGTCAGTAAAATTGATAACTGCAATCTTATTTTGTTTTTCTAATTTCTTCATTGTACTTTCTTGACTTGTTTGTGGGTTGATATCCAGCTAGATTATACATATTGTAGCAGTTTTCCTATTGTGTAGATTGTAAGTTTGTTTACCCCGCGGAAAACCGTGAAAGTTGTAGATAAGAAACAAAATGTACGTCTTTTGTTTAGCTCTGCAGATTTATTGCCTTGTGCATGCGCTTATTATTTACTCCTTTCCGGATCTAGCTTTGTTCGTTCCCCTAGTGCATGCACCTCTAATCTGTCTGTCGCCTAATTTATCCTCTCTCACCTAAAATCACCGGGTTAGCTTATCTTCGTAAAAGGCTAAGATTGCAAGAAGAAATGACGACTTACGTGACAATGAAAACTATTCATACGAATAACCGAGTCAATTTCATGGGATCACTTTTCTATAAATAGTTTATTAGACTTATTTATTGGTTAGAAAAGTATACAAAATGTCTCAATGCAACAAGCGTAATTTACGCAATATTATAAATTCACATACAAAATCGGTACAAAATCCCGGTGTAGGATCCGGTCCGGTCCCCCCTCTGAAGTAGTCCCCCGGGGGACCAATTCGCGGCAAAAACTGCTCTATAATGGTCCCCCCTTAGACATCCAGCCTCGTTTTCGACTGGTCCCCCTGGGCGATTTTGGTCCCCCCCCCCTCGCATCCAAAATAGGCCCCCTCTCGAACTGGTCCCCCTCTTTTCTAACCAATGTAGAGCTATGTCAGTATTTATTTTTAACTTTATTGTTACAAAACTTTATTGTCCCCACAGGGCCATAGGAACTTTTTTTTAAAATATTTTTTTATCTCTGGAACCTGGCTCCTCTTTGCTGCGAGGATTCCGTCGTGGTAGAGCACATCGTCTCGAATTGTGTATTTTGCAGCAGTCTTTCTCAACTGTCTCTTTTTAACTTTAGTCACATCACGGTTTTCCCCTTTCGCGGTCAGAGGGTAAGTGCCATTTTTCAAATAGTTCAACACGTTGTCATACAGAGTGTCGTCCATGATGATAGTCAATGAACAAGAAGAGCAAACGCTCGATCGAGTCACTTTCGCAGTTCTGAATATTATATGAGGCATCAGATGGACAGGAAGAAATTGCTATTCACAACACAATGAGTCACGTTCACATAAAATTTGAGCCCGGTCACTTTTATAGTTTCCGAGAAAAGCCCAACGTTAAGTTGTGTGTTGCCGAACAGAAAAGGCTAGTTATCTCCCTTGTTTTTCTGATAACGTTCGTAAAAGGCTACAGATGTAAATACTTTGATGTAAAGAATAATCCTACAAAGTTTCAATCACATCCGATGAACTTTGTCAAAGATATAAAATGTCTAATTTTTCCTTTGACGCTGACCTGTGACCTTGAAAAAGGTCAAAGGTCAACGAAACCATCGTTAAAGTGTAGAGGTCATTCAGTCACGACTAAACAAAATATGAGCCCGATCGCTTTGATAGTTTCCGAGAAAAGTCCAACGTTAAGGTGGTGTCTACGGACGGCCGGCCGGACGGCCGGCCGGACAGACTAACACTGACCGATTACATAGAGTCACTTTTTCTCAAGTGACTCAAAAACGAAGACTGGCTGACGGAATGAATTGTCGTGTACTTATAATTTTAGGCATGTTTGACACGAGTCACGTGACGTGTCAAGAAGCGTGGCGACCTTTTTCTCATTCCACAAAAAAGAGAAAATAAAAAACAAAAGTATAGGCTACATTGAACGGCAAATCTACAAAGTTAAATCACTTTTAAAAGTTTAGATTTGACACTGTAACCTTCACCCAGTTCAAGATCATCTTGAATAAATTCTCTGTACAAAAATGAAAATAATTATACATATAACGAAAGAGGTGTGTGTGTGTGTTTGCGTGCGTGCGTGCGTGAGTGAGTGTGCACGCGTGCGTGCCAGTGCGTGCGTGTGTGTTTGAGAGATGGGGGGAGGAGAGAAAGTGTGGGGGGCGAGAGAGAGAGAGAGAGAGAGAGAGAGAGAGAGAGAGAGAGAGAGAGAGAGAGAGAGAGAGAGAGAGAGAGAGTGAGAGAGAGATCCAGAGTCACGTTTTCTACTGAGTTGACACACACTATAACAATAAAGTTAAAATAAATACTGACATAGCTCTACATTGGTTATAAAAGAGGGGGACCAGTTCGAGAGGGGGCCTATTTTGGATGCGAGGGGGGGACCAAAATCGCCCAGGGGGACCAGTCGAAAACGAGGCTGGATGTCTAAGGGGGGGGCCATAATAGAGCAGTTTTTGCCACGAATTGGTCCCCCGGGGGACTACTTCAGAGGGGGGACCGGACCGGATCCTACACCGGGTCGCCTTTACATGGCAAACATCAAAAGTGCACAAGTTATCATAAGAAAACAATGAAGCCACCTAGTCTCCCTTCCCCGGCTAAACCTATCATAAGGCGAGACTCCGCATATCGAGCTAACTACGTTTTCATCCCGTACAGGATCTTTTGTTCCCTGACTGACTAACTATGAATTTCTCTTCAACCTGTTTACTTTGTTGGAATTTCTATTTGGGAGAAACAGTTCTTCCCTTTTTGGGCTACGTTTTAAGGATGGTCTAAGACCTCAGAACTTGCTAGATTAACCTTAGTGACTGAGAACGGGACAGAGTCACGGACGACTCTCCTTATTCTTCACCAAAGTGTTTTATCCCTAACTTATTTCCAGTCTTCTCCCTTTTATAAAGTACCATGCGTAAACAGGGTGGGACACCAAAAACACAGAAGCTTGCCCAAATCTGCGCAGGTCACCTAAGGTTTATTCTATTATACACCTATCTAACTATTTTAGGACCGTTCGATCAAACGCACGCCGGCGTTCTAACAGTCCGGTTGTTTATTTCTGACTGTCTACGAAATTCTCGCCTATTTATCTTTTGAACCTTATTGGTGTTTGAAGTAAACAAGCCAGTACATGCTAGGTTATCCTTTGAATCTGAATACACTTATGCTGTCCTGTCTTTATGAAAGAATAGTAAGAATCTCTAAGTTCTTTTACTTTTACTCTGTGGTTTCCCTATGCTGCCCCGTGGAAAGAATGCGGAATTTCTTCTTTCTCGTCCCTATTCTAAATCTTGATCTAGTCTACCTTGCCTTTACTCACTCCCTATTCTAATCATCCCTAACCTAGCGCCCTCAGTCTATGTCCTTATTCTAACCCATTCTATTCTGTTCTAAAGCCTGTCCTAATGCGTGTAGGAACTTCATTTTACACTGTCTTTTATACCAATCTGCATGGCAACGTAAACAAACACACAGAACCAGAGGCAGATTGGCTGACCGAAAAAGAACATTACGTGGACAATGTAGTCCGTCCTTTTTCCTTTATCTTTACACTTGCTGATCACAACAAGCGCTCTTTTAATGCCTGTTCGCAATATTTAAGCAACCTACAAACACTATCTTCATCAAAGAAACCTTGTCTCTCCTCTCTTTTACAATTCCTATCCTTTTTGATTAACAGACAACTTCGTCCCGCGATCGTTGTTTCCAACACTACGAACAATCATCATACTCCTGTTTCATTATTGACCGCAATAACATCTTGTGGTCACTAAATTACCTCCATTAAATAACTTTCATCCAATCTCTCATCATTTAACTTGACATTCGTCAAGTTTTACCTATGTTTATTAACCTGTATGCCTGTAAATCGTGTCCGCGCCACACAAATGGCCGCCAACACGGAACTGAAGAGAATTACCTCCCTTGCGTCGTCTACTTTTGGTTACGATACCATTCTTACTCTTCTTTTGAAAGCTGAGGCCAGCGATAGCGTGACAGATTGACTCTGTACGCCATGACTGTCCTGAATCCTATAACATTAAACTTTCTTCAAATAGGGCTCTCCCGCCACAATATATTTGAATTGTTTGTTTTGTTCATGGGCTAAACTCCCACGGCTTTGACGTGAATGACCGTTTTTACCCCGCCATTTAGGCAGCCATACACCGCTTTCGGGGGAAGCATGCTGGGTATTTTCGTGTTTCTATAACACACTGACCTCTGACATGGATTACAGGATCTTTTCCTTGCGCACTAGGTCTTGTGTTTGCGTGTACAAACAAAGGGGGATAAGGAGTAAGCAGGTCGATCTGCACATTAGTTGACCTGTGAGAACAAAAAAATCTCCCACCAATTTGTTTGTTTGTTTATTTGTTGCTTAACGTCCAGCCGACTACGCAGAGCCATATCAGGACGAGGAAGGGGGGGATGAAGGGGGCCACTTGTCAAGCGATTCCTGTTTACAAATGCACTAACCCATTACTTGTGTCCCAGCAGGCTTTAGTAAAACTAAATTAATACCTACTGGAAGATTACCAGTTTCCAGTATGTTAAAATAGGCTTAACCTATCTACTGCTGGACTTACATCAGAACACTAACAGATTAAACTATACATGAATCGCGAGACAAGCGGCAAGAGAAGAGATTTTTGGAAAAAATACAGGTGAATGAGCAAGAAGGCAGAAAAAAGAAAAGAATTCATGAAGAAAAAGAGAGCATGACAGGAAAGAGGAACCAAAAATCTACCTAACAGCAAACTAGAAAGCTCCTGCGGTTCCAAAAACAGGAGGGGCCTTTAATTTCATAACCGCAGTGCCCCACTGCGGGATCCCACCAATTCTTGAATAATTTTCAATGAGCAATCAAAGAAGAAAGAAACATACCGTGAAGGACACGTTTCTTACTGGTGAGTTGTTACAATAAGCCATACCATTCTCCCTTCCAGCGAACTGAATACATGTACCTGTCCAAGAAAAGAAAAGAAAAAGAAAAGAAAAAGAAAAAAACCCACACACACCCGGAATTAAGTCATACCTATACACGGGTATTGCTATCTCTCTCCTACGGAAATAACGGTACAGCATGCACTGGGCGACAAAAACAACAACATAACATGCAAGGCAACAGAATTTTGTACATGCAATCTTCATTGCCGAAATATCTCCTCTGCACCATCACTTCACTGGCAGACAACGGCCCTAGACGGCACAGTTACATGAGCCACGCTTTTGTACACAGATTAAAGCGTTGCATCTCCCTTTTTGCTAAGCTCTTAATATCGGCCCCCGCACTACTCTGTTCTGTTAAGTAAAGACATACAACATAGTATTTGATCTTGTTCTTTTCCACTCCTACATGTGTTAAAAATGTGTCGGTTTGGACTACTACACAGTGTGAACCTAGCACAACACTCCGAACACATATGTTGTTTCCATCCTGTATGTGTAAGCGTATGTTGCCTCCAAGGTACATACTGTGCATATCTAGCACCACACACAGCACTCACATATACGTTCTTTCTTGTATGTGTAAACAAGTGTCCAGACACATTGAACCTAGCATCAAACTCTAAACATGTACAGGCATACCTTTTAACTCCAGTATGTGTTAACATGTGTCAGTACTGGACTAACTGAACCTAGGAACACACCCTGTACATGCATACTTTTTCACTCCGGTATGTGTTAACTTGTGTTGCTTCAAATGAACAGACTGGCATCAGACTCTACATGCTTACTTTTTCACGCCTGTATGTCTTCTTAACATGTGTTGCTTCAAATTACCGGACAGTGTGAACCTAACATCACACTCTGCACATGCATACTTTTTTATTCCTGTATGTGTTAGCATGTGTCGCTTTAAATTACCGGACAGTGTGAACCTAACATCACACTCTGCACACGCATACTTTTTTAATCCTGTATGTATTAGCATGTGTCGCTTCAATTGTTCAGACTGTGTGAACCTGGAATCACACTCTGTACATGCATACTTTTTCACTCCTGTATGTGTTAGCATGTGTCGCATCAAATTACCGGACAGTGTGAACCTAGCATCACACTCTGCACATGCATACTTTTTCACTCCTGTATGTGTTTGCATGTGTCGCTTCAAAGTAACGGACAGTGTGAACCTAGCATCACACTCTGCACATGCATACTTTTTCAGTCCTGTATGTGTTTGCATGTGTCGCTTCAAAGTACCGGACTGTGTGAACCTGGAATCACACTCTGTACATGCATACTTTTTCACTCCAGTATGTGTTAGCATGTGTCGCTTCAAAGTCGAAGACTCTATGAACCTGGAATCACACTCTGTACATGCATACGTTTTCACTCCTGTATGTGTTGGCATGTGTCGCTTTAAATGGCTGGACTGTGTGAACCTCGAATCACACTCTGTACATGCATACTTTTTCACTCCTGTATGTGTTAACATGTGTTGCTTCAAATAACTTGAGTCTGCAAACCTAGCATCACACTCTGTACATGCATACTTTTTCCCTCCTGTATGTGTTAGCATGTGTCGCTTCAACTTGCTAGGCCATGGGAACCCAGCAAGGCACTCAGTACATACATACTTTTTCCTTTCTCTATGTGTTAACATGTGCCACTCCAAATCTCCAGACTGTGTGAACCATGCATCACATTTTTTACATGAATGTTTTTTCTCACTGGCACATGCAAGTGTTGTTTGCTTCAGATTACTTGAATGTTCCCCTTGTTTCAGCCCAGTATCACACTTGGTACTTGAATGTTCCTCTTGTTTCAGCCCAGTATCACACTTAGTACTTGCATGTTCCCCTTGTTTCAGCCAGGTATCACATTGAGTTATTGAATGTTTTTCTGGTTTCAGCCAGGTATCACGCTCAGTACTTGAATGTTTCTCTTGTTTCAGCCAGGTATCAATGTGGGCGCTGTTTGCAGCTTGAACTTCCAATATCTGCAATGTAGGTATGGTAGCTGTGTTCTCTGTGGCCACAATCCCTCCGACTGGCCCTGGAAAATGAAAGCAAAACCAAGTCATATGAGAATGCTGATTATGATTCCTTAAAAGTATCAAATGTGTCTCCTGTTTATTGTTTTAGGGAATGCAGACTTGTTTAGTAAGCGGCAGTACATGCGTACTGTTACCCCGACGCAGTAGATCCCAGAAAATTTTGATTTTGTCTATTTCCTGAAATATTCTCCCTCGAAGCCGATTCCCTCCCCATGCTTAAAAACAAACAAACAATTGTGTACTGGTGCTATCATTCGTTTAAAGCCCCATTCCTTCCGAGAAAACAGTCAGGCCTACCATCTCAGATCTTGTTTTTGTGTCAATCTTTTTTGTTAGAGAGAGAGAGAGACTGAGAGAGAGAGAGAGAGAGAGAGAGAGAGAGAGACTGAGAGAGAGACTGAGAGAGACTGAGAGAGAGACTGAGAGAGAGAGAGAGAGAGAGAGAGAGAGAGAGAGAGAGAGAGAGAGAGAGAGAGAGAGAGAAAGAGAGAGAGGGGGGGGCACAGCAAGATAAATTAACCCCGTTTCTTTACCGTAGAAACGAGTCCCATTTTACGCACTCAGATTAGGTGCCAAAACGTACACAAACCTGCGTCGCATAAACTCAGCTAACATAATCCCAAACAAAACTTAGTTATCCCTAAAAAAGCGCTAAACCAGGACAAGAAAAGCAGTATTAACAAGTCGTATCATTATTCACAGCAGTACACAAAGTCGCTAACGAAACCTTCCTTGACTGTGACACACTCTTTCAACTCAAGTGACAGACTTGTTTACTCCTGGAGAGACCTCCACTTGCCCCCTGCATTATCAGAGACTCGGACAGATGATACCTAAACAATCCACAGTGGCCTACCGAAACTGGGCCGTGGCAGCTAATTGAATTAGAATGGTGCGTCTTGACGCTGGCTTTCCCCCTTTCTTTTTACTTTTCGTCCGAGCAAAGTGCTGCTTACTTGAAAATGTGGAGGCACTTCCTGTATGTTTCTGTCACATTTTGACTATGTTCATGGTTACTGTACTTATATGGACAGTTTGTTCCTTACGACACATTTTAGTTATACATAAATAAATGACACTATACCCTGATCGCCTGGCGTCAACTGAAATATTGCCAAATGCATACCGATGTACACAAGTTAGACAAAACGATGTCACGTGAAGAAGAAGAAAAAAAACTCGGTTTCCCGCTCTGTCTCAAGCATCAAATACCTAACCCACTTACACAACAATGATATCTGCGGATGAGGATCCCTCTATGGCCCTTCCATTTACTCTTGAACTATCGAGGGAGAGAGAGAGATGATGATGATGGAACTTTATTTTTCAAGGATAGAGGTTTAAATGTACGCGCATATGTACGCGCTCCCGTGTTTACAAAGTGTAGTTTGCCCATAATCGATGTCAAACGCACCATAAGACCATATAATGACGATATGTCACCATGCGCGGACCATAATACATGCATTACAGCTTGTTCTAGCCTCTGAAAAAGTGAGGATGTCAACAAAGCCGCGGTGTTAGCTCCCTTGCATCAACGTTACATGTGTTGCCAAATCTATAAATAGGACGATCCAGATCAAAATGAAAATTAACATATCTCAACATTGAAGGGGTCCTAGACCACAATATTTTGCAGGGAACTTAATTTAGCATGTCTCCAGCTGTTGGTAAAGCAATTAGCGTGTATAGTCATCGAGTACATATGCCTTTAAGGCGACGCCTTTTCTTACAACCGGTCCTTACTTCTAATACAAATGTCTAATAAATGATAAACAAGTAAAGCAACATGACAACTAAACAAAGTAAACGAACGAACCAGCAAACAATCGACAAGTAAGCAAACAAGCAAATAAACATAAACAACAAAATGACAAAGTAAGCAACATACAAATCGAAAGCGAAACATGCAACATGTTAATTGAGGTTACACATGTAAAGTGATCGACGGTAAAATTCACACGATACCAACGTTTACACTAATGTTAATAATGATTATATGGTGTAAATGATGATGATGAAGATGTTGATGATGATGATGATGATGATCAAGTGATGATGATGATGATGATGATGATGATGATGATGGAAAATCGCAACATAAATTCCACATTATACATATAATAAAGAACATATTTGTGTAATTCATAAAGCTTTGCCAATTGTTGACAGCTACTTGCACGTGTTAAGACTAGTATAGCCATCTAGGTACAGTCGAACTCGCTTAAGACGAATCACTGGGGATCGGAAAAAAAGTTCGTCTTAACCAAAATTCGTATTAAGAAAATTGATTGATTTTTTTTTTTTTCTTAAAGTCTTGTACATTTTATGGTGTTTCAATTTGTTTCTTTCGCAACTTTCATGCTGCTTCACGTTTAGACAATAAAGTGACATATTCAGTTACATGTAGACATAAAATGATTATGCAGAGCTTGGTTAAAACTCTTTAGTGAGGTCAATGATCTTATTACAGACGGAATGGAGTTCCACACCATAGCGCCAGAGAAGGCTTGACTAGTTTTGAACAAATCAATCCTGGGTATTGGTGGTAGAAAATTGATAGACCCGTACCTTTCGGTGACTCTGTGAAATAGGTCCTGAATAGAGATGGGCACTTCGCCATGACCCGTACGAAATGAACATATATGAACATATAAGAGACATATAAGAAACCTATAAGTTTCTTATAAGAAACATATAAGTTTCATATATGACAAGTAAAAAGCTATGTATGTCAGTTGTAGGAATAGGTTTCTTATAAGTCTCTTATATGAAAAAGACCCCAATTCATATAAGAATCATATATGAATCATATATGAGAACCTGCACTTCCAGAAACCTATAGTTCTCTTATATGTTTCTTATATGAATCTTATATGACTCTTATATGAATCATCACTTAGTTTCTGCATAGGAGAATTCAGGACTTAGAAAAAATATTGGACAATGCTGAATTACTGGCAATACTGGCTTTCATATATGTTTCATATATGAACAGGAAGTGGATGGTTTGCCTTGAGCATTATCTCCCCCTGACTGAACGGCCATCTTTGTGACAGCAGCTCTGTGAGGATGTTTAGCAGAAAATCAGTGAAAGAGCAGGACTAAAATGCAAAGTTCTTACAGAAATAATTGGACTTGATGTATGAATATGTGAAGAGAATGTTTATGTCATGCTGATGTTTGTGGGTGGCTGGCAGCCCAACCAACCCAACAGCTTGACACTGACAGGTTTGTGTTTTTATTCAAAATCCAGAATTTCCCTCCATTATTTGTTTTACTTTACAGTTCTGGTTCTGCATCAGGTGATCAAATCATGTTTACCAGCACTACTTTGGTTCAAGCAACAAGAAACTGTGACAGCTGTGCATATTCAAGAAAATTATTTGTGGCTGTAACTTGTTTGTTGTTTCTTGTTCATAATTTCAAGTTTCAAAGTATTGGATTTGAAGAGGACAATGCATGTCTTACTCCTCTTCTTGTGACCAGTGATTTTGAGATCTGTTTGTTTTTGCCCTCAAAATAAACACAACTTCAGTAAAGATATGTATATATACTGAACCAAAAGGTATTTTGCAGTTGGATTCATTATAATTCAAAGTCAAGACAGTTAAATTGGGTTAAGCAGGTGTTATTTTCCTTGTAAACACAAATGTAGGTCAAGGTCGTGTGTCTAGTATGAGACATATAAATATCATATATGAGACATATAAGAATCCTATAAGGGAGATGTAGGTTTCATATAAGATTCTTATAAGTCTCATATATGAACATTTCATATAAGAGACCTATAGCTTTCTTATAAGAGAATATAAGATTCATATAAGAGACCTATATGAGCTCAGGTTATAGGTTCATATATGATTCATAAGTTTCTTATAAGACTTTACCTCATTTGCATTTAAAATACCTATAAGCCACATATATGAAATTGTCATACAAGACTCTTATAAGAATCTTATATGAAATTGGGTCCAATTTCTTATAAGAACGTTTCGTACGGGCATATACTTTATACATCATTACAGTCTTATTAAACTGTAACTGTTTAACTAGCGGCAGGTAGTTTAGATTCTTTAAAGTTTAACTTCAAATCAGCTGATAATTGTAGACCATTTAACATGGTTTTAGCTGCCCAACGATGTAGAGAGTTTAACTTTTTCATGTGAATATCAGAGACGCCATCCCAAAGAGTTGATGCGTAATTAATATGGGATAAGATGTGGGCATGATAAAATAGTTTTAGTGTTGCGATATCGACATATTGCTTTAACTTTGATAGCAGAAACAAATTCTTGGATACTTTTTGACAAATATAATGTACATGAGATTGCCATTTTAATTCTTAATCGACTATCACACCAAAAACACGATGTTCCGTTACCTGCTGAACAGGTTGTGATTCCAGAGAAAGATTTAACTTAAGAGGTCGTGACTGGTGTTTTTGTCTTGTTGTAATAATCATGCTTTTTGTCTTTCCTGGGTGCACTATCATAAAATTCTGGCTACACCAACTGTTGACTTCATTCAGACTAGACTGTAAGGAAATTTCAATTTCTTGAACAGTACAGCTTGTGTGAAGCGTCAAATCATCTGCAAAAAATTCCCTTTAAACTTTGGAATTAGATATATGAAGGGGGAGGTCATTAATGAATACACAATACAAAATAGGCCCAAAAACTGACCCCTGGGGGACTACACTCTTTAAACATCCTTTGGGAGATGTTTTACCGTTTATAGAAACATACTGTGTTCTGTTGACAAGATATGATTTAAAGAATGAACACGTTGCGTGATTGTTCATGTACAATGCGAGTTTATGTAAAAGTAATTAATGTGTGATCTACAAGATCAAAAGCTTTCTTAAAATCAATAAATACAGCCCCTGATATGTCCGAACGATTATATGGTTTTCGCCATGATTTTGCATCAGTTTCAACACACTGCCGCAGCTCTTTACGTACGCAAAGGTTTATACATTCAGTACATGTACCTGTGTGTGGGTCACTGGGTTTTTTTTTAACCCAAACTTTGCCCATATAAGACTGAGTAATATCGTCATCAAAATGTGTGCTTTCGTTCGACCCCTGTGTGTTTATTGCATTCATCGCAAAGTAGGTACGAGGCTCGATTAAACAAGCAAAAAGTATTGTGTGGGTAAATAATTTAATAATCAACTATAAATAATCAACCACAATCTTTTAAAGGAAGAAGAACATGATCAAATTGCCAATGTCATCCAGCAAAATGCCCATATCATTCCGGATCATACTTCATTGACTGAACCCGACATGGACTTTTGAAAGTAAAACTCTATGTGTGTTCCTCCACATAACGACCAAATTTGACTGACATTTTCAAAGATAAATATGTAAAGGTAAATATGTCATCAAATAGCGTTTCCAAACACTGGAGAAAACCGACACTTGTAGGTAAATGCCCTCAACAACAACAAAATGCATGAAAATCTGTTTGGTAGTTTTTGAGAAATGCTTCACAGACAAGACAAACGAGACACACATACCTGGAGAGAGAGGTCATCTCCGCCCTCTTTAAAACTCTCAGTCATAACTTGACTGAACGTAAGGCAAAAAAAAAAGTCTGTTTACGGTATCCCGACCGACCCTATTTTTGTGCGCGACACTAGACTTTTTTTTTGTATTTGGGAAAAAAATTAAAATATGCCTATGTTACCGTAAACAGACTATTTTTTTTTTGCCTAAAAAGGACCCATCCCCACCCCACCCCCTCTCCGCAACTGAGGTGTTCCATTTGCCTTACCATATGGATGTGGTCCAGTCGTGTGCCAACACTCTTCTGCGACATCGATCTCTATCTTGACATCTGACAAAAGAGCTGTGTCTCCTTCCTCCATGCTGTTGGGAGAAGCCATGGTCTCCAACTGTTCACTTTTCAAGGCGCTGACAGTTCCTGGATCGTTCAAAGTGTTGGCGGACCATAACTGATCGCTCTTCAGGAAGTTCCTGTGGAAAAAACGAGATTCAGTAAGAAGCAGACAAAAGGACTTCCATTATTTTATTGGTCAATTTGATTCCAATAAAACATGTTCTATAGCAAAGCTCTGTTGCTCCAGTTATTATGCACTCTACATTAAGTTCCTATATATATAGCTATTCTGATAGACACGTGGGGGAATTCAGGGGCTGTGATTGGATGGTCTCACATATCCCCAGGGTTCGACACTAGCGGGGGCGGGGGGCGGAACGCCCCAGAGTTTTGTGTTCCGCCCCAAACATTGCCGAAGCTTGGGGCCCACTCCGCCCCAGGATAAATTCCAACTGACAATGACAAACCAAAAATTCCAATGCCAGAGCCAATCACTAAAAATCGCCAGTCAAAGTCGTCACTGAAGTTTGCGTTACGATCAATGCCGCAGTCAAGAAAAAAAAACATTGAAATCGTCGAAAGGACAATGCCGCAAGGGAAGTAACTCCCAGATTGCGCTCTTTAGCGTGAGAGGTAAGTATCGCCTTCAAATGCCAAACGCAAAATGTGGCGACACATACCTGGTGTAAAAAGACATGGAAATGAAGATGAAGAACAGGGTGGAGAGAAACGAAACAAGTCGCGTAAGGCGAAAATACAATATTTAGTCAAGTAGCTGTCGAACTCACAGAATGAAACTGAACGCAATGCCATTTTTCAGCAAGACCGTATACTCGTAGCATCGTCAGTCCACCGCCCATGGCAAAGGCAGTGAAATTGACAAGAAGAGCGGGGTAGTAGTTGCGCTAAGAAGGATAGCACGCTTTTCTGTACCTCTCTTTGTTTGAACTTTCTGAGCGTGTTTTTAATCCAAACATATCATATCTATATGTTTTTGGAATCAGGAACCGACAAGGAATAAGATGAAAGTGTTTTTAAATTGATTTGGACAATTGAATTTTGATAATAATTTTTATATATTTAATTTTCAGAGCTTGTTTTTAATCCAAATATAACATATTTATATGTTTTTGGAATCAGCAAATGATGGAGAATAAGATGAACGTAAATTTGGATCGTTTTATAAAAAATTTTTTTTTTTTTACAATTTTCAGATTTTTAATGACCAAAGTCATTAATTAATTTTTAAGCCACCAAGCTGAAATGCAATACCGAAGTCCGGGCTTCGTCGAAGATTGCTTGACCAAAATTTCAATCAATTTGGTTGAAAAATGAGGGCGTGACAGTGCCGCCTCAACTTTCACGAAAAGCCGGATATGACGTCATCAAAGACATTTATCAAAAAAATGAAAAAAACGTTCGGGGATTTCATACCCAGGAACTCTCAAGTCAAATTTCATAAAGATCGGTCCAGTAGTTTAGTCTGAATCGCTCTACACACACACACACACACACACACACACACACACACACACACACACACGCACATACACCACGACCCTCGTTTCGATTCCCCCTCGAACTTGACTAAATATAACAAGTCGCGTAAGGCGAAAATACAATATTTAGTCAAGTAGCTGTCGAACTCACAGAATGAAACTGAACGCAATGCAACGCAGCAAGACCGTATACTCGTGGTCCACCGCTCACGGCATAGGCAGTGAAATTGACAAGAAGAGCGGGGTAGTGGTTACGCTATGCTGCATAGCACGCTTTTCTGTACCTCTCTTCGTTTTAACTTTCTGAGCGTGTTTTTAATCCAAACATATCATATCTATATATTTTTGGAATCAGGAACCGACAAGGAATAAGATGAAAGTGTTTTTAAATTGATTTCGAAAAAAAAAATTTGATAATAATTTTTATATATTTAATTTTCAGAGCTTGTTTTTAATCCGAATATAACATATTTATATGTTTTTGGAATCAGCAAATGATGGAGAATAAGATAAACGTAAATTTGGATCGTTTTATAAATTTTAATTTTTTTTTACAATTTTCTGATTTTTAATGACCAAAGTCATTAATTAATTTTTAAGCCACCAAGCTGAAATGCAATACCGAACCCCGGGCTTCGTCGAAGAGTACTTGACCAAAATTTCAACCAATTTGGTTGAAAAATGAGGGCGTGACAGTGCCGCCTCAACTTTCACGAAAAGCCGGATATGACGTCATCAAAGACATTTATCAAAAAAATGAAAAAAACGTTCGGGGATTTCATACCCAGGAACTCTCATGTCAAATTTCATAAAGATCGGTCCAGTAGTTTAGTCTGAATCGCTCTACACACACACACACACACACACACACACACGCACACACGCACATACACCACGACCCTCGTTTCGATTCCCCCTCGATGTTAAAATATTTAGTCAAAACTTGACTAAATATAAAAAGGAGACCGATGCAGCCAATAGCGCGAAGCGCTGTCGTAATTTCAATGTCAAATGGTTGAAAGAATTTCCCTGGCTTCAGTACAATGAAGAATAACAAACAATGCATTGCCGCACGTGAACACTGAGAGTGGGCCCCAGATTTTTGTTTTCCGCCCCAGCAATTTCCATCTCTGGGGCCAGTGTGGCCCCAGGCCAAATAAGTTAGTGTCGACCCCTGATCCCTATTGCGATCATCAAAGGATAACGCTGCGGAAGTTGGTCATTTTTTGCCGATATACAAATGATATCAGCAATAACAAAGACGCATGGTTCCGGTTTCTTCCACGTGTATAAAGTACACGCATACCTCGCCAGGTTTATTTCTGTGACTAGTCGACAGACGATGTCATTTGCTTTGTGTATGTGTTTTTTGTTGCTTACTGTACATGACATACATTACATGTAAAATCCAGTTCTTTAAACACGTCACGGCCAATCCGGCCTCTCCCATCATGCAACAGAAAAAGGGGCGGGGCTTAGCAAAAATAGCACAACGCGTGGCACGCGGTGTAAACACGAACAGGCCAGATGGAAGGAGAAAGTGGCTTTCTGTCTGTGCGAGCAGCATTTCTTCTTTTAAACACGGCTTCTTCAGAGTTTTTCACATTTCCTTTCTGAACATTTGTGATATCTTGCATATTGATTGCGTATCTTGTTTATATTTACAATACAATTGAACTTTCACACAGAGAACCTTTGTGTCAAAGAAATCAGTCACACAGAGAAAAACAGAATAACAAAGTCAAGGCTGTAGATGTCAGGCTAGTCAAACGGACAAAATGAAACTTAGTCTTGGTTGCTGTAACTCAGTCACCGCTTATGGTACTTTCGCTGATATTGCAGAAAAACAACACAGAATCAGCCAAAACCGCTAACAATAAACAAGTTTAGTACGTCACAACGTCAATGAACAGAATTCTCGAGTCAATTTTTGCATTAGACTCTGACTAAGTGAGTGGGACAAGCGTCAAACACCACTAAAATGAGGAGGGAAATCTTGGCGCATTTTTTTGGCGGAATACTTGAACAAACCAATCATTTTCAAACTGACCAAGGACAAAAACAAGCTTGTGAACCGAATGGTGAGGGGGGAGGGTACCTCGAAATGTGTGGGTGATGATTTCACAGCACCAGTCTATTGCTGCAGTCTTAGTATAGTAGCTCCACCGACCACTGTTCCCTCCCCCCTCCCGTTCGTTCCCCCTTTCAACCCCCTACCACCTTGGAATAAACTGCAGAAGACCATTTGCATATCCTGGATTCTTCCATTTGTGTTGCCAGGGGCGACCCAAGATACGAGTCTCTTTGTTTCCCATGCACTTAGAACAAACAGAGTTTAGATTTCCCCTTCCTGTTTTCAAAGTGAACTTGGCCATCCTGTGAGGCACTTTCAGGGACAGTAATTATAGTTAGCGGGACCATGTAGACGAAGTCAACGGTGATGATCTGCGTAGTGTATACGCATACTTTGGGACAAGGTCTGTTATTCCACCCAGCGAGAGCCTCTAACACAATCAGTGTTGTCGACAGATGAAGGCGGGAAGACCTCAGTGTTTCACATTCCAACATCCGACGGTGATAGTAACTTAGTAAAGGCTAGGCTGCGGTCTACAAGCTGTATTGCACTGACATCTCTTTCTGTCTATGGAAATAAATGGCGAAATTTGATTTAACACTTCTCAACATTAACAGTGACCAGGAGAACGCAAGGAGACTATTTACTGAGAATCAATGGCCATTTGAAACTCGAAGGTGTGTAATAAAAGATTCGACTTGTGTACCAAGAGGTGCTGGGCCATCATCGTGTGACCTCGATACAGAGGCTGTCTCTCGTGTGTGTAGTACCGTTAGGGTGCAAACGTGGTTATCTGATCCTGGAGGCGATGGTGAAACCGGAGACACGGGTCCTAGTGCTGGGCTCTCCTCTGGGGTAGGCCAGTGTGCCTTTTGTTTTTGCAGCCCTTGTGTGACAAATCATCGCCAGAGGTGGCTAGGTACAGGCCAATTGCCACACCGCAGGAATTCCGGCGTTAGAAAAGTACTCTACAAGAAGTATTGGTCCATGCTAGACCGACGCGGTGCTTGGAATTGTGCATTGTACTTGGTGAAAAAGACGTCTTGCTTACATCAAGACAATGCAACACGGGTAAACATTAACCGAGAAATGATGCCCGACTGTGTGCTCAAACTAGTGAGAAAGCTTTATCCCAACCCCACAGGAATACCCTATCAAGGCCACAACTGGTGGTAAAGGTTAGTTGCATTTCTTTCTTCATATCCGATGTAACATATACACATGCACCTGAGACAGCATGCTCTGGAACCAAATTGCCGCATGTCACGTGTTTTGCTATTTTTGGAACGCATGGTGTAAATCTGTGACGTCGGAGAGTGTTGACTCCGCCCTTTTCTTTGAACAAGATCCCCATTGAAATGTTTGTTTACAAATATCTTCTTTATTATGGAGAATTAACCTTATCTAGGCGCATAGGGCGGTAAATGTGTGAAAACCAGCTGTGTGAACAAAAAATCTGACACCGTAACTCATGCTTAACCGAGATATTAAAGAAAATGTAGGAACAGTATTTGTCCGTTGCCTGCAAGAGGTTTGAAATGATTTGCCAACGCAGAAGGTCAGGCTCCTTATATACTCCTGCCGGGCCTTTAACAGGCAACAAACCTTGCAAAGTTCAAGAAGCTGCAATCTGAAGCGACCTATCTCTGATTCTAGCAGACGATCTTTCCAATGTTTAACACAAAATCAGCAAACTCTCCTGTCACATAGAATGTCCATTGTATAGTGCAATGTTGAAATGAAGTTACCGGTCTGAAACATTTAGTCGTTTCTTCAGAGACAATCCCTGTTCTCTTATCATCTACAAATTTACCGCAGTCTTCATCACGCGAATCCCCAACAGAAGTCAGACTTTCGAACACAGAATGCAAGCAAGCATGATACGTCATGACGTCATATGATTCCTAGCATATTGACGTAATGCTAAACATCCAGTTATCTTGAGTCTTCTCTGTAATACATGTCCGTGGGTTTTTCAATGTTCGGTGATTTCCGTGGATACATGCGCAAAGGGATATGCGCACTATGGCCGTCGTCTGCAATCAACGACATGGACCATTCTGGTAGTTGTTGCTGACAAAATCATGATTTTAACACAGAATATAATGTCAGAATAGCTATATAAATGCTATTGTGTTTTCAGCGTAGCAATAGGGTCCAATATTTAGACTCGAATCATCGGCATTATACTTGTCTCGTCTAAATATCGGACCCTAATGCGACTCGTCGGCATTATACTTGTCTCGTCTAAATATCGGACCCTATTGCTACGCTGAAAACACAATTGCTGTTAATAACTAAAAGCGTAAGTCAGCTTTGACATAGCAAGAGTCACTTTGGAAAAATTCAGAGTTTTGGTCAGTGATGATTGTCACTTAGTGACTTATTGTTAAACAAGTCAGATGTGGCACAGTTGGCTAACATTTATGAAGTCATGTGGCAGATGGTTGGAACTACATCTTAGGTAAAAGCTATACACGCCAAGTGTATACAGAATCGATAGGTCTGTATACACTCCGAAAATGAAAAGCTCTGTTACAACTCCAAGCCACTAAAATGCCTGCTTACATGTCGTTAAAAAGTAGCCAATGAAAAGTTAGTCTGAGGTATTGACTTCCACCATCTTTTTTTTCGGAGTGTATACAGGGCTGGCAATAATGTACACTCACATGGTATACAATTTCTAGGTTGATACACACTCCAAGTGTGCTCCAAACTCTGACAATAACCTGCTGTGTAGCATCAGTTTTGTGTGTGTGTTTGTTTTTGTCTGTGTTTGTCCCTAGCGTACTTTGATACCATGAATCCAAAGTGAAGTGTTCCTTCGCAAAATGGCGTCTGATGACACTCCGAGTGTTGATGCGGTTCAGTGTCTACTCTTTCACGTATATCCCGAGAATGTAATCCAAAATTTTAATAATAAATTTTCATTTAATTAATATACTTACCCAACTCACATATAGCAATTAACTCTAGTTCAGTGCTGGTAACGCTGTACGCGTTCCCCTTGGTAACAAGGGAGACCACCCTAAAAAAGAGTGATCCATCCCATAATATCAGACCGATGTCCGGTCCAACATCCGTATGCGTGCGCATACGCCGCCATTCGCCATGCATCATTCGAACGAAGCCCAATTCACTACTTTTTTAGAACCCAATACCACCACAGCGGGGAGGCGGGAGGGTTTAAACGATGTGAGTTGGGTAAGTATATTAATTAAATGAAAATTTATTATTAAAATTTTGGATTAAATTACATATTATTACCCAACTCACATATAGCAGATTGCTACTATAGGTGGCGGGTATATAGCGAAATTATGATATTAGAACCTGCCCTGCGACTACCATAACAGGTAACGCAGAACTGCCGTCCTGAATCAAGCCGTCCTGAATCAAGACGTCTCTGAGGTGGAAGTTAATAAAAACCTCCTCAGACCGCCAGTAAGCCGACTCCAGTACTTCAGCCAAAAAAAGGCCCGACCGGAGGACTGCCAAAGAGGAGGCCCATGCCCTTGCCTCAAACGTTCTAGCTATAGAGAAAGGCAAAACTGCCCTAACATCTCCAGACTGTGTTAATCAACAGGTAAACACCTGTCTGATCAACACTGATGGAGACTCACTTGGTAAAAGTCCCTATCACAATATCCTTACACCTGGTGTGATAAGTGATATCATAAAAGCTTCTGACTTTCTGACCAATTGCCGAGTCCGTGACAGATACCTTCTGAGCGTCCTCACAAGACAAATAACCACATCAAGCTCCCCAGGAGCAAGAATCCAGTGTAGCAGTCCATCTAGGTAAGGTTGACTACAAAACGTCATACCTCTACCCGAGTAGATAGACCTTCTTCCCTCCATAATACAGTGTTTAACGTCGTTTTCAACCGTTCAAGGTTAAATCACGACGGAGATGAAAGATAAGTCAAATGCCCTTTGATTCAATGATCTAACAAGAACAAAAAAGACAGAAAAATCCTCGAAACCCAAGATGTTAAACTGGCTAACCGTGACTCTAAAGGAACCACACTCATGCTTCAAGAATTGAAAGTGCAATTGGAAGCTGGATGCCCCCATTACCGCTTAAATGTCGAGGTTAAATCACGACCGAGATGAAAGATAAGGAAAGTGACCTTTGATTCACTGATCTAACAAGATCCGTGCGAGTCAGAAAAATCTTCGAACCTCGAAAAGTTTAATTGGATAAACGTGACTCTAAAGGAGCCAAACTCTGTTTCATGAATTGAAAATGCAAATCGAAGCTGGATTTCCCCATTTTCCGCTCAAATGCCAGAAAATTTCAAAGAAAACCCACAAGTCATAGATCAGTCTTTCTTAAAAGAGCTGTCTTTATTCAAAATAGCCAGAAAGCACGCTTACTCCCACTTCTCACAGAAGCTACTAGAGTAAGCTTGGCCGTTTTCCGTGAAAAATCGCCAGGCTAGCCTTGAAAACAGGGTAAAGCCAAGCTGCACCAAGCCGTAACAACGTGCCGAAATCTCATAAAGTCTTAAATAAGACATGGGAGACAAAACGGAAACCCAAAAAGAAAGGTGGATAGCCACCTGCAATAAACAGAAAGAAGAGGAGTTCTTTCCGTAAGAAAAAAGCACTTTGAACCACGCCAGTCTAAGTGGCAAGTGAACAAAACCAAAAACCCTATAGAGACTCTGAACCAAATCCAGAGTCGAGGCGGAAGCCCCTGAGTATCTCAAGGATACCCCTACAGTAGACATCCGTGTAAAACGAATGTGAGAAAGCAAAGATGCCTTCTTGCCAGCCTTAAGAGGTCCGGGAACCAAGATTGCAAAGACCCGTCTGTGAGACCAAAAGGTCGCCGAACAGATCTAAGAAAGAGCCCTGTGAAAGCGAGGGTATCGAGCCAAAGCTAAAATAGACAACAGCCAGCCTGAAGCTTTTCGTTTAGAAACAAAAAACCACCAAGGCCTGCCTAACGCTTTCCCTTTTACCGTGAGCTTTTCTAAGTAGGAAAAACCCCGCGTGCATAGAAGCGGACTCAAAGAGAGAACTTTCAAACGAGAAAGAGATTAAGGTCTCGCCAAAAGAACAAAACCTTAAAGGCAGAGGCTTACTCTTAGGTAAAAGACGGCAAAGCAACATCCTTTGTATCTGCGTCCTGTAGGACCACAAAGATAGCCAATCAGAACGTAACCGCCCAGGCGAGAGAAAAAAGCAAGTTCAAAAGAGCCCATCATAAAGAAAAGATGCGACAATCTATCCGAGCTAGGAGATCTTGAACTCACAGACAGTATCTCCTTGCTATCAAACTCCAGATGGATGTTTGCCAAACCCGAGGGCGGTTCCGTAGAACGCAAAAAGAGAACCTAAGTTCTTAAGCCTGGAGTTAACCGAATCCTACAGAAAGCGCTCCGTGAGTGACACGCTACTTGAGCGTACGACACAAGCTAAAGCACCCTCGCCGCAGGTATAAAGTTGAGTGTTGTCCACCAAGGAAGTGGTGACAAAGAAGACTCGCTTGTGAAAACTTCCACAAGCACAAAAGGACCCAGACAGAGGCTCTAAGGGCTTGACACCCAAAGATTCTCCTCAGAAAGCTCAAAACCACTACGAACTGCCGCGAACAGCGACACAAGTGAAGTAAGAGCCTCCCCATTTCCTCCTCCTGTTCAAAAGCATCATAACGATCATCGAAATGATGAGAACCAGTCACCCATCCCGATAAGGCGAAACACCGGAACTTCATGACCAGGTCTCCATCCACCTGTCCCATGCCAGCTAGAAGACTGGAAGAGGAAGTGGATACAGCCTGTATAACAGCAAAGGACCCGCAAAAACGGAACCGGAAGCCAAAAGCTGAAAAGTGCCGACCACCAACACCACAGTGTTAACGGTTCCCATCCCGTAACCGGAAAACGCGGCCGCAAAAGCGGAAGCGAAACCGGCCGTGGATTAGTAAACATGCGAACCAACCGGTTGCATAGAAGCACACCGGACGATTCCATTCAACCTCGAACCATTTCAGCTGCGAGCGCCACCGCCCTTGCTAACTTGAAACGGAACCTGAATTCAGTGCTAATCGTTAATGCGGAAGCACCTTCATCTGAACAGCCGTCAAGCACAACCGTGCAATCCGGAAGCTGCCTTCCTGTTTGACTTAAATTATCCAACAAGGAACCAGCCTTACTGCTCACTTCCTGCCCCCCGGCAGGGCAATGAACGACAATTCCCGGTCGCGGAAGTGAACTTACTGTTCCTCCGAACTCCGGAAGCCGTCGAACAAAGATAGGGGCGGATGAAGCGAAAAAAAATTGTCAGCCACCCCTTCCTGTCAAGTCCTAAATGCCGTTTTCCACTGCCCACGTCACTGCGCTGGACAACTTGAACGGCAAGTTAAGCTGAGTGTCATCCACCACCGTGGACACCTCTCCAAACATCACCTTCCTACTCGGTGACAAAGTCAGGAAGGTGACCCCCAGAGAGACTCGCATGGCCAATCCAAGAATCACCCAGCCCAACAACTTCCTGCCCCCAGGGCGGAAGCTTACGTTGCCCAGCCCGAAAATGCGTGCTACATTCCTCGGGCGAACGTACACCACTTTCACCGGAGAACCCGGCTACACGCGGCCATTTGCCAACTCCAGGGCAATGGACAACGATCTCCGGAAGCTGAAGAGAACATCCTGTTCCTCCGAACTTCCAGAAGTCGGAACCGGAAAGAGATGGAGTCAGTTACGCCCTGCTCTCAACCACCCCTTCCGGTCAAAACTTAAATGCCGTTTTCCGCCGACCACGTCACTGCGCTGGACAACTTGAATGGCAAGTTAAGCTGGGTGTCGTCCATCCCATGGACGCACCCTCGTTAACCTTCCTGCTCGCCATCGTAGTCAGGTAGGTGACCCCAGAATGACACCCATGGTCAGCCCCAGAGTCACCAATAACTTAAATGCCATTTTCGTTAGCCCACGTCACTGCGCTGGACAACTAGAACGGCAAGCAAGCTGGGTGTCGCCCACCGCCATGGACGCACCCTGGTTAGCCTTCCTGCTCGCCATCGTAGTCAGGTAGGCCACCGAGGCCTATTCAGTCACACCGTCCTGCTGGAAACCAGACGCAGGAGGTTGACCTACAGACGGACACCCGCGGTCCGTCTCTCAAGGCATCCCCGTCATCCGCCCTACCCTCCGACTCGAGATCATGCTCAAAGCCAGGAGGCAGAACTTCAGACAATTTATCGTCGGCAGAACCGACCACTTCCTGCCCCCTGGGCGGAAGAGGACTAAAACGGTCCCCGATATTCTCGTCAAGAGACCTACGGATACGTTCGTCCTTTCGCTGCTCATAAGAACTCTCACGGCATCCAACGCACGTGAGAGCCCCCTGAGCTCGCACACCGCTTTCGCTAGAGAACCTAGCTACACGCGGTGTAAACATACCTTGAACTGGTGTCGACACATTCAGCAGAGACACCAAGAGGGTACCCCATCCTGAGAAGCATGGACATCCGCCCTAGTCACGGTCGCCGAGGGCTTAGCGGAAGTCGAAGCGGGAGCCGCAGGAGACTGCCGGATCTTGGCTAAAGAAAAAAAACACATCAGAAACACCCGCCGGAAGAGAACGCAACTCCTCCCGAGTGGAAGATAATTCCGACGCTAACGTCGAAACCTGAGCGCTCAGCGTCAACAAAAAAGATACAACATCAGCTGGTGCTAACCCAGGGCAACCAGGTGAAACAGAAGCAGTAGATGCTACACCAGAAAAACTACTCTTGTCAGAAAGAAAACAAGTCTAACCGGAAGTTGCTTGAACGTCTGCTAACATGGGAGATTTAACGGAAGTTGCCTCAGACGATAAAGACGCGGACTTTCCCGCGCCCTTATCTCTCCTCGAGCTTCTCTAAGGAGGCGAATCGTCAGGTACCTGCTTCGAACTAGGCTTCCGTTTCGCGCTATCAACGAGCGCAGCCTCCGCCAAAGCAAACAACTCATGAAAAATTTCACAGAAACAAATTTCAGAAAAATTTCACAAGGTTAGTATAAACGAGCGACGAAAACGTCGCTAAAACTACAACAACAGAAAGATCTCACCACACAGCGTAGGTACAGGTGTAAAGTTAGGCGGCGACCAAGGGGAGAAGCCAAAGCCTCTGGCGAAAAGCTGAAAACAGCAGGAGCGTACGTCAGGAGCGTCCAGTCCAGTTGAACCGCTGAGAGAGAATGATGCAAATGGCGGCGTATGCGCACGCATACGGATGTTGGACCGGACATCGGTCTGATATTATGGGATGGATCACTCTTTTTTAGGGTGGTCTCCCTTGTTACCAAGGGGAACGCGTACAGCGTTACCAGCACTGAACTAGAGTTAATTGCTATATGTGAGTTGGGTAATAATATGTAATTTAATCTACGTTACAGCAAAGGCCATATACAGCATCAGATTGTTTTCGTTTTTTGGTACTCTCATTGACTCAGTCTCATAATCAACTGCTCTGCGTTCCTATCGCAAAGTGATGTCAAATGGCAAATTGGCTTCGCGACCGGAACTTACCGCTGGGGTGTATACAGGTCAGTCAGAATCTTCGAGTGGATATAGCCAGTGCGTACATTTAAAAACAGCTACAGGTACGGCTTGCCAGTGTATTATAAGTGCTGCTGGTTTAAGTATAAACACTGGTAATGTTCAGTATCCGACCAGGCATACATACAAGGCAAAAAGCTATATATACACTCCGACAATGAAAAGCTCTGTTACAAATCTGTAGCCAATGAAATGCCCCCAAACAAGTCGTTAGGAAGTTGACAATAAAAAATCTGTTTGACGTATGGACTTCCGCTATCTCTTTTTCGGAGTGTCGAGAGTTGGCAAATGATGTACATTCACATACAACCATGTCTAGGTCGATACACACTCCAAGTGTGTCCCAAACTCTGACAATAAACTGCCGTGAAGCATCAGTTTCGTGTGTGTGTTTGTTTTTGTCTGTGTTTGTTCCCAGCGTACTAGATACCGTGAATCGAAAATGAAGCATTACCTACGCAAAATGGTGTCGAATGACGCTCCGAGTGTTGACGCGGGTCAGTGTCTGGTCTTTTAAGTTCACCCCGAAAATGTAATCTAACTTACAGCAAAGATCGTGCAGCATCAGATTGTTTTAATTTCTTTGTACTCTTATTAGCAACTGCTCTGCGTTCCTATTGCAAAGTGGTGTCAAAAACGCCGGAGTGTACACAAGATTCTGACCCCTGTACACACCGAGTGCGTATTATAGCCAGTGCGTATATATAAGATAATATAATCGATATTATATTATGGGCGATAATCTATATAGTCGTTGTAGGATGCAAAGTAAGAATCCGGGGCAGAGTTGGAATAATCGGGATTTCCCGAAACCTCATTTGATTTCCAACAAAGCGCCGCATTTTCGAAAATGAGCTGCCTCGTTCCAGAAATGGCAACCCTTCGACTGGCACAAAAAAGTATACCCTTTTCACAGGTCATGAATAAGGTATATATATGAAAAACCAAGGTCTTATACGGGGGAAATTCTTGAATTGGGGGTTGGGGGTACATTGTGTAACAATTCTCTGACACTGACTCAGCGCATGCAGCTAGCTAGTTGCTGCTGTCTTGACCTATTTTGAACAAAATGATTTTTTGTTCAGAGTGAAGTGTTAGTTTGTTACAACAGGCTGAAATCATCTTTAATTTGAATCAACATTTTGCAACAATCAAACACATCAACAGACTTAAACATTACGTTTCAAGAGCCTAGATTACAATGCAGTCAGTGACAAGAGCCTTACTCAGTAAAGGGAAGTAATGCTGTCTCTGCAGTCCAGAGAGATTGTGTGAGTTTAATATATAATCAATTAAGACCGAGTAAAAATCATTACAATCGATTGTTACCAGTGAGAAGTTATATCGGAAGACTCTTGTTGTGTTTTTGTTGTTGTAAAATGTAAGATTTAAAAATTACGTCAAACTGATTTGGTGCGTTTTGGTCAAGTGGGATGTGACGTTGATCTGTGTTGTTCCAGCCTGCCGAAGTTATCAAAAGTGTTTTTGTTTTTTGTAATTCGGTTGGTTTGGTGCGTTATACAATGCATCTGCATTTTCAAGACTAAGCATCGATCATTTTAAAACACAAGGATCATCATAAGCCAACATGACTTGTATCATTTTACATCGCATTCTAAGAAAGAGCAGAATTCTCACTATGCGCGCAGTACATTTCTAGAATCGCGTAGCGCAAAGTTGGAATTCCTTCAAAGTACAATGGCGGCCATTGTTGGAATTCCAACAAAGCGCAGGTCATTTCCGGAAAAGCGCCGATGACGAGATGGGTCGCAACATCGTTAGGTGTGCTAACAAAAAGAACCGACACATTAAATTTAAAGGAAAGCCAGCCACGCGCCGCTGAATTGCCCGCACTCAGTATTTTGTGACGACAAAAAAGTCACAAAGGACAGACCTCGATACAAAAACCTTAACGTTCCGTTGCGACGATAACCTAAACAGGTTCCTAAAGTACCGATCCTGATCTGCTGATCTGAACGTTTTACGGGCCTGCAAAATGCTTGCAATTGCACCCCAAACCGACTAAAAAAGTATTCTTTTATCTAAACGTTTACCTTGATTACACTGTGATGGCACAGATGATTCACTTGCTCTTCTAAGTACTACTACCTTTTGCCCGAAGTCAGCAAGTAGCGTTTGTTCTACCTTTGTTCAAGGCATGGAAGCAGCAGCCAAACAGAGTGATTTACCCTGACGTCGTTTTGCCGAAACTGACCAAAAGAATGAATAGGCTTCAGGAAATCATAATTAAACCCCACTTCGCCGTGTGATGCGGCTTTCAGTTATCGCTGTATGATTATAACATGAGTTTTATGTGATATTTTTCGAACCAGCATCTGTTTTTCATGTGGTTTTCATGGTTCAATAATATCAATGTTGGTGTAAGTCTGAGTCTGTTACAGTTAAAGCATTTTTCTTTCAGACAATTTTCAAATTCAGTCCAAAAAACCTGGACATGTTCACATTGCCACAAATAATGATAAACTGTATCTTTTTCCGATTGACTTCACCCATGTCCTTCCATATTGAATTAGTCACGAGAACCCTATTATTTATTTTAGTTTGGAACCATTGAAATTTCTCATCTTGTTATTTCCTTGTTCATAGAAAACCTTATTCCAATTAATTTCAGTACCAAGGAGGTTTTCCAAACTTTGACATGCTTTTGGGACACATGCAGCGGTTTTTCTAACAAAACTTTCGTAAAACATTTTTGCTTCTTTTCCATCAGATTTGACAGTGCCTTGTTACTGTCCATGGTTTTTTAAATTTGTTTTTACATTTAGTCAAGTTTTGACTAAATGTTTTAACATAGAGGGCGAATCGAGACGACGGTCGTGGTGTATGTGTGTGTGCGTGTGTGTGTGTCTGTGCATGGAGCGATTCAGACCAAACTACTGAACCGATCTTTATGAAATTTTACATGGGAGTTCCTGGGAATGATATCCCCAGACGTTTTTTCTTTTTTTCAATAAATACCTTTGATGACGTCATATCCGGCTTTTTGTAAAAGTTGAGGCGGCACTGTCACACCCTCATTTTTCAATCAAATTGATTGAAATTTTGGCCAAGCAATCTTCGACGAAGGCAGGACTTCGGTATTGTATTTCAGCTTGCTGGCTTAAAAATTAATTAATGACTTTGGTCATTAAAAATCTGAAAATTGTAAACAAAATATTTTTTTTATAAAACGATCCAAATTTACGTTCATCTTATTCTTCCTCATTTTCTGATTCCAAAAACATATAAATATGTTATATTTGGATTAAAAACAAGCTCTGAAAATTAAAAATATAAAAATTTAATTATGATCAAAATTAAATTTTTGAAATCAATTTAAAAACACTTTCATCTTATTCCTTGTCGGTTCCTGATTCCAAAAACATATAGATATGGTATGTTAAGATTAAAAACACTCTCAGAAAGTTAAAACGAAGAGAGGTACAGAAAAGCGTGCTATCCTTCTCAATGCAACTACTACCCCGCTCTTAGTCTTGTCAATTTCACTGCCTTTGTCACGAGCGGTGGACTGACGATGCTGCGAGTATACGGTCTTGCTGAAAAATTGCATTGCGTTCAGTTTCATTCTGTGAGGTCGACAGCTTGACTAAATGTTCCATTTTCTTTCAAACCTTAGTTCCTTCCCCTTTTTGCGCGTTTCCCCTCCATTTTCTTTCAAACCTTGTTCGTTCCGTGTTGCGTCTGCTTTTTGTTGTCTTTTGTGTTCTTGTTTTTCCTGATGAAGCTTCCAGAAGCGAAAATTCGTTATCGTTTTGTGTCGTCTTTGTACAGTAATCCTTTGGTTTTTTAACTTTGTTCATCTTACCACAGTCACTTTGTTGTTTAGATTCCATTGATTCTCTTTTAATAACTCAGTTACATACAGAATACAATTTTTTAGTCCAATCCACAAAATGAAACACTTTGTTATTAATCTTGAATTTGGTATTGAGGAAAAGTGGTTCTATCAACAGTTCTTCTGATGTAGTGATCTCTGTATACATTTTTGTTATAACGTATCAACTATCGCTCGATTTTTGCATGCTTGCTAAAAAAATTCTTTGAATGAGAAAAATGTCTTTATTAACATGAATCAATGTCGATTTTTACAGACGCTCCGGGGGGGATGTCGGGTCGCTTTCTTTTCTTTATTTGGTGTTTAACGTCGTTTTCAACCACGAAGGTTATATCGCGACGGGGAAAGGGGGGAGATGGGATAGAGCCACTTGTCAATTGTTTCTTGTTCACAAAAGCACTAATCAAAAATTTGCTCCAGGGGCTTGCAAGTAGTACAATATATTATCTTACTGGGAGAATGTAAGTTTCCAGTACAAAGGACTTAACATTTCTTACCGTACTGCTTGACTAACATCTTTACAAAAATTGACTATATTCTATACAAGAAACACTTAACAAGGGTAAAAGGAGAAACAGAATCCGTTAGTCGCCTCTTACGACATGCTGGGGAGCATTGGGTTAATTCTTCCCCCTAACCCGCGGGGGGTATTTATTCCTTGGGCATCAATATTTTAATATAAGTGTGAGAAGAAATATTGTTAACATTGTTGTTGTGCATCTTTTTTGTTCAATAACTGTCTAATCCTATCTTCAACGGTTGAACGAAATTCCGACGAGTGACACGCGTTGCCGTTTAATCGGTACGCTTTGTGAAATCCACAAAAACAAAAACAATGCAATAACACTCAACAATTTTGTACAATAAAGAGAACAGATGCTGTTGCCAATATCCCATTGTATCTTTTGTCTTCAATACTTGTCTTTAAATCTTTCATAGTTTAGGCTACAAAAAACGCAATTTGTCATGTTTTTGGCGATTTTTGGTCAGAAATCTAAAAATAGCCTATCAATTCCAAGGTCATCAAGATTTTTATACAAATGTGAGAACAAATATTGTACACATGGTTGTTGTGCATCTTTCTTGATCAATACTTGTCTTCCTATCTTTAACGGTTAAGGCTCTGGGCGGGTATGGGGTACACTCTTTGTTGCGACCCAAGATTGCCACCCGGGGTGGTTCAGGAGCGTTAAAAGGGTACCAGGGACATTATTTCGAGGTGGCCAGATAGCTGACCGTTTTCAGCGCATATTTTACTATCTAGAAACGACAATTAAAAAGATATCGCACGAGGAAGAGCTCCTGCACACTAAACTACTACATGCATGCATTTGTTTCTTTGAATGGCAAGAAACAACGAACCTAGCATCACATTTTGTACATACATGCTTCTCTCTCCTGCATCTGTTCACATGATTCGAATATCATACATGTGAACCAAGAACTGCACTCTGCACATGCAACGAATTGAAGTTTGTTCAATACAGTTTATTCAGGACAGTTTAATACCGCGTATAAATGAACAGCAAGTAACCGTCATTTGTTTGTTTGTTTGTTTGCTTAACGCCCAGTCCACCACGAAGGGTGATATCAGGGCGGTGCTGCTTTGACATTTAACGTGCGCCACACACAAGACAGAAGTCACATCACAGGCTTCATATTTGTCTCACCCAGTCACATTATTCTGACACCGGACCAACCAGTTGTAACCGTCATAACAGTTATACAAAGAAGTAGATCTATTTGAAGGATATACACAATGTGATAATCTTTTTACTTTATTTGGTGTTTAACGTCGTTTTCAACCACGAAGGTTATATCGCGACGAGGGAAAGGGGGGAGATGGGATAGGGGAAAGGGGGGAGATGGGATAGAGCCAATTTACTTGTTAAGTGTTTCTTGTTCACAAAAGCACTAATCAAAAAATTGCTCCAGGGGCTTGCAACGTAGTACAATATATGACCTTACTGGGAGAATGCAAGTTTCCAGTACAATTTGACTAAACATTTCTTACATACTGCTTGACTAAAATCTTTACAAACATTGACTATATTCTATAGTATACAAGAACCACTGCCGTTCATTCATTTCTGAGGAGGAGCTTGCACCAGCCACACAACAGAAGTTCTGGCATGATGTTCGCCAGTACATACTACGTGGCCTGTGTGAGGAAAATGTTGAATAAATTTCCATTTGGCAGTGAAACCCTGCAACACTTTCAAGTGCTGGATCACAGTCTGGGAGCTGACACACTGACTGCCTTCTTGCAGGTCAAAATTAACTCTGATGCATGCTGCCATGATTTTAAGGTGACTGGCAGCATGATTGACAAAGCAAAGATTTGCACAGATGAATACAACAAAGAACACAAGTGACAAGTGAGAAAAAAATGAACGAACAAGAGTGCAGTGTAAATGTATTACATGTAGTGGTAAATAAAGAGCAGTTTGTGTAGAAAGGAATTTATCATATGTGTTTTACTTTTAGTTTGCGAAAAACAATCTGATTGGTTTAGTGTGTATGCGTGAGAAGTTGAATTTGTGCGTTTAACCACATCCTGATCCACGCATTAACTATGGTTTTTGATCCCCAACTATGGTTTCTTATGCCATTTACTATGGTCAGAGGCCAAAAGTACTTGACAGGTATGTCACTCAACAAGGGTAAAAGGAGAAACAGAATCCGTTAGTCGCCTCTTACGACATGCGGGGTGCAGAGAAATGTGGAAGGATGTGGAAAAGAAGACTTTTGGTAAGTGAAATAAAGGTGATGGATCCAGTCAGGTAGAAATAAGACAACAAGAAAAGAATTGGAAAACTGCAGGGAATAGTAGGGAGAGTTTTCTTGGAAGGAAATATAGGTGAAAGGACTGGTAAGGCAGAAATAAGACAAAAGAAGAGAAGTAAAGGGGTGGGGTAGCTCTGTTTAAACGCTCCCGCCGCGTGAAGGCGACCCCATGGGAGCAATGTGATAATCAATGAACACACTTTTGTTTTAGCAAAACCATTAACATTATAGTCTGCTCAGAAAACAGGAAGAAAAATAGATTTGCATAAAACAAATATTGCAATTTACTTCATTACAAACCCAAAATTTCTTAAAGATCTTTATACAGAGGCATGTAACTCAATGAAAAAAAAGAAGAAAAAAAAAGCATGTTGCAATCAAAATTACCATCACGGTGAATTTCTCAAACACACTCCGGGGCAAATCTGTGACACCAGCCTCAGTCAGCCACGCCCTCATGAAGTTACATGACAGTACTGCAGTGTGGCAGTACATCTTTTCTTTATTTGGTGTTTAACATCATTTTCAACCACGAAGGTTATATCGCGACGGGGAAAGGGGGGCGAGGGGATAGAGCCACTTGTCAATTGTTTCTTGTTCACAAAAGCACTCATCAAAAATTTGCTCCAGGGGCTTGCAACGTAGTACAATATATTACCTTACTGGGAGAATGCAAGTTTCCAGTACAAAGGACTTAACATTTCTTACATACTGCTGAACTAAAATCTTTACAAAAATTGACTATATTCTATACAAGAAACACTTAACAAGGGTAAAAGAAGAAACAGAATCCGTTAGTCGCCTCTCACGACATGCTGGGGAGCATCGGGTAAATTCTTCCCCCTAACCCGCGGGGGGTATGTGGCAGTACATGTACTGACATTGAGCTCAAAAATATACATTGTAACACCATAAAAATTCCTTGCATACTACTACAATGCTAAACACCAAACAATCTATGAAGATTCTCTCACGTTCTCAACTCTAACAGTTGAAGCAGAACGAATTCTACATGAGAAAATGATCTCCCATAATAAAAGAATATCATCAATGAGGAAGTTGCATATTTCACAAGAATAGAACAGAACATATCAACATTCTACTAAAACTAAGCAAAAATTACAAACAGACTGAGAAACAGTGCAAAAATGGAATAGAAATATACATTTTCTGTGTCTTGCGTGGTCTGCACCTTAGTTTGTTTACACCGGAAGTCTTACAGCCTTGACCTAGCAATGCTCTTTCTGGTCTACGTCGGTTTCCAAAAATAGACACAGCTCTATAGCAGGAACTCTTCCTTTTCCAGATGGCCGTAGAATTCTCAGTAAAAACTCGAAAACAGTTGGCCAAATAATAAAATCAGTCTAAAGGAAAAGATTTCTCTTTTCATGGAATTAGAATAAAAGGAAAAAGAGAGTCTGTGAGCAAAATCACTTTGTTGCTGACATAAGGATGCAACTCTTAATGCGGCTTACTTGCGGCAAGCAGAGACTTCAGTAAGTAAAATAGAAATAAAATATATTTTAAAATCTTGTCCAATTGCAGAAATATGCAGTGTGATCAAATACTGTTGATTTGGTTAATCTTTAAATCGCTGCCACACTAAACAAACATAAATAAATAACAAGGAATAGCTGTGATGTGAAAATTGCCTTGTTTTTAGTGATCTGGGTTTATTTTGGTAATTAGAAGACAATTAACAGACTTCTGACAAATTTAAGAGAAACGTGTAATGGTGTTGGTGGTAAAATAGGTTCCTTCATCTAATGCAACTACCAGCGAGTCCACTCTTCTGGCACCTGCCCATTGAGTCAGAACAATGATCGAGTCAGATCGAGCATTGCTCAAGCTCAGATAAATAAGTCAGTAAAATTGATAACTGCAATCTTATTTTGTTTTTCTAATTTCTTCATTGTACTTTCTTGTTTGTGGGTTGATATCCAGCTAGATTATACATATTTGAATTGTTTGTTTCGTTCATGGGCTAAAACTCCCACGGCTTTGACGTGAATGACCGTTTTTACCCCGCCATTTAGGCAGCCATACACCGCTTTCGGGGGAAGCATGCTGGGTATTTTGGTGTTTCTATAACACACTGACCTCTGACATGGATTACAGGATCTTTTCCTTGCGCACTAGGTCTTGTGTTTGCGTGTACAAACAAAGGGGGATAAGGAGTAAGCAGGTCGATCTGCACATTAGTTGACCTGTGAGAACAAAAAAATCTCCCACCAATTCTTGAATAATTTTCAATGAGCAATCAAAGAAGAAAGAAACATACCGTGAAGGACACGAGACGGTGGATGGGGGAAAGGGGGTAACTATGAACCCAAAGTTGTTACTACTACCAGAACGATTGTGCGTAAAGGTGGGCAGCCACTTTGCTGTTGACGAGAAACTTCTTTGTTAATAATAATAATATTAGTCAAATAGACAGTAATTACGTATAAGGACCCATGAAGTTCTCGTCATTTTTATTTCTTCGGACATCAAGGACAGGTCAAGATCTAGCAGAATATGAATGAACGACAGCCATGTGTGTGTGTGTGTGTGTGTGTGTGTGTGTGTGTGTGTGTGCGTGTGCGTGTGCGTGTGTGTGTGTCCTTAAAGCTAATAACGTCGGACATTATAATTAAAGACTGAGATTGTCGATGGAACCAGACGGAGCTTGACACTCCAACACTAGCAACCTGTCTCAGAATCAGCATGTAGCCTACAATACTGTACGTTGATATGATTGCCGAATTTCGGGGAAAATTTTGTGTATACAATTTTGTATTCATGGTCTAGCCAGATTTTAGAAATACGCAAAGAAGAGAATAGTCGACAATTCTATATATGAGGAAGTGAATTAAAGATTATTGTAATAAGTTAGTTTAAAACTTACAACAATATGTTGTTGTGATTTTTAAACAACACTAATGTTGCACTTTCCATTTCTGCAGTTTTATTAAAACAGTCAGTACTTTAGAAAGGGACATAACTCTTGGACTCCGGATATAACATCACCCGCGCGTAAAAGTGACGTTATAACCGATGAACCGGATACAGCGTCACCGCGTATAACGTCGCTCAAAAACATCCCCCGAGGGGTGACGTAATATCCGGAGTCGACTGTACCTGGAATTAAGTCATACCTATACACGGGTATTGCTATCTCTCTCCTACGGAAATAACGGTACAGCATGCACTGGGCGACAAAAACAACAACATAACATGCAAGGCAACAGAAATTTGTATATATATGCAATCTTCATTGCCGAAATATTTCCTCTGCACCATCACTTCACTGGCAGACAACGGTCCTAGACGGCACAGTTACATGAGCCACGCTTTTGTCCACAGATTAAAGCGTTGCATCTCCCTTTTTGCTAAGCTCTTAATATCGGCCCCCGCACTACTCTGTTCTGTCAAGTAAAGACATACAAAATAGTATTTGATCTTGTTCTTTTCCACTCCTACATGTGTTAAAAATGTGTCGGTTTGGACTACTACACAGTGTGAACCTAGCACAACACTCCGAACACATATATGTTGCCTCCTAGGTACTTACTGTGCATATCTAGCACCACACACAGTACACACATATACGTTCTTTCTTGTATGTATAAACAAGTGTCCAGACACATTGAACCTAGCATCAAACTCTAAACATGTATACCTCTGTACAGGCATACCTTTTAACTCCAGTATGTGTTAACATGTGTCAGTACTGGCCTAACTGAACCTAGGAACACACCCTGTGCATGCATACTTTTTCACTCCGGTATGTCAGAATCAGAATCAGAATCAGAATGGTTTATTTGCTCAGGCAATATGTCCATTGCAAGTTGGGGTGGATTTGGGGAAGGGTATTCGAACACTCAAATATCGAAACCGAAGCCGATAGTGCATTTACATAAAGTTGCATAAGAGTGTCCGTTCAAACTGACATTACGACATGTCAGACGTGTCGCGCTCTGAACGAGGCTATAAGTGTCCGTTCAATGCCCATTGTTTTTCACAATACACACGATTTCATGTTCGATCGCGAAACGTTCGTTAACCAAGGTAGAACCGGATCAAGTCAATTAGGATCTTCTGTCTTGCTTGAACCTTCCGTAGATGGTGTTGTGGTATGTTCCATCTGTCCACTGGTCTCCACGAGGCGAGCCGCTGCATGTAGCCTAGTTCCTCTGGAATCATGTTCTTGGAACCCTGCTTGATGAACCAGAATGTTACTTCATCGCTGTATTCAATCTGTGGGTTGGACACAAGCACAAGATCGTCCGTCTCGAAAATGTACAGCGGTTCTGTTGTGCTGTCATTAGTCACAATCCTGTGATGTGTGTTGTTCCTGCGCCTGTCCCGGAGACGACGCTGCAATGGCCTGTCCATGATTGCCCCAGTATACTCTTTAACTGAGTCAAAAGGATCGTCTTTTTCTGGGTCAATACAGTTTTCCCCAGGCACGCTTTCTGTTGTCATGTGTTCAGCTGTTTCAAGGCCGTGCTCTTCTGCGTGCAATGTCGTTGAATAAACAGAAAATGGGTCGCCACTTGCCAACACAGTCGAGTCACTACTGTTTGCACGTGACTTTCCAGCGGTCACCGTGTCGAGGTCTGTGTCAGGTGTGTGATCTTCTTTTGTATGGCAATTACTCAGTTGTTTTTTGGGTGTAGCTTCAAAAAGAGGCACATTAAAAGTTTCACTTGCCTTATCCTCTCGTTTTGCTTTCCTATCCTCAGCTCTCTTCTTATCTCTTCGCATCTGGCTTGGTGGTTTTCTGCGATAACATAGAACCTTGTGAGCGTAGCGTGTAGCTGGGTCGCCATCAGTGGTCGCCGGTGCAAGTCTGACAACAAACGTCAAGTTGTCCCCATTGCCGGCGATTTTCCATGATGTGACGTGGTGGTCGTGGAGCAGGGCTTGTAGAGATGTACTTGCAGCAGTTGGTAAACCAACGACTGTCATCCTGATGGGTTATTGGCAACTTTGGGTGGAAACGAAGCGCAGCTCAAAAACTCCAACCTGCCCGCTCGGCGAAATCTCGCGAGTCCACTCCGGTATGTGTTAACTTGTGTTGCTTCAAATGAACAGACTGGCATCAGACTCTACATGCATACTTTTTCACTCATGTATGTCTTCTTAACATGTGTTGCTTCAAATTACCGGACAGTGTGAACCTAACATCACACTCTGCACATGCATACTTTTTTACTCCTGTATCCTTTTTTACTCCTGTATGTGTTAGCATGTGTCGCTTTAATTTACCGGACAGTATGAACCTTGCATCACACTCTGCACACGCATACTTTTTTACTCCTGTATGTGTTAACATATGTTCCCTCAAAGTAGCAGACTGTTTAAACCTAGCACCACATTCTTCGCATAAATAATTTTTCACTTCTGTATGGGTCAATATGTGCCGCTTCAAATAACTAGACACTGAGAACCTAGCATCACACACTGAGCATGCATACTTTTTAACACCTGTATGTATTAACATGTGTCGATTCAAATTACCAGACTGAGTGAACTTAGCATCACATTCTGCACATGCATTCTTTTTTACACCTGTATGTATTAACATGTGTCGATTCAAATTACTAGAACGTGTGAACTTAGCATCACACTGTGTACATGCATACTTTTTCTCTCTTGCAGGTGTTACCATGGGGACCTTCAAAGGCCCAGACTGTGTATACGTAGCACCACAGTCTGTGTGTGCATTCTTTTTCTCTCTTGTATGTGTAAACACACATTGCTTCGGACTACATTCATGCTTTTTCACCCCTGTATGTGTTAACATGTGGTTCCTCAATGTACTAGACTGTGTGAACCTTGCATCACACTCTGCACACGCATACTTTTTTAATCCTGTATGTGTTAACCGGTGTCGCTTCAATTGTTCAGACTGTGTGAACCTGGCATCACACTCTGCACATGCATACTTTTTTACTCCTGTATGTGTTAGCATGTGTCGCTTCAAATTACCGGACAGTGTGAACCTAGCATCACACTCTGCACATGCATACTTTTTTACTCCTGTATGTGTTAACCTGTGTCGCTTCAATTGTTCAGACTGTGTGAACCTGGCATCACACTCAGCACATGCATACGTTTTCACTCCTGTATGTGTTGGCATGTGTTGCTTCAAATAACTTGAGTCTGCAAACCTAGCATCACACTCTGTACATGCATACTTTTTCCCTCCTGTATGTGTTAGCATGTGTCGCTTCAACTTGCTAGGCCGTGGGAACCCAGCAAGGCACTCAGTACATACATACTTTTTCCATTCTCTATGTGTTAACATGTGCCACTCCAAATCTCCAGACTGTGTGAACCATGCATCACATTTTTTACATGAATGTTTTTTCTCACTGGCACATGCAAGTGTTGTTTGCTTCAGATTACTTGAATGTTCCTCTTGTTTCAGCCAGGTATCACATTGAGTTATTGAATGTTTCTCTGGTTTCAGCCAGGTATCACGCTCAGTACTTGAATGTTTTTCTTGTTTCAGCCAGGTATCAATGTGGGCGCTGTTTGCAGCTTGAACTTCTAATATCTGCAATGTAGGAATGGTAGCTGTGTTCTCTGTGGCCACAATCCCTCTGACTGGCCCTGGAAAATGAAAGCAAAACCAAGTCATATGAGAATGCTGATTATGATTCCTTAAAATTATCAAATGTGTCTCCTGTTCATTGTTTTAGGGAATGCAGACTTGTTTACTCCTGGAGAGACCTCCACTTGCCCCCTGCGTTATCAGAGACTCGGACAGATGATACCTAAACAATCCGTAGTGGCCTACCGAAACTGGGCCGTGGCAGCTAATTGAATTAGAATGGTGCGTCTTGACGCTGGCTTTCCCCCTTTCTTTTTACTTTTCGTACGAGTGAACAGCTCAGATCATGGGTCAATGAAGTGTTACACAGATGGTCAAAAATAAACTACAAGATATTGCACTGGAAGTGGTACTACACTGTTGCTTAGTGTCTGTAGGAAGCTACAAGGTGAAAATAGAAAAAGAAAAACACGATTCTGGACTTTGATGGGCTTTTTCTGCTCGTAAACACACATTCTTCTACTCATCACAGTATGCTTTTTTTTGTTTGTTTTTTTGTTGTTTTGTTTGCTTAACGCCCAGCCGACCACGAAGGGCCATATCAGGGCGGTGCTGCTTTGACATATAACGTGCGCCACACACAAGACAGAAGTCGCAGCACAGGCTTCACGTCTCACCCAGTCACATTATTCTGACACCGGACCAACCAGTCCTAGCACTAACCCCATAATGCCAGACGCCAGGCGGAGCAGCCACTAGATTGCCAATTTTAAAGTCTTAGGTATGACCCGGCTGGGGTTCGAACCCACGACCTCCCGATCACAGGGCGGACGCCTTACCACTAGGCCACCGTGCCGGTAACTAATGAGTGAGTTTGGTCATTAAAAATCGGAAACTTGTAATTAAAATTATTTTTTTATTAAACGATCCAAAAACAATTTCATCTTATTCTTCGTCATTTTCTGATTCCAAAAACATATACATATGTTATATTTGGATTAAAAACAAGCTCTGAAAATTAAAAATATAAAAATTATGATCAAAATTAAATTTCCGAAATCGTTTTAAAAACTATTTCATCTTATTCCTTGTCGGTTCCTGATTCCAAAAACATATAGATATGATATGTTTGGATTAAAAACACGCTCAGAAAGTTAAAACGAAGAGAGGTACATTAAAGCGTGCTATGAAGCACAGCGCAATCGCTACCGCGCCAAACAGGCTCGTCACTTTCACTGCCTTTTGCTCTAGCGGCGGACTACGTTCAGTTTCATTCTGTGAGTTCCACAGCTTGACTAAATGTAGTAATTTCGCCTTACGCGACTTGTTTTTGTCTATGTTACCGTAAAAAGACTTTTATTTTTTGGCCTAGTATATATATACATCTTGTAACCTTGAAGGTTTTTGTAACTGACCAGCTGAAAATTAATTTTAGCATTTGATGAGGGGGCCTCTGCTGGCTTTAAAACTGACAACAGCTAACAAACAACAACAATATGGGGGCGGGGGGGAGAGAATGCACAAAATCAAAAACCTCTATACTTGAAAATGTTTGGTTGTACATGTATCACTCTTGCTTAGGGGGTCTACAAAAACAAGTGGTAAACACATTTCAAGAAGGTTTTTGAGAAACCCCTATGAGCTTAAACAAAACCTTAAAATTGGTGATGCACAAAAGTAACAAATCTTGTAAACTTGAAAGTATTTTTCACTAACCGCCTGAAAGTGATTTTTTTTTAGCAATTCAAGAGTTGCTATTTGAGCCTCTCCTGGCTTTAAAACTGAAAACGGCACAACCCCCCGCGGGTTAGGGGGAAGAATTTACCCGATGCTCCCCAGCATGTCGTAAGAGGCGACTAACGGATTCTGTTTCTCCTTTTACCCTTGTTAAGTGTTTCTTGTATAGAATAATAGTCAATTTTTGTAAAGATTTTAGTCAAGCAGTATGAAAACGACGTTAAACACCAAATAAAGAAAAAACGGCACACACCTTTTTTTTTCTTTTGGGGGGGGGGGGGGGGGGGGGGGATTAATGCACAAAATCAAAAAAACCTCTTTACTTGAAGGTATTTGGTTGCATCACTCTTGCTAGGGGATCTACAAAAACAAGTCGAAAACAAATTTCAAGAAGGGTTTTAGAAGCTTAAAATTGGAGATGCACATAAGCCCTAAAAGAAAAATATGTCTGTTTCCGGTAACATCGCCGAAAAAAATAGGGTCGGTCGGTCAGTTTTTTTTAGTTTTTTTAAATTTTTTTTTTACCTTTTTCTTATTTTTTTTTTAAACACTTCCGTTTACTTACAATTTTTTAGCACATGTTTTTGACCTAGAAATATTGAAACTAAATAAAGTATACTTGACTTCATTTTTTTGTTTTTTTGTTTTTTGTGTGTGTGCAAAAAGCAAAAAAACACTTTTGGCTTAAAAATAGGGTCGGTCGGGTTACCGGAAACAGACATATTTTTCTATTTGGCCTAATTAGAAATGTTTGTAAACTTGAAGGTATTTGATTTCATCACCTAGTTTTGTCTTTGTTTAAATCAAATGTTTACTGCATTAAAGGAAAATCGCCATGCAAACAAAGCAAACAGAAAATAAGTCACCTCCCTTGTACTACACATTTTTACGTGTAGCTTATGATTTTATCATTGCAGGTGGTATTTTTTCGATTAATTGTTGAACCATAGCATAAACCAAATGAGAAGCAACTTTCAAGTCAGTTTGTTTCAATTTAACACCTTCAAAAGGGCTAACTGCTCAGGTTAAAAAAGAAGGTTTAGACAAAAACAGAAATCCCCAGATTTATATCCCTTGCTAATGCTATACACAGTCTTCTGATGCTGCTTTTCAATTCATCATTTCAGGAGTTATATTCTAAAATTATTGTTGAATCATAGCTTGAATTAAAAGAGAAATATGTTTAAATTAAGTGTGTTTCACTTGCAAACTTTCTATAGGACTCAATGTATCAGAAGGTAAATACCACTGGTTCACAGATCAGGAATGCAATTTTTTTTCTACCACACCACTGAAGGTCTCTGAATCCCTGCAAGAGGGGTATATAAAGTTGTGAGTGAGCAGAGATTTCAGCGAGAGTGTGCAGGCGGTGGGAGGGTGGTGAACCACTGTACATAAAGGGAAAGTTTGTGTGCCTGCCTGTGTGTGTTTTTAATTTAAGACAAATGTCGCCAATGTTTTTACAGAGTGATGTTAAATAAACGATTTTATCATCAGATAGCAAATAAGATGCCACATTGGCAAGGATGACATGACATAACTGCTCCCCTACATGTCACTCAATTTGGTTATGGTGACCTTCTGTTGACTGAGTGGAAACAGCAGCTACCAGGGATAAAAGGTATAAAAAAAAAATTGCCAACATTCTTCCTGGGACCGATTGAAATCCGTCAGGGACAGAAGAAATCCCACCCCTGGTTTTGGCACAAGTAAGCCGTCAGGAAGCGAGCCAAAACTGAAAATTAGACATTAACACTTGAAAATTAGTACATGTAATTAACACGTGAAAATTAGTAATTAACACGTAATTTTTACGTCATACTTGTAATTTTCTTGTAAAAATTAGTAACTTTCACGGGTTAATTACTAATTTTTAGTTTTGGCACTAGTAAGCCCTCATAACATTTGCCAGGATGACATGACATAGCTGCTCCCTACATGTCACTCAATTTGGTCAATGTGAAAGGTAGTTGACCTTCTGTACACAGAACGGAGTGTAAACAACAGCTGCCAGGGATTAACACAAAAACAAGGTAAAAAGAGAAATTCAAGTTTTACGCCCTCACGGCAAAGCCATTAGGGGCATGTTCCTGGGTTTTAACCCGACTTTAGATGAGATACACAGGTGTATGCGTGTTTAGGTGTTATCAGTCGTCTGCACTTATGGCAGAATGACCCAAGTCTTTTAAGTGCCACTGTGATGACACGTGGGAGGGAGATGGATACCGTCTCTGGGTCTGCACATAAGGTTGACCTGTGTCCATCCCGGCCCGGATTCGAACCAGCGACCTTTCGATCACAAGTCAAGTGCTCTACCACCTGAGCTACCCGTGCTCCTCTAAGGTTAAAAAAAAAAAAAGTTATTTTTTTACTTTTTAGGTAAAAAAAAAAAAATTCCTAAATTTTTCCTGGGACGGAAATCCGTCAGGGACGGAAGAAATCCCATCCCTGCACATACACACTCACTCACACGCACTCACTCACTCTCTCACACACACTTCATACACACAAAACACACCCCCATACACACATATAGACCGACGGACATACACACCTTTACAAACAAACACACATACACACACACTTACGCACACGCACAAACACACACCCACCCACCCTCTTTCTCTCTCTCTTTCTCTCTCTCTCTTTCTTTCTTATACAAACAGACACATACCCACACAAACACACACATGTACATGTGCACGCATGTACGCACGCACACACCCACACACATTGACTCACACAAATCTCATACACACAAAACACACACTCATACGCACATACACGGCTGGCATAGTGGTAAGGCGTCCGCCCCGTGATCGGGAGGTCGTGGGTTAGAACCCAGGCAGGGTCATACCTAAGACTTTAAAATTGGCAATCTAGTGGCTGCTCCGCCTGGCATCTGGCATTATGGGGTTAGTGCATGCTAGGACTGGTTGGTCCGGTGTCAGAATAATGTGACTGGGTGAGACATGAAGCCTGTGCTGCGACTTCTGCCTTGTGTTAGCGCACGTTATATCTCAAAGCAGCACCGCCCTGATAATTATGGCCCTTCGTGGTCGGCTGGGCGTTAAGCAAACAAACACATACACACATAGACAGACGGACACACACACCTTTACAAACAAACATATACACACTCATACACACACAAACATACACACAAACTCATGAACACACACACAGTCTTTCTCCCTCTCTCTCAGTCTTTCTTACACACACACACACGAGTACAGACTCATGCACGCGCACACACACACACACACACACACACACACACACACACACACACACACACACACACACACACACACACACACACACACACACACACACCGCGCGAGAGAAAAAGACTACAGGGAGGCATGACGTCATGATGCATTAATTGACGTCAAAGACTTTTGACCGTGACGTAATCTTCTTACGCGAGCTTTATCCATAGTCTTGAACAACCACACACACCAAGTCTTGGAAACTACAGAATTTCTACCCGTCCAAACCGGCCGTGGGTGGCGTTTGCTCAAAAAATGGGTGCGCCTATTGCACCCACCGTATTTTTGTTAGTATGGTCCCAATTTTTGATGAACTTCCATCTTCAACTGTAGCCCGTAGCCGGGCACAAAGAATCCTTCTTTATCATGTATTATCCGTATGAAAATGCGTTCGTGGGATACCTCCAGCTTCGCTGGGATAATCAACCACAATCTTTTAAAATTAAAGGAAGAAGAACATGATCAAATTGCCAACGTCATCCAGCAAAACGCCCATATCATTCCGGATCATACTTCATTGACTGAACCCGACATGGACTTTTGAAAGTAAAACTCTATGTGTGTTCCTCCACATAACGACCAAATTTGACTGACATTTTCAAAGATAAATATGTAAAGGTAAATATGTCATCAAATAGCGTTTCCAAACACTGGAGAAAACCGACACTTGTAGGTAAATGCCCTCAACAACAACAAAATGCATGAAAATCTGTTTGGTAGTTTTTGAGAAATGATGCTGTGCCAGAACCTGCCTCCTTACAATGGGACACTTGAGGCAAAAATAAAACTGTTTATATTTGTTGTTGGATGTTGCAGCATTAAAGACTGAGGTTTCCTGAATGTGTTTCAAGTTTTAAAAAGATAAATGAAAGCAGCGTTTTTTTAGATATTGATCAATAAAGACGGGCACCTGACTGATGTTGGATGTTACACTGGACACAGTACAACTAGCCACAGTATGATAATTACTTGCCAGATATTTCTGAATCTAATCTTTATCATTGACTTAGATGCTGAAATTGACATTCACATCAAATCCAAACCAAATTTATTGTCCCATAAATTCATCTGCTCACTGTGTCCTGTGTAACGTCCGACAGCAAGCAGTACACACACATTTCATTAAAAATGCAACAAACACAGAAATCTTGTCAGAACAAAAATAATCTTATTTAATACATTGTGTACCACATCTAAAACCAGAAACAAAGTGACAAACAGTTTGTAAATATAGTCTGCAGGCTGTTGAGCATGTCAGATGTTACACTTGGTAGATGGACACAATATACCATGACCTTACAGCATTCCAAACCCTTGGAAATACTACCTGTGAGTGAAAAAAGTACACAAACTACTCATACTTTATATTCAATAAAAAGGTTTGTTTGTTTATTTGTTGCTTAACGTCCAGCCGACTACGCAGAGCCATATCAGGACGAGGAAGGGGGGATGAAGGGGGCCACTTGTCAAGCGATTCCTGTTTACAAATGCACTAACCCATTACTTGTGTCCCAGCAGGCTTTAGTAAAACTAAATTAATACCTACTGGAAGATTACCAGTTTCCAGTATGTTAAAATAGGCTTAACCTATCTACTGCTGGACTTACATCAGAACACTAACAGATTAAACTATACATGAATCGCGAGACAAGCGGCAAGAGAAGAGATTTTTGGAAAAAATACAGGTGAATGAGCAAGAAGGCAGAAAAAAGAAAAGAATTCATGAAGAAAAAGAGAGCATGACAGGAAAGAGGAACCAAAAATCTACCTAACAGCAAACTAGAAAGCTCCTGCGGTTCCAAAAACAGGAGGGGCCTTTAATTTCATAACCGCAGTGCCCCACTGCGGGACAATAAAAAGGTAGGGATACATTAAACTACAACATAAAGTGCAACAAAATGCCATGTTGGATGTTACATGCTTACCTGGACACAGTGTATGTTGGCCGTTACAAGAGACACAGAACTGACTGTAATATGGCTAAGAAAACACAAAAACTAAGATAAAATTAGGAAGTCCTACCCTTATTAGTTAAAAAAATCTTGTTCCTGATCAAATTACAAAATACCCCCTCCCCCTTGTGAAGACAAATATAAAAAAAATTTTTTTTAAAAAACCAACCTATACTGCTGCTCCACTACTGATTTGTCTCAGCAACATTCTGTATGGTTTCAACGTTCAATATCAAATAAAACACGCCGTTGAGTTGATAGGTCCTCATTCAGTCTCATGGACACTTTCTTGCTGTTGGCAAGAAAACAATCCAGGGTTTCCCAGGATGAATCTGGTCTTGAGCCCCAGTAGAACGAGTCATCTTGCTGGCACATGAAGTTGACCAGGACTTCAAGCTGTTGCATGTCCATCTCAGCAACCTGCAACAATTTATAAGTCAAAGAACAATATTTGGAATTAGTATTATGTCTTTCCACACATGTATAGATCTGATTGACATGTACACACCCTGCATTCCCTTTATAGCTCAAAGAAAATAATTATATCTGTAAGACAAAGCAGACTTCACCACCATACTGCAGGGCTGATGGATTGGAACTCACAACCAGTTTTTTTTGGTTTTTTTACTATTGTGGCACTTACCAATCTGAGATTAGAAATGGCCTATAAATTATGGAATTGATCATGTTGTTTCAAGCCCAGACAACCACAAAGGGCCAGTCAAGTGTGGCCTCTTGCATTTTTTAAAAAAATCAAAAACACAGCGGAAACATACCTGACAGACATAGTCCCTGTTGTCTTGCCATCTCAGCAAAAAGAAATCATCTGTAGCAGGGAAGCTGAAACAACACAGAATCAATTTGGAGTTGTAATGTATTACAATCTTAATTTACAGTTTACAATTTGTCAATATTAATGCTTAATGCTATTAATATTCAGACCTGTTTACTTTAAAACCGAAGCAAGAGTACTTTCCCAAACAGTTGAGTGTATTTTTCAAAAGGTTGGTGTACTTTGCAAGCAAAGCCATATGGGCTAGGGAAAATGTACGCGTGGGTGCAAACGTGTTTGTGTAAGAATAGCATGTCTTGTGAACACCTTCAGAATTTAACTCCTTCCAATACAACAGGGATAAAACAATTTTATTTACCTGTCAGTTTGTAGCATTATAACCAGTGTCTTCCAAACAGATTAATAATGAAAAGATGAACTTCGTGAAATAACATCTGCGGTTGACAGTGGCAAGTTCATTTTTACAATCATCTCAGAAAACATTGCTTCAGCACGGACTACAGCCTTTTCTTCTGGCAGGATTAGCTTTGCGGGAATGAACTTTATAATTCCTTGGCAGCTTTCAGCGGATTTCTTTGTAGCAACCTTGTCCAGGTGAGTTTTGGAACTGCAGTGTCGTTCGATGTCATATTTCCCGGCATAGGCAACGGAGAAATCTGATTTAGGCCTACAATACTTGCGCTGATGGGGTCTATGTCGACCAAAAGAGTGGGATTCCCTGTAGGTGGAGTTCCTGTAGGGGGATTTCCTGTATACAGGGAATCCCACAGGGTTTAGTTCCAGTAGTATTTCGCTGATATCGCTGAAAGTCACGTGATGCTTAGCGACATCGGTAGAATTTTATGTTTTTCGATCTTTAGTGATAATTCTTTGAAATTCGAGTATGGTTTGCAAGTTTTATTGAAAAACTCTAACCTGTGGGATTCCCTGTGTACAGGAACTCCACCTACAGGGAATCCCACTCTTTTGATAGACATAGACCCCCATCAGCAATACTTGCAGTGTGCATGACTGTTTCCCACAGTAGACTCCACAATTCCTGGCTCTTTCTTATATTTCTCAAAGAAAATGTGCTGCTTCTGCTGTTTAGACTTGGTACAGTCACCCGAAACTGGCAAAATTTTCTGCTTCATTTTGCCACGATTGTCCAGACGATCGCACGTGCCAACAACTGAACGAGGTTTCCACAGCTGAAGACTCGCTGTCAGGGTTATCTCCCTTAGACCGAAACCGGTATCAGTTGTACCACCCCGTAATCAGCACACCAACACCGGAAAACGTATTCTAGACTTTTTTTATTCGTATTTTGTGCGTGTGTCGCGTATTGTCGTACTGATAATAATTTGGCGTTCAAAATACGCCCAAATCGTACTGGTAAACAGGTCTGAATATTAATTGTTTAAATTTTTGTTGCTTTTATGCTCATTTGATTTACACTTGATTCTGAATTTTCTTTTTGCTTGCATCTTAATTTTGATGTGACACCCCCCCAATTTTCCAATAACTAGACTGACTTGTATAATTTCTGATCACACATGCACACTAATTTTGCCATTCAACACAGAAAATTGCTTGGTCTTTCAGAGATTTCTTTTTAACTGAGCAACCGTAATACCTATCAACATATCCCTTCCCTTATCAAAAGAACAGTTACCTGTCAAGGTTGTCAGCAAGAGGGGCAGCAGAACCATCCAGAAAGGCTGTTTTGAGCTCATCATGAACCTGAACAGAGGGCTCCTCAGCTGGATGCATGGGCAGCAGTGGAACAAAATGGTTTGCTTTCCACCATTCAGGGACCATGTCATCTCTGTTGGTAGTCCACATGATGAAGCAGCTGGGACGTGATGTCTTTTCAAAGGGCACGATGGTTCTCTTTGCCAGCAGCTGCTTCTCTTGCTCACCTTTGTCGGGATACACTGACATAATGGGCACTTGCAATATGTTGGCAGCAGCATACACAGCCCACATGTTGACGTCTGTGCCAGGTCTGCGGATTGCCAAAATTTCGCTTTGAAAAATCTCAAATGGAGAGAGGCTACTTCTGTCAGCAATATCCACATCTTGAAGCAGAAGTCTCAGCAACAGGTTTCCATCTGCAGTGGATCCCTGCGCCAGATACGAAGTGGACAGGTAGATGTTGTAGTTCAACACAAGTTCTGCCACAATACGCACTCGCATCTCTGTGTGATGATCTGGACGCCCAAATGCAAGTACACTTAGTGTCCGAGGAAAACAATTCCCATCACCGTAGATGCAGATAGGGTACAGGTCCCATGGTACATCTCCTGGGCGTAGGGCCAGGGACTGTGCATCTATCTGAGCAGATGGGATGTCCGTGACGTGGAGACTTGGTGCTGCTGTCACCTGGTAGTGCTGAATGATCTCCATGTTGCTCTCTATGACCGAGTACAGTTCGTCGTACGTGCTTGCAGCACACATCTCCTGCTGCACAGTCTTAAAGGCACCTTCTCTAGAAGCTGGCTCAGGGGGTAGCGGGTTGGGATTTGATTCAGGGGGTGGCGGGTTGGGATTTGATTCAGGGGGTGGTGCAGCAGGAGTCGAAGCCTTTCCAAATGGTCCTGCAGCGGTCTTGCTAAAAGTGATGGAGGTTTCCTGCCAGTTATTTACAACATGGGACGATGGGCAGACTGCATCACTGATTCCAAGGCAAGTGTTGCAGAAACAGGCGAAGTTTCTCGTCAGAAGTGTGTTGTCTCCTTGTCCTGTGATGTGGTGGATCTTCCTGGTGCCGGGCACCGTATTCAAAGCAGATGAAGACATGCTTCGCTCAACTTCATCTATCATCCTGAAAGAGCGCCGGTTGTGACAGCATTCCGAATCAGATGGCGGATTTTCCGGCAAGCAATGATTTTCCATCAAGTGGTCAAACATCTGTTGTGCATTCTGAATAATGGCACCATTTCGGACATCCTCGTCACACAAGGTTTTCACAACGCCTCCGCATCCATCGCAGGCACTCTTTCCATGGCGTGATCCGAAGAACACCCATTCCAGAGATGACTGTGCAGCAAAGTAGAATGGCAACTTGCTTTTATACTGTGCTGCACAGCCATCACTCCACATGATCACTTTAGAGAAGCCCTTTTCTTCAGCGTGGATCCTCACTTGGCCGGCAATATGGCGTGTCATATGTGCATCATGCAGGAGGTCGTCGCTCAGGAATACAATGTACTCCGTGGTCAGTTCACCACAGGCACAGGGGTAGTACAACACACTGGGGTGTATAGTGACTTGGTTGTACCCCCAGTGTGCAGACTGTGCTTCGTCCTGATACTTGCACAAGTAGTTCTCGGCAAAGTCGTTGATGACGACTGCAGTGTTCTGAAGGATTGTTAGTTTTGACAAGATCAATTTAAGTTCCTTGTGTTGTCACCGATGTGTGAAGATATGGCGGGGCAGCGGCTTTAGTTCCATCAAGAGTTGATCAATGGCCTCTTGAAGAGTTGTTGTGTGTGTCACCTTCTCCTTCCTTTGTGTTTTACCTCGCTTCACCAGTTCCCAGGCTTGCCAGCGAACAGTGGTGTCCATGTTGACACGCGTCTGGCTAAGCCTGGGTATCGACACCGCAGTGCTCACAGCTGCGTTCAAGGCAAGGCAGGGTTGGTGAGGCACAAATACTCATCTCGCTGAGGGCATCCCGTCCTTCAACTGGCTGCAGCAGACTGTGATTTATTGCATCAAGTTTCAAATCTACGTTGACACAAACTTCACATAGACATTGTCTCAGTTTTTGATGCCTGCTTGTCAGGATGTGGTTCTGTTTGTGTCTATACAGTCCGCGCAAGGAAAGAGATGTGTTGGGGTTTTCTTTGCAGAAATCTCTGAAGAGATGCTTTAGCCGCTTCGGCAGGATTTTTTTCTGTTTCATTCCTTTCTTTGTGACAGTGTGTTTCCCTGGTAAATGTTAAGCCTGTTCTTCCAAAAACTTCTTGGCTGCCTCTGTTCCTGGATGTTTCTTCTTCCGTTTGTAGGGACTTGTGCTTGACTTTTCTAACGTTTCCCCCTTCAACTCCATGAAGAGCTTTTTCTTTGCCAGGGATTCTTTGTCTCTTTTTTTCTTCAAAGGAGATAGAGTTCTTTCCAGCGTCTTTCTGATTTTTTGGCTTCTTGGTGTTTCTTGACTTTTGTTTTCAACTTGGCCTTGCACAAAGTGCTTCAACGAGCGTCCTTTACCGCCAGCTGCTTCCAGTGCTTTTTTCAGCCGATACTTCGCTTTTCTCAGGGCAGAATTGGAAGCATAAGGCGTTGATTCAACCTCTCTTGTGACTTCTTTTGAAGGAGGAATCTCAGGAGGTGGAGAAACTTTCTCTAAAAAGACAGATAAAAAACAAAACAAAAAAACTTTAAGCAAATAGTTCGCCACAAAAAAGCATCCTCTCCTTCAATGTTATGTTTTTCAAAGAGAAATCATTGACAATCACAGTTACTAGCTGAACCATGCACACCTTTTCCCTTCAAAACACACTGATGCTACACACGGGCATGATATTTCTGCAACCAATGATCAGCTAGGGCTGTCTGCGTAAAGATGCGTTTACTTTACTTTCGCAAATATGTGGCATGCAAAGAAAAAATCCAGAAACAAGAAGAGCAAACGCTCGATCGAGTCACTTTCGCAGTTCTGAATATTATATGAGGCATCAGATGGACAGGAAGAAATTGCTATTCACAACACAATGAGTCACGTTCACATAAAATTTGAGCCCGGTCACTTTTATAGTTTCCGAGAAAAGCCCAACGTTAAGTTGTGTGTTGCCGAACAGAAAAGGCTAGTTATCTCCCTTGTTTTTCTGATAACGTTCGTAAAAGGCTACAGATGTAAATACTTTGATGTAAAGAATAATCCTACAAAGTTTCAATCACATCCGATGAACTTTGTCAAAGATATAAAATGTCTAATTTTTCCTTTGACGCTGACCTGTGACCTTGAAAAAGGTCAAAGGTCAACGAAACCATCGTTAAAGTGTAGAGGTCATTGGAGGTCACGACTAAACAAAATATGAGCCCGATCGCTTTGATAGTTTCCGAGAAAAGTCCAACGTTAAGGTGGTGTCTACGGACGGCCGGCCGGCCGGACAGACTAACACTGACCGATTACATAGTCACTTTTTCTCAAGTGACTCAAAAATCAAACTGGTTATGGAAAAGAAAAAAGAAATCGATTTGCTAATTGTGCAAACCATTGTGTCAGGTTTCAAATTCAAGAATTTACTACTGTCAGCTGTTTTACACAAAACTGAGTAATTACTCTTCACTGTTGTTTAGAAAACAAAAGGAGAAATTTGTGCTCACCCTTCTCAGGTTTCCTTGTGCGACTGTGATATGCTGCCAGGTTCTTTTCCTTGTGGCGTCTCCATTTTTGAGCAGTCCACTTTTCCCTTTCTGTTCTTTTGTAGGCTGCCCACTTCTCCCTCTGAAGCCTGACAACCTCAGCATCTTTTTTCTCTCTTCTACCAGTTGTCCGTGGCTCAGCTGTTGCTGTCATAACTGTGACTTCAGCTTGTCTTACAGCTTTCTTCTTTGCCCTGAAGATAAAGACCTTTATAAATCAAAGTAATCTTCATGCACATTTGTCACTAAATGTCCCTTTCTTCCCCAGACAAAGTTACACATTTTTTTTCCACAATCTGTTCTTTGAATCAGGCAAATGCACATCACAGCATGCCAATTTTATGCCAAGGCACATTTAAAATAATATGATTAACATGATTCAGGAGCCCAGCTTAACTATCAAGGAAGCAATGAACTTGTGTTTCACTTATGAGGCTGTGCCAAAAGGTGCTCTGGGAGACCCCTGTCAAATTTGCACATTGATATTTTGTTTTGTAATCATACATTTTTCCTGATTTAGCCTCACTTAGCTTAAAAGTATATCAAAGATACAACATGCACAACATTAAGGTGCATGTTGGCCTTTGAAAGGGTTAAAATACAAAATAATTACAAGATCCAGGTCCGAATGTTGATCCGGAAGTGGGGACATTTTAGGGGACCCACAAACAACGATTTTTTGTTTTTTATCTTTCAAGTTGAGAGTCATTTTTTTGTAGATGGGTGAAAGAGGAGAGATTCAGCTTTTTAATCAATGTAAAAAGCAGAACAAAATTCTTCCCGAAATGTGTGAAAAACGTTTTTTTTAAAAGCTGTTACGATCGTAACCTATCATGTCAGATGTCACACCAGCAGAAAAGGTTGACGGCAGTGATTTGCTCCAGAAATCTCTCTAGAAGAACACAGAAACAAGTGCTGCAATCTTAGTTTGACGTTTAGCAACGGTGAAAACAGCACTGATTGTTGTATATATTTTATATCAGGCATGTTTTTTACGGAGTAACTTCGTCATGTCAGAGTGTTTCGATCGAACATTTAATAATTCTGGCCGCGATTTTACTTCTACCGGATGTTTGTCGCATCGCAGTAAAAAGACATTCCTTCCCACAATGCCTTTCGCGCACTTTTCCCTCCAAGATGGCGTCGATAACACGCAGCGGTAAGTATCAGTTCCATGTCAGCTTTTTCTTGTAAGTTGCGGTCAACAGAAAGTTCAACCCGAAAAACAAAAAATACTGAGTGAAAGTTCGAAACCTAAAATAACCTTTGGAACCGTGTTAAACAGTTTACACGGCTATCATATGCAGGAAACAAACTCAAAAATAACAAAGACTGCCTCAAAAGTGTTAAGTCAGGCGTCGATCGAAACTCCTGACACAGATATCAAACTGTCAACCGAAACTTTGACACGGCTTCGCTCGTGTCATGTGGGAACATTTGGCTCTGGCCTTCATCAGTCAGCACGATATGAGCTAAAAACGGATCAAAATGTCCCTTTCTTTCCACAAACGGGCTAAGTTTGCGATTCCCACCATTACTCTGGCAAAACTGCTAAATTTACATTTACTGTCGGATGCAACACATGACATCATCATTTGTGTCCATTCTAAAAATATGTTACCTCCGACAGATGAATGGTATGGCTGGCAATCTTTTCTCCAGGCATGATCAATGTTATTGTTTCTGACAGCAATGAAAGGACTTCACCAAATGAATAAACTTGGTTTTTGATCAAAACTGTGCTTTGCTGTTCTTGAATTCAAACTGCTAGTAATTGCTATCTGTCGGATGCAACACATGACATCATCATTGCACTATATTGTGTTCAGTTTCTATCAGCAATCAGTACATTTTAGTTTAAACACCTGCTACATGGTTATATAAATGATACAAGTAAAAATTTGCTCAAATGATATAGGTTTACAACTAATTTTACTTGTCTTTCATGTCCATTGTTACATCCGACAGATTCCCAAAAATTACGATTACACATCATTTTCTCAAAGTCGCTTTACTGAGTTATCTTTTTAAGACTGGAATTGTATGTCCAAATGACTATTCTTTCACATTGTGTAAGTGTTGAAATGATACTGTTACTTTTATTTTCTTATAAAATGTCCCCCTCTGACAGAGCACCTTTTGGCACAGCCTCTTATACATGTATTATATAAACATGTCATGTGATGTACTGTGTCCTGTCTACCTGTGAAAATAGTATTTACCTCAGTCGAGCAACACGATGTCGGGTGAGCTCTCTTTCTCTCGCCTTTTCTTCCTCTGTTTTAGGCCGGTGTCGATTGGCTCGGCTCCTCTGTCTGTCGTTTTGTTTCATTGCTTCATGTCGATCGGGATCTAACTGTATGACCTCCCGCCAGCGTCTACATGCTGCTTTGTTTTGCTCCTTCCGTCTGTCTTCTTTCTCCCTCTCAGATGCTGCCTCAGGTAAAGGAGGTCTTATGCGAAGGCCTATAAAAGCAAAACCAGTTTCCCAAGTTAAGCATGTTTTTTTTTAAACTTGGGTTTTCTACTAGCTTTATATTTAATTTTAAACCAATACAACACATATAAAACAAATAAATTTTTTGAAAAAGTGCTGCTTCACGGTAAACTCATAAAGTCACATTTCTATCGTCAAATTAGCCCTCCACTGACAACACATCAATTAAAAGTTAAAGAAAAAGGTAACTGATTGATTAAATAAACAACCAACTCAACAAAAAAAAACATTAAAAAAAGTAAATAATCAGAACAGGGCACCAAAAATACTAAAACAACAAGAAGAGCAAACGCTCGATCGAGTCACTTTCGCAGTTCTGAATATTATATGAGGCATCAGATGGACAGGAAGAAATTGCTATTCACAACACAATGAGTCACGTTCACATAAAATTTGAGCCCGGTCACTTTTATAGTTTCCGAGAAAAGCCCAACGTTAAGTTGTGTGTTGCCGAACAGAAAAGGCTAGTTATCTCCCTTGTTTTTCTGATAACGTTCGTAAAAGGCTACAGATGTAAATACTTTGATGTAAAGAATAATCCTACAAAGTTTCAATCACATCCGATGAACTTTGTCAAAGATATAAAATGTCTAATTTTTCCTTTGACGCTGACCTGTGACCTTGAAAAAGGTCAAAGGTCAACGAAACCATCGTTAAAGTGTAGAGGTCATTGGAGGTCACGACTAAACAAAATATGAGCCGGATCGCTTTGATAGTTTCCGAGAAAAGTCCAACGTTAAGGTGGTGTCTACGGACGGCCGGCCGGCCGGCCGGCCGGACAGACTAACACTGACCGATTACATAGAGTCACTTTTTCTCAAGTGACTCAAAAATCTGGTTTATGCAACTGTGTCCATGTGTTTAGCTGTAACCTCCGATAGTGTAAACAGCGAACAAGGTAACTCAACAGGATCACTATAATATTCTGAAGTCAGAGATCATTGCAAACTGCTAGAAAAAGCATTTTTCATACTACCAAAGTAATTTTACTTTAGTCGAGGAGGCATTTCATCATTTTCCCCTGTTGGTTGTTACACTGACATTTTGTCCTCGGCTTTCAGTCGTTACGTGGACACAGCACAAACTGTGTCCATTTCAGTACTCATGCCCGGTACATAGACACGTGTGGACGCAAACACATGGTGTTGCCGCTTCAGTCCGTTTTTGCCGTTGTAGTGTGCATTAAAAAGCTTTAAAAACACTAAAAACAATAGTTGATCATAAAAACACATACTTGCAATTCAGTCGTTACATTATTGCGAACGTTACCAGTACGATGTGCCTGACAAAAAATTATAAACACTCACCTTCTCTCTTCTTTGCCGCCATCTTGGGAAATCAAACACAGAGTGCATTCTGGGTAAAGATGGCTTCCCGAAATAATCTTTGTACCGCGAAAATGTAGAATACCTTTTTTCGAATCTGGATATTTTCGTACGTTACCGTTTGACAAAAAAAAAAGTACTGACCTTTTCAGAGCTGAAAGACTGTCTAGCACACGGTCTAATGCTTTTTGTGTGGTAAATTACGTTCAAAGAGTGCAATTTGTAGTCGCCATTAACGTGAATGTTGACGACGGCTCACAGTGGAGTAGCAGACGAACTTTTCGTTCACAGGCACATTTGACATTATGTGTAACGACCGAAACCGTTCCTTTTCAATCCTTTTTTTTTTAAGAAATAGTTTGAAATTTTTATTTATTGTGAGACAGATTTGAAGACTTATACTTCATCTACAAACACACACAGTAAGTTATAGGTAAGTTGATGGTAAACAAGCAAAGAAGCAAAATCCTGAGTTCCCTTGAAGTGTCCCATTCACACTCACTCGTTTCAACCCACGCATCTCGTTTCTTTCTTTTTTTATTTTCAAACAGAAATGACCATATCTAGCACGGTTATGATTATTATCTCTATGGGTTATGTTTGTCATTAAAAAACATTGGTTTGCCATGAAAGATGCGAACAGATAAAAAAAAATGTAATCAAACTCAGGGGGTGACCGTCAAAGCACGTTTTGGCACAGCGTCAAATGCTTCACAGACAAGACAAACGAGACACACATACCTGGAGAGAGAAAGGTCGTCTCCGCCCTCTTTAAAACTCTCAGTCTTGACTGAATGTAAGGCCAAAAAAAAATGTCTGTTTACAGTATCCCGACCGACCCTATTTTTTCGCGCGACACTAGACTTTTTTGTGGTATTTGGGAAAAAAAGTAAAATAAAAATTTAATTTTTTTTTTAAATGAAAAAAATAAAAAGTCTGTTTTTTGGCAAAATAACTTAAAAATATGTTGTTGTTTTTAGGAGAGAAAAAAAATTCCCGACCTACCGACCCTATTTTTTTTGCCTATGTTACCGTAAACAGACTTTCTTTTTTTTGCCTAAAAAGGACCTATCCCCACCCCACCCCCTCTCCGCAACTGAGGTGTTCCATTTGCCTTACCATATGGATGTGGTCCAGTCGTGTGCCAACACTCTTCTGCGACATCGATCTCTATCTTGACATCTGACAAAAGAGCTGTGTCTCCTTCTATCTTGACATCTGACAAAAGAGCTGTGTCTCCTTCTATCTTGACATCTGAGAGAAGAGCTGACGTGTCTCCTTCTATCTTGACATCTGAGAGAAGAGCTGACGTGTCTCCTTCTATCTTGACATCTGACAAAAGAGCTGTGTCTCCTTCTATCTTGACATCTGACAAAAGAGCTGTGTCTCCTTCTTCCATGCTGTTGGGAGAAGCCATGGTCTCCAACTGTTCACTTTTCAAGGCGCTGACAGTTCCTGGATCGTTCAAAGTGTTGGCGGACCATAACTGATCGCTCTTCAGGAAGTTCCTGTGGAAAAAACGAGATTCAGTAAGAAGCAGACAAAAGGACTTCCATTATTTTATTGGTCAATTTGATTCCAATAAAACATGTTCTATAGCAGTTATTATGCACTCTACATTAAGTTCCTATACCGGTCTGAAACATTTAGTCGTTTCTTCAGACAATCCCTGTTCTCTTATCATCTACAAATTTACCGCAGTCTTCATCACGCGAATCCCCAACAGAAGTCAGACTTTCAAACACAGAATGCAAGCAAGCATGATACGTCATGACGTCATATGATTCCTAGCATATTGACGTAATGCTAAACATCCAGTTATCTCGAGTCTTCTCTGTAATACATGTCCGTGGGTTTTTCAATGTTCGGTGATTTCCGTGGATACATGCGCAAAGGGATAGGCAATCAACGACATGGACCATTCTGGTAGTTGTTGCTGACAAAATCATGATTTTAACACAGAATATAATGTCAGAATAGCTATATAAATGCTATTGTGTTTTCAGCTCGTCGGCATTATACTTGTCTCGTCTAAATATCGGACCCTATTGCTACGCTGAAAACACAATTGCTGTTAATAACTAAAAGCGTAAGTCAGCTTTGACATAGCAAGAGTCACTTTGGAAAAATTCAGAGTTTTGGTCAGTGATGATTGTCACTTAGTGACTTATTGTTAAACAAGTCAGATGTGGCACAGTTGGCCAACATTTATGAAGTGATGTGGCAAATGGTTGGAACTACATCTTAGGCCAAAAAAAAAAATAGGTCTGTTTACGGTAACCCGACCGACCCTATTTTTTTCGCGCGACCCTAGACTTTTTTTTTGGCATTTGGGGGAGAGAAAAAAATCTTGGTTTTTTTGCAAAATAACGTAAAAATATGGTTTTTTGGAGAGAAAAAAAAAAATTCCCGACATACCGACCCTATTTTCTTGGCCTATGTTACGGTAAACAGACCTTTTTTTTTTTTTTGGCCTTAGGCAAATTGCAAAAGCTATACACGCCAAGTGTATACAGAATCAATAGGTCTGTATACACTCCGAAAATGAAAAGCTTTGTTACAACTCCAAGCCACTGAAATGCCCACTTACATGTCGTTAAAAAGTAGCCAATGAAAAGTTAGTCTGATTTTTTCGGAGTGTATACAGGGCTGGCAATAATGTACACTCACATGGTATACAATTTCTAGGTTGATACACACTCCAAGTGTGCTCCAAACTCTGACAATAACCTGCTGTGTAGCATCAGTTTTGTGTGTGTGTTTGTTTTTGTCTGTGTTTGTCCCTAGCGTACTTTGATACCATGAATCCAAAGTGAAGTGTTCCTTCGCAAAATGGCATCTGATGACACTCCGAGTGTTGATGCGATTCAGTGTCTACTCTTTCACGTACATCCCGAGAATGTAATCTACGTTACAGCAAAGGCCTTATACAGCGTTTTTTGGTACTCTCATTGACTCAGTCTCATAATCAACTGCTCTGCGTTCCTATCGCAAAGTGATGACAAATGGCAAATTGGCTTCGCGACCGGAACTTACCGCTGGGGTGTATACAGGTCAGTCAGAATCTTCGAGTGGGTATAGCCAGTGCGTATATTTAAAAACAGCTGCAGGTACGGCTTGCCAGTGTATTATAAACACTGGTAATGTTCAGTATCCGACCAGGCATACATACAAGGCAAAAAGCTATATATACACTCCGACAATGAAAAGCTCTGTTACAAATCTGTAGCCAATGAAATGCCCCCTAACAAGTCGTTAGGAAGTAGACAATGAAAAATCAGTTTGACGTATGGACTTCCGCTATCTCTTTTTCGGAGTGTCGAGGGTTGGCAAATGATGTACATTCACATAGTATACAACCATGTCTAGGTCGATACACACTCCAAGTGTGTCCCAAACTCCGACAATAAACTGCCGTGAAGCATCAGTTTCGTGTGTGTGTTTGTTTTTGTCTGTGTTTGTTCCCAGCGTACTAGATACCGTGAATCGAAAATAAAGCATTACCTTCGCAAAATGGCGTCGAATGACGCTCCGAGTGTTGATGTGGTTCAGTGTCTGGTCTTTTAAGTTCACCCCGAAAATGTAATCTAAATTACAGCAAAGATCGTGCAGCATCAGATTGTTTTAATTTCTTTGTACTCTTATAAGCAACTGCTCTGCGTTCCTATCGCAAAGTGGTGTCAAAAACGCCGGAGTGTACACAAGATTCTGACCCCTGTATACACACCGAGTGCGTATAGCCAGTGCGTACATACAATATAAAATAATCGATATTATATTATGGGCGATAATCTATATAGTCGTTGTCGGACGCAAAGTAAGAATCCGGGGCAGAGTTGGAATAATCGGGATTTCCCGAAACCTCATTTGATTTCCAACAAAGCGCCGCATTTTTGGAAACGAGCTGCCTCGTTCCAGACATGGCAACCCTTCGACTGGCACAAAAAAGTATACCCTTTTCACAGGTCATGAATAAGGTATATGAAAAAGCAAGGTCTTAATACAGGGGAAATTCTTGAATTGGGGGTTGGGGGGGGGGGGGGGGGGGGTGGGTGGGTGGGGGTACATTGTGTAACAATTCTCTGACACTGACTCAGCGCATGCAGCTAGCTAGTTGCTGCTGTCTCGACCTATTTTGAACAAAATGATTTTTTGTTCAGAGTGAAGTTTTAGTTTGTTACAACAGGCTGAAATCATCTTTAATTTGAATCAACGTTTTGCAACAATCAAACACATCAACAGACTTAAACATTACGTTTCAAGAGCCTAGATTACAATGCAGTCAGTGACAAGAGCCTTACTCAGTAAAGGGAAGTAATGCTGTCTCTGCAGTCCAGAGAGATTGTGTGAGTTTAATATTTATATCAAAAAAGATTGAAAAACATCAAATTCTACCGATGTCGCCACCCATCACGTGACTTTCAGCGATATCAGCGACACGCTACAGGAACTAAAATCCTGTGGTATTCCCTGTATACAGGAAATCCCACTCCAGGAAATCCACCTACAGGGAATCCCACTCTTTTGGTCGACATAGACCCCATCAGCCTAAGTGCTACTACCTTTTGCCCGAAGTCAGCAAGTAGCGTTTGTTCTACCTTTGTTCAAGGCATGGAAGCAGCAGCCAAACAGAGTGATTTACCCTGACGTCGTTTTGCCGAAACTGACCAAAAGAATGAATAGGCTTCAGGAAATCATCACCATGCAGGCATGCTGATGTTGGCTACCTATCACTAAGAAGAAGAAATCATAATTAATCCACTTCGCCGTGTGATGCGGCTTTCAGTTATCGCTGTATGATTATAACATGAGTTTTATGTGATAGACTATTTTTCGAACCAGCATCTGTTTTTCATGTGGTTTGCATGGTTCAATAATATCAATGTTGGTGTAAGTCTGAGTCTGTTACAGTTAAAGCATTTTTCTTTCAGACATTTTTTCAAATTCAGTCCAAAAAACCTGGACATGTTCACATTGCCACAAATAATGATAAACTGTATCTTTTTCTGATTCACAAAACTTGCAAACATTTCTTGTGACTTCACCCATGTCCTTCCATATTGAATTAGTCACGAGAACCCTATTATTTATTTTAGTTTGGAACCATTGAAATTTCTCATCTTGTTATTTCTTTGTTCATAGAAAACCTTATTCCAATTAATTTCAGTACCAAGGAGGTTTTCCAAACTTTGACATGCTTTTGGGACACATGCAGCGGTTTTTCTAACAAAACTTTCGTAAAATATTTTTGCTTCTTTTCCATCAGATTTGACAGTGCCTTGTTACTGTCCATGTTTTGTTTTTATTTGTTTTTACATTTAGTCAAGTTTTGACTAAATGTTTTAACATCGAGGGGGAATCGAGACGAGGGTCGTGGTGTATGTGTGTGTGCGTGTGTGTGTGTCTGTGTCTGTGCGTGTGTGTGCAGAGCGATTCAGACCAAACTACTGGACCGATCTTTATGAAATTTGACATGAGAGTTCCTGGGAATGATATCCCCGGATCTTTTTTTTTCTTTTTTTCGATAAATACCTTTGATGACGTCATATCCGGCTTTTTGTAAAAGTTTAGGCGGCACTGTCACACCCTCATTTTTCAATCAAATTGATTGAAATTTTGGCCAAGCAATCTTCGACAAAGGCCGGACTTTGGTATTGCATTTCAGCTTGGTGGCTTAAAAATTAATTGATGACTTTGGTCATTAAAAATCTGAAAATTGTAAACAAAATAATTTTTTTATAAAACGATCCACATTTACGTTCATCTTATTCTACATCATTTTCTGATTCCAAAAACATATAAATATGTTATATTGGGATTAAAAACAAGCTCTGAAAATTAAAAATATAAAAATTATGATCAAAATTAAAATTTTGAAATCAATTTAAAAACACTTTCATCTTATTCCTTGTCGGTTCCTGATTCCAAAAACATATAGATATGATATGTTTGGATTAAAAACACGCTCAGAAAGTTAAAACGAAGAGAGGTACAGAAAAGCGTGCTATCCTTCTCAGCGCAACTACTACCCCGCTCTTCTTGTCAATTTCACTGCCTTTGCCATGAGCGGTGGACTGACGATGCTACGAGTATACGGTCTTGCTGCGTTGCATTGCGTTCAGTTTCATTCTGTGAGTTCGACAGCTACTTGACTAAATGTTGTATTTTCGCCTTACGCGACTTGTTTAACTTTGTTCATCTTACCACAGTCACTTCGTTGTTTAGATTCCATTCTCTTTTAATTAATAACTCAGTTACATACAGTATACCATTTTCAGTCCAATCCACAAAATGAAACACTTCGTTGTTAATCTTGAATTTGGTATTGAGAAAAAGTGGTTCTATCAACAGTTCTTCTGATGTAGTGATCTCTGTTTTGAAATGAACTTCTTCAAATTAATTAGAATTTTACCTTGTACATTTTTGTTATAATAACGTATCAACTATCGCTCGATTTTTGCATGCTTGCTAAAAAAAATTCGTTCAATGAGAAAAATGTCTTTATTAACATGAATCAATGTGGATTAGAAGAGCGTAGCGCGCTCCGGAGCGTTCCTATTATCGCCGCGCGGGATATTCTACAGTAACACTGCCACCACCATGACCACAATCGGCCAAACTGATCTATCCAATAACACGCCAGACAGTCACAGACTCCGTCGCTTTGCTCATTCGTCTAAGTTGCTTCGCTTCCTTTACTTAGCACCTTCCCCTCCCCCCTGCCCCCCCCCTGCCCCCCCCCCCCCTGCCCCCCCCCCCCCCCTTCAACAAACTAACTGATCCGGCCATGGGCAGGGACATGGACGTTTGGATACCTGGGACAGCGAACAAAGAACCAAACTCCCGACGTCCAGCGCCCTTCAGTGTCCACACAGGCTGACCAAAGGCCGACCAAACGAACAACACATGTCTGCAGTATATTCTCGTGTGGTAAAATCATCCACAGGATCTTGTCTCCAAATAGTAGTAGTAAGCTAGGATACAGTTAGGATGAAGGCGTAAATAATGATCGACCGGCGCTTTGGTACAAGCTCCTGTGGTAAAATCCGTCTGTTTGCGTGGGCTATGTACGAAGTTGTAATGTCAACAACAACAAAAAACAAACCAAAAAAAACGTACAGCACGTGCACACCATGAAGCGCTTTAGCTTTCAAGGTCGTCACGGCAAAGTGAACATTGACAGTCAATGTGACAGAAAAACAGCACATAACACAGACACGGCTAGCTCTACCTCAGCGCTTGTGTACTGCATTGACACGGCTCAAAAGTAGTGAAGAGTGAACATAAATCAGTCATGTTAATGAAGTTGTAGTGTTTTCTGTGTTGTGGTTGCTCGACGAACTTGGCTTTGCTGTCAACAACAGCCTCCATTTCCTGGTACATGGGACTGGAGTAGCCTACCACTCTTGCGTGTTATAGGCTCAACCTTTCGCCTCCCGTGCGTGTGTATATGGCCTAGTGACCGTGTTTGTCACAGAAGTGGAAGATGACCGTCCTACACAACCACCGAACTTCCAAGAGTTTCTCGTGTTTTGTTTGAATATTGTTGGATTAAAATGGAGACCTGGATTCTCATCCTGCTATCGTTGGGGTAAGTTAGTACATTAACATGCTTGCAAGTAGCCTATCTGTCACGAAAGTGATACATTTTCAGATGAAAGAAATCGACTATTCAAAAGCTTCCTAATAATGCAATACTGGCTAACCTTTCCAAATGTGCTAAATGTAGGCTAGTTTTCGCCACGTTCCGTTGAACTGAAATATTTTAGAAATGCCCCACCTTCTAAACTTCACACGTAGGTTTAATTAATGTGCCTATTTATGTTATCTTCGTTCATTGTACATATTCCCTGGAACGAGGTCTTGGTAAGTGACAACTTAATATTAAAACCAAGGATATACCGGTAATCGTAGAAATAGCACCAAAACCTGATAGTTGGCTCACGAAGTGTAGCCTATGCGATCGTAACTTTGTCTGTCTGTGCGTTTGTGCGTGTGTGTGTGTGTGTGTGCGTGTGTATGTCTGTGGTAGAAACTTTAACATTTCCGAGTCTATGTGTGAGTGGTTATCCAAGACTATGGATAAAGCTCGCATAAGATTACGTCACGGTCAAAAGTGTTTGACGTCAATTAATGCATCATGACGGCATGCCTCCATGTAGTCTTTCTCTCTCGCGTGGTGTGTGGGGTCTCGGTCATTGTTATTTTGAGCGGGCCGAGACTATTTGGCAGTCGTGCTACATGCAGACAGACAGATCTAGATCTAGTGTCTCTCTTTCTTGCACAGTGTCACCTAAGCTTACTGTGTGTGTGGGTGTGTATGTGTGACGGAGTGATTGAGTTTGTGCATAGATATCCCTTCTATGGTTTGTGTTACTGTTTGTCTATTTCTTACGTGAGCCTTGAAGGCTTCGCCTCTTGTTGGCTCACGTAAGTGTAGCCTATGCGATCGTAACTTTGTCTGTCTGTGCGTGCGTGCGTATGTGCGTATGTGCGTATGTGCGTGCGTGCGTGCGTGTGTATGTCTGTGATAGAAACTTTAACATTTCCGAGTCTATGGATTACGTCAGTCTCGGTCAAAAGTGTTCGACGTGTGTGATAGAAACTATTTGAAGACGTCACATTATGACGTAAGAGGGTTAGACGTCACGCAAAGGAATTACTGAAAGTCTCGGTCATTGTTATTGTGAGCGGGCCGAGACTACTTGGCAGATCCAGGGTCTCGCTTTCTTGCACAGTTTCACCTATGCTTACTGTGTGTGTGTGTGTGTGTGTGTGTGTGTGTGTGTGTGTGTGTGTGTGTGTGTGTGTGTGTGTGTGTGTGTGTGTGTGTGTGTGTGTGTGTGTGTGTGTGTGTGTATGTGTGACGGAGTGATTGAGTTTGTGTTACTGTTTGTCGATTTCTTACGTGAGCCTTGAAGGCTTCGCCTCTTGTTTTGGTATTAAGGTGATGGTCAAGTGAGGCTGTTACGTATGAACGTCTCGGCCTCTTCAGTTGCTTCATGCGTCTTTGTTTCTTGACCTGTACTCTTGGTTTTGGCACTGCTGTGTTCCGAAGACTCTGCAATTTCCTTTGATATAAAGGCTCACTGTGTATAATTTGATATAAAGGCTCACTGTGTATAATTTGATATAAAGGCTCACTGTGTATAATTTGATATAAAGGCTCACTGTGTATAATTTGATATAAAGGCTCACTGTGTATAATTTGATATAAAGGCTCACTGTGTATAATTTGATATAAAGGCTCACTGTGTATAATTTGATATAAAGGCTCACTGTGTATAATTTGATATAAAGGCTCACTGTGTATAATTTGATATAAAGGCTCACTGTGTATAATTTGATATAAAGGCTCACTGTGTATAATTTGATCATACAGGTGATAGTCGCTTATGAAGGAAGTAATTAGTAATTATTTCGTGATTTAATTAGTGCATGCTCCAGAATAAGCCCTGTAGAAGTGACGTCACATACCAAAAGGAGAGCAAACATTTCACATTCACTGAACGGTATTTTTCAGGGGAGGCTTGTGTTTTATCCTGGTACTTGGAATATGCTACCAGTGCAAGCGCTGCAAAGGAAAGAATGGAGACTCCTGCTGCAGACGACTACGGTTCATAATCTTTCCCAGCACATCTTCTTACGAAGAAAGAGCAGGTACGAATAAGTGTAACGACGGGCGCAGTGGCGAGGTGGTAATCGGGAGGTCGTGAGCTCGAATCCCGGTCGCTGCCGCCTGGTGGGTTAAGAGTGGAGATTTTTCCGATCTCCCAGGTCAACTTATGTGCAGACCTGCTTGTGACTTAACCCCCTTCGTGTGTACACGCAAGCACAAGACCAAGTGCGCACGGAAAAGATCCTGTAATCCATGTCAGAGTTCGGTGGGTTATAGAAACACGAAAATACCCAGCATGCCTCCCCCGAAATCGGCGTATGCTGCCATAATGGCGGGGTAAAAACGGTCATACACGTAAAAATCCACTCTTGCTAAAAACATGAGTGAACGTGGGAGTCTAAGCCCATGAACGAAGAAGACGAATAAGTCTAACGCTGACACTAGTGTTTTATTCTTAATTTTGTTTGTACGTCCGGGTTACAGAGCGACCCTTTGTTTTCCTTCCGACCATGGGAACTTTTAAACAAATCTTTATTAAAAAATTACAAAACTCGATCTTGCAGATTTTGCTAGGAAAGATACTCTTAGCCATCCTCAGAGGGGCCGAGCTTACACGAATACTGGCAAACAAAAAGCCTGAGTAAACAAAAAAGAAGAAATTAATCCTTGAAAAAACAGTTACCCGACCTCCCGACCCTATTGGTTTGGTCCTGAAATTGGAAACAAACATTTCGTTTTTTGGCTTCACGCGTTTTTCATGGCCCGGTTGAATAAGTTACAAAAATGCATTTAACTGTAATGTTTGATACAAGGGCTTGTTCTAATGCTGTCTGATTGTGCCGCTCATAACCAGTCGTCAATGTGAGACACAAGTTTAGCAACATTCACCGCACAAAAGTGATTAATTGTTTATATATCAAATAACTAAAGGGAAGTAAGCGCTCTTAATGCATACGACATGTGTAATGACGCAAGCCAGAGTTATACGGAACCAATCTCCTGGCACCTGAGTGAATAACAAGCATTGAAATGAATTTTTTTTGGAATGATTAATTTTTGATAATCATTTTAACGCTGACGGCAGTTTTCTGGTGTTGCTCAGTTGTCTGTGTCTAGCAAATGTATAAATCATTCATTTGGCAACAATAATAGTTTGCCTTGTGCAATTAATAACCAAGGATACAGATTACAGATACAGGTCAGCGTGCATTTCCCTCCGCGGGCCCCTCCGCCTGGAACTCCCTGCCGCTTGAGCTTCGCCAGAGCCCCTCTCTTGACGCGTTCAAGAGTAGGTTGAAGACTCAGTTCTTCCCGTAGCTGGCTGCGACTTTCATGTTCGACGTGATGTGTTGTGCCCCAAAAGACATTCTTGTGCTGTGCTCTGTGAGAGGTGTTTTCTTTGTGTTTAATATTATTTTGTTTGGACCTAGCTATTGATGTGTACATTGTATGTTTATCAGGGTTTGCTAGTGTGTGATAGGGTTCGTGTCCGCCTGTAGATGTTAGTTTCTTTGTTAGTTCTGTGTTGACAACTCTTCGACAAGCGCTTAGAACTGTACCCACGGAATACGCGCTATACTGATAAGCTTCATATTGATTGATTGATTGATTGATTATTCGTCGCCTGCGTATTTAAATTTATAACATTCTATCATTCTGCCCTGTAAAGGTAAGAACGAAACTCATCACATTTTTTAACGCAAAACAGGAACGAAAGTCTTTTGGTTTGGTTTAGCTCTTGTAAGCCTTGTTATTTAACTCTCTGCGTTACTCGTACTGAAAGAAACCACAATAATAAAATAATACTGTAGCTGTCTCTCTGACCAGGCCTTACTGATGGGAGCAAACATGCGAGACATGGCTACGGAACAGGGACAGAAGAAGACCGTCTAATCAAGTCGTCAGAATCTTTGTCTCCGCCTCTACACAACATGACCTCCAGACGGCCAGGCTCTCCCGGTAAATCATCACACCCCAGCGGTATCGCCAGGACGTCAGACTGTTCCAGCAAGACGAAACACGCCTCTGCTGTGCCTGTGAACATTGTGTACCCCATCACATTAGACACACGTAGCAGACGACGGTATTCCTCTTCGATGCCTGAGAATATCGTGACGGCATCAGGCGCATGTAGTCAATCTGCTGCTTCTTCTTTGTTAGGGAAAACATGTACTCCAGCGTTTTCAAGCTATTCCGTTTTGCCGACTCACCCCTCTCCCTTGCATCTCATATTGCGGTCAGGCTGTTCCATTCTGTCAGCACGCCCCTTCGCTTCCATTCCCATTCCGATAACGCCAAGCCCTTCCAGTCAGTCATCCCATCCCTCCTCCTCTTTGCACGGCAATGACCTTTGCTCCAAACAATCCAGAACAGTATCTCTGTGTTCCTCCATGTCTTGTCCTGAAGCCTCGTCCCTTTACGAACATGATGTGGGAGAAGCAGATAAAACGGACAGCAAACTTGAGCCACGAACCCCATCCCCTGAGCAAGGAGGTTGCTGCGAAAGGCGGAGCATTGTGTCTTGTTACCGATCCTGCCCATCTCTAGGCAAGACCTTGAGCTCGTTTTTTAAGCCCGTCCGAGAGTGTTTCTCGCAGCCTATCACCAGTTCGTCTAGCTCAGAAGGCATCTCTGCTGCTGCTGCTGCTGCTGGTGATGCTTGTGCTAGTTCTCCTCAGTGCGTTCAAGAGAGGAACAGTTTTGAAACAGTATCAGAACGGTGCTAGCAAATGTGAGGTTGAACGTTGTTCCGACGAAGGTGAAGATTGTGTACAATGGAAAGGTCGAAGGGCAATATGAGGAAAATGTGTAGTTGAAAGTTCTTGCCACGAAGGTGAAGATTGTGTACAATGGAAAGGTCGAAGGGGACATTGAGGAAAATGTGAGGTTGAACATTCTTCCGACGATCGAAGGTGAAGGTTGTGTACAATGGAAAGGTCGAAGGGGACATTGTGGAAACTTTGACGGTCCTGTGCGACTCAGTGTCCAACCCCTCCTCGCCCGGGTGTAACGCGTTCAGTTTTCCCCCGGCATTCAGCTTTCTGATTCGGCCTCTTTGATTTTGTATAAACTTCACACTGAAAAGCCCTCCTCACTTCCATAGTACTGACGATTGAGCTGCGGTACTGTACATTCATGAGGTCAAATTTGTTCAACCAAATTGTTTTTATTAGAAATTTGCTTCATCCTCATATTCCTTCCCTTCTCATTCAAGGGACGTTACCACTCGGTCTACGTTTTCGAAGAAATCAAATTTTGTTGTGAAATCCACTGAAATTTCCACATCAATTTCCTTCACTTGCAAGAAACTGACATGCTTTACTTCCTTAAATAAGTGTAATTTTTTAATTTGACCAGGAAACAACATTTGAGTCTCGAGTATATATCGAACTAGATGATTACCCGCTTCGCCGGGTACCGGCTTCGCCGGGAAGAAGTAGAGCCGAACGCAGCCTGGGACCCGGCTTTGCCGGGTGTAAAGCCGGGTGTACGCCGGCTTTGCCGGCGCACGAAGGAAAGGAGATAAACGCGCAAAACACTGGAGACCTTCTAAAAATAGTAACGTGCAGTGACCTTCTAAAAATAGTAACGTAGTAACGGGAATATGGATTGACGCCTCACGGAGGAAGGGAGATAATCGCGGCTGAAAACACTGGAGAAGATAAGGAAGAGTTACTGGTAGTGGATCCCGACAAAAAACAAACCAAACCGGTTAACGCTGTCATTTACTGTTTTCACCTGTTAGTTACTCATTTTCACGGGAAAATTACTAATTTTTAGTTTTGGCACTAGCAATCCGTCAGGAAGTGAGCCAAAACTAAAAATTAGTAATTAACAGGTGAAAGTTACTAATTATTCCGGGAAAATTAGTAATTTTCCCGGGAAAATTAGTAATAAACACGTGAAAATGGTAATTATCAAGGGAAAATTCCCTTGATAATTACAATTATGAGGTTTTGGCACTAGTAAGCCGTCATATGGTACCTTTGTCCTGCATCTCAGCCCTGCTTCCAACGTGTATGTGGTGTCTGGCGATGACGCATTGTCGGAGACCTCGACCTACTTCACTATCTGCTCTCTGTCAAGCAAAAGTTATTTCTCGGCACAGTCCAACACTCCAACCAAAAAAGGATTTTCCGTGTCGTTTCTTGGTTAATGTGGGCTTTTCTGTTGTTGGTTGTAATGCGGTGTTGGTGGTGATATTAGTGTCAGAGTTGTTGTTCGGTTGTTGTTGTTTTTGTTGTTGGTGTTGTTGTCGTTGTAACGATTGAGCTTCAGTCTTTTCTTGTTTTTTAAACCATCGTCACCGTAGAGGTTACGGCTGGGTATACATTTCCTCGCCTTGACAGGGTGATTATGTATCACTCGTCAAAACAATATATATATATGTTATCATTTTGAGGGGGAGGGTGGGGGTCATTGTGATATCGACCGGCACGGTTGGCCTAGTGGTAAGGCGTCCGCCCCGTGATCGGGAGGTCGTGGGTTCGAACCCCGGCCGGGTCATACCTAAGACTTTAAAATTGGCAATCTAGTGGCTGCTCCGCCTGGCGTCTGGCATTATGGGGTTAGTGCTAGGACTGGTTGGTCCGGTGTCAGAATAATGTGACTGGGTGAGACATGAAGCCTGTGCTGCGACTTCTGTCTTGTGTGTGGCGCACGTTATATGTCAAAGCAGCACCGCCCTGATATGACCCTTCGTGGTCGGCTGGGCGTTAAGCAAACAAACAAACAAACAAACAAAACAAAATTGTGATATCGTCATGTTTGTGTTTTGGTGACAGGAGACAGTGTGGAGAACTCTCTGCATGGCCACATAGAAACATTCTCCAAAGCGTGCAATGAGTGTGTGGGTGTGTGTGTGAGTGTGTGTGTGTGTGTGTGTGTGTGTGTGTGTGCTTGCGAGAATAATGGAATAAAAATATGTTAAATGTATCATTGGATTACTACCACACACCACCAAAAACAATGAAATTTGAAATGGGTTGTAAAAGTATGATTCGAGGTGAAAACACACGTAGACACGTGACGTGTTTGTGTTTCAAAGAGTTTTCATTTGTATTTTTGAGTGCATATGTGCGCGCAGCTGCGTGTGCGTCACTGTTGTGTGTGTGTGTGTGTGTGTGTGTGTGTGTGTGTGTGTGTGTGTGTGTGTGTGTGTGTGTGTGTGTGTGTATGTATGTATGTATGTGTGAGTGTGTGTGTCTGTATGTGTGTGTCAGTGTGAGTCGGTGTGTGAGTGAGTGTGTATGTGTGTGTGTGTCTGTATGTGTGACTCGGAGTGTGTGTGTGTGTGTGTGTCTGTATGTGTGAGTGTGTGTGTGTGTGTGTGAGTGAGTGTGTGTGTTATTGATAACTGTTGCATGTAGTGCTGAAACTTCAAGTAAGACGCAGAAAGAACATGTTGAGGGGAAGTAATTACGCGCGACTATAGTCACTCTGAGAGCAGTAAACCGATCATGAGTTGTCGGAAATAGGCTCAAAGCTTTTAATCATATCTCCAGCAATACAAGAATATTGCCTATTTATCACCCGTTTCGTTGTTTGTGTGTGTCTGTGTGTGTCTTTGCATTTGTGTCTGTGTTTGTTTGTGTGTGTCTGTGCCGTTCCCTGTCTCTTAATGTTCTCTCTGTGCATGTGTGTAGTTCTGTTTCTCGTTCGGCTGCATCTCAGGCAAATGACTTTATTCAAATTAAGCGACGTCAAAACGTAGATTTCAACAGAAAACAATCCGTGCTAGTTGCCTTCTGGAAGGTGTCTAGAAATGTCATGAGGTGTAGAATACTCCCTTTCTCTTCCAAACATCTCAAACCTCTCTCTCTGTCTCTCTCTCTCTCTCTCTCTCTCTCTCTCTCTCTCTCTCTCTGTCTCTCTTTCTCCGTCTCTCTCTCTCTCTCTCCGTCTCTCTCTCTCTCTCTCCGTCTCTCTCTCTCTCTCTCTCCGTCTCTCTCTCTCTCTCCGTCCCTCTCTCTCTCTCTCTCCGTCTCTCTCTCTCTCTCTCCGTCTCTCTCTCTCTCTCTCTCTCTCCGTCTCTCTCCGTCTCTCTCTCTCTCCGTCTCTCTCTCTCTCCGTCTCTCTCTCTTTCTCTCCGTCTCTCTCTCTCTCTCTCTCTCTCCGTCTCTCTCTCTCTCTCTCCGTCTCTCTCTCTCTCTCTCCGTCTCTCTCTCTCTCTCTCTCTCTCCGTCTCTCTCTCTCTCTCCGTCTCTCTCTCTCTCTCCGTCTCTCTCTCTCTCTATCTCCGTCTCTCTCTCTCTCTCTTTCTCTCAGTCTCTCTCTCTCCGTCTCTCTCTCTCTCTCTTTTCCGTCTCTCTCTCTCTCTTCGTCTCTCTCTCTCTCTCTCTTTCAAGTTTTGTTTTTTTGTTTTTGTCTCCCGCTCTCTCTCTTCCTTTTCCTGTCTGTCTGTCTGAATGTCTCTCTCACACCGACACAAACTTGAACACACTCATGACCACATACATACAGACGTACAATCACACACATCAACACTGACACACAACTCACACACACACACACATGATCACACACATCCGGCAGACGTCACACACACACACACACACACTCACACACACACACACACACACTCACACATCATGTTCATTTGGTACAAAAACTCGACTGAGCAAACTTCAAAAGTCAAGAAGCTCACTAAAAAGCGATTAAGCAGCTGTTCAAATTCTGACTCATTATTGCTGACATGGCCCCAACCACGGTCAGTTCAGTCCAGTTGAGAAATAGAGAATAAGTTATGTAAGGAACAAGTCTACCCGGCTTTCACTACCCCGCCGTCAACAGAGATCAACAGTGGCCGCCAAACTCTCAGTAACGACAGTAGTGAAAGGAGGGTCGAGCCTGTGCCGAGAACGCATGGAGAGATGTTTGATCACGTGACACACAGTTTCCCCCGACAACAAGCGAACGCGTTTTGAAAGCTGTCATGGCTGCCTATAGCGGCTAGAAGGAAGGATTGAGTACCATGTAAGTACTTTTTCTCTTTTCCTGTTCGTCTGATCCTAGATACTGCATGCCCGTTGTTTTAGAGAGGAACGAGTAGATACGAGGGTCGTTTACTGCCGTGGTGGGGCTCTCGAGTGTAGAGCTAGCAGTAAATCTTCGCCATGTTTGAGCGAGCGCGCGTTTACTTTCACAAGTTGCGAACAAGAAAAGTGGCAATCAACTTTGGTTGCTCGGTTTAATAGGGTCCGATAAAGGTCCAGACCCCATGTTTCAATCAACATCCGCTACTCACAAGGCACACGGTGATATGATAACATTATATTAGTCAGGACGAAATCTGGTTCTAATTGTAGAGAAATTCCTTGAGCGAAAGGGATCAAACTTTCCGCTGGTATCGATCGATGTAACCTCAGAGTGCCAGAATGGATTAGAAACAGGTGGTTGCTCGGTCTCTGACGTGTCGTGTGCTTTCTAATTTCCCTGATAAATGCGCCGTTAAGTTAAGTGTGCCTATCATTTCTTGACTAATCATCGCTTAACAGCTTTAAACAGATATCCACGGTTCACGGTAAACACATAGTAATTGCTGGTGTCCGGAGCTAGAGTTAGAAGTGCGTGTGGGGAGGAACGGGAGTAGCTCTTGTAGTTGTTGCCTTTAGGCAGGTAATTTACCTGGTCGTTGCTGCTGATACACCTATTTTCAGAATAGAAACAATGTATGTAGGCTATAGGTAAGGCCTTGGTACAATGTATGTAGGCTATAGGTTAGGCCTTGGTATAGTTTTCGGAAGTCTTTCATGTTCTGCTGTGCATTCAAACTTTACACAGACACAGTGTAATTGTTTTACTCAGACACAGTAAAGATACATTGAGGTACATAGCCAGTTAATTGACTATTCACACTTGCACATTTGAGTGGTGTAAACATGACAGAAATACAGTAAATGTCACATACCCGTCCCTTTTTCGCTTCCTGTATTGATTTGAACGGAGAAAAACTTTATATAGTCTTGAGCATGAAACCAATATTTGGCCGAATCATACAAATTTTCATGAATCATTAAAAAACGAACACTTTTTCCTCCTTCACAATTCTGTTTCTGAAACTTGTGATGCTTGCGTGTTCTGGGAGGAAACGACAACTCATGGATCATATTTTTGATAGATCAGGTATAAATAATTGAACTACTGGGCATGTATCACCAATGCGCCAGCCATAGGGTCATAATACATGCTGTGCCCAGTGCGCATAATAACACTGTAGTGTTTTGTAGAGAGATAGGAGGAAACAAGAAGAGTTAAAGAATTTGAACTATAGCAGTTGATGATCAACGCTTTCTTTTGTTGGGAAGTTGCATATGTGTATACGAGAATAAAAAAAATATACACTTTATCATCATGAAATGTAAACTTTTATAAGACAAATAATTATATTTACAATATGTGTGTGTGTGAATAGAATAGAATAGAATAATATACACTTTAATTATTGTCATGAAAGATAAACGTTTTTAAGACAAATGATTATATTTACATTTTGCGTACATGTGTGTGTGTGTGTGTGTGTGTAAGACAGTCCACACGTGTTGTTACATCCATTGTATTACACATTTGTATAGAGTAGAGATCAAAGTTGTTTTGTTTGACTTCGGAAAAGAATCACAAACGTTTTCAGTTAATACATGAATTGCTGAACAAATGAATATAAATTTATATTTGTGATTAGGAATAACTGACTAGAAAATGTGAAATGTAAAATTAATGTTCATGAAGAATTAGCTAAAAAATGAAGTGCGGTTTCAGCTTGTTTTTGTTTCACATACATACCAAGTTGTAATTGATATATGTGACAAGTACATGTACATTATCCTGAAACATGTATTGTGTTAGTCTGGTGATTAAGACTTGTCAGACAGTCTGCTCATAGATGATAGATAGTGGTAATTGATATCCTTTGAAGGAGGTTTAGTTATCATTCAGCTAATCATATTCAGGGTAACAGGCTAATCTTTTCTCTGGATACATGAAACGTGTAATGGCTCCTCCCCTCCCTTGCCACTATTCCCCCTCACCCAACTCTCGGCTCCCCCATGGCCCACCCCTCTTTTTTGTGCTTGTTTAGCTCAAGTTCACACGCCACCCAAGACCGTGACTGGGGACAGTTTGAGGCACCCCGTATTACCTCCACAGCTTATTAGTGACTGACACCACTAAGCAGCAATACCGTAATAGAGATCGACTGATATTGCGCCCCCCACCCCCTCCCCCTCAGCCCCCCCCCCCCTCTCCCCCTGAGGCTGGTTACCTGGCGACGTGGACACAAATGGGAGGGAATTGGTCGCACTGAGCTGGACACAGCTTTGTCATGATACTGGACATAGCTGTGCCGGTCAGCTTGAATTATGACCGTTGAGTCTGTTTGTCTGTCAGTGTCTCTGACTGCCTTTTTGTTAGAACAGTATCTTAAAATCGTGTCTGTGTTGATGTAAACTGTTTCAAACAAGATTCTCTGAGTAACATAGAGAACGAGCGGTTATTAAACCAAGGGAGTAAGGTTGAGCGCCTGTGGTCAGTATGGCATTCTCGCAGGGGCAGTGGTCACTAGCAGTGGTCGTAGATCGTTCGTGGGCAGTGTCGGAATGTGGGCTGGGTTCGATCTTTCCTTCCGTGCCACTCAGTGGCACCGGACATTTCTGTCCTAGTCTGGGTGGCCGAGTGGTAACGCACTTGCGCTCGGAAGCGAGAGGTTGCGAGTTCGACCCTGGGTAAGGGCGTTAGCAATTTTCTCCCCCCTTTCCTAACCTAGGTGGTGGGTTCAAGTGCTAGTCTTTCGGATGAGACGAAAAATCGAGGTCCCTTCGTGTACACTACATTTGGTGTGCACGTTAAAGATCCCACGATTGACAAAATTAGGGTCTTTCCTGGCAAAATTGTATAGGCATAGATAAAAAATGTCCACCAAATACCCGTTTGACTTGGAATAAAGGCCGTGAAAAGTGAATGCTCGCCTGACAGGCTTGAGGTTTACTGGCCGATGTGAATGCGTTATATATTGTGTGTAAAAAATTTCTGTTTGTCTGTCTGTCTGTCTGTAAGAAATTCCATTTCAAACGGCAGAAATTAATATTGTAAGCGTCTAGGGCTATATTTAGATTAGGCGCATAAATGTTCATAATAATAATAATAATAGTCTCGCGTAGGTAAAGCTGGTACGTTTTGAACAGTTTGCTGCAATCTCTAAGCTAGGTAAGGATGGTACGTTTTGACAGAGACATACTATCTATGTCTCTGGTGTTGAACCGTCTGCTGCAATCTCTAAGCTAGGTAAGGATGGCACGTTTTGAACAGTTTGCTGCAATCTCTAAGCTAGGTAAGAATGGTACGTTTTGAACAGTTTGCTGCAATCTCTAAGCTAGGTAAGGATGGTACGTTTTGAACAGTTTGCTGCAATCTCTAAGCTAGGTATGGCTGGTACGTTTTGAACAGTTTGCTGCAATCTCTAAGCTAGGTAAGGATGGTACGTTTTGAACAGTTTGCTGCAATCTCTAAGCTAGGTATGGCTGGTACGTTTTGAACCGTTTGCTGCAATCTCTAAGCTAGGTAAGGATGGTACGTTTTGAACAGTTTGCTGCAATCAGAAAGCTAGGTAAGGTTGGTACGTTTTGAACAGTTTGCTACAATCTCTAAGCTAGGTAAGGATGGTACGTTTTGAACAGTTTGCTGCAATCACTAAGCTAGGTAAGGATGGTACGTATTGAACAGTTTGCTGCAATCAGTAAGCTAGGTAAGGATGGTACGTTTTGAACAGTTTGCTGCAATCTCTAAGCTAGGTAAGGCTGGTACGTTTTGAACAGTCTGCTGCAATTTCTAAGCTAGGTAAGGATGGTACGTTTTGAACAGTTTGCTGCAATCACTAAGCTAGGAAAGGATGGTACGTTTTGAACAGTTTGCTGCAATCTCTAAGCTAGGTATGGCTGGTACGTTTTGAACAGTTTGCTGCAATCTCTAAGCTAGGTAAGGATGGTACGTTTTGAACAGTTTGCTGCAATCTCTAAGCTAGGTAAGGATGGTACGTTTTGAACAGTTTGCTGCAATCTCTAAGCTAGGTATGGCTGGTACGTTTTGAACAGTTTGCTGCAATCTCTAAGCTAGGTATGGCTGGTACGTTTTGAACAGTTTGCTGCAATCTCTAAGCTAGGTATGGCTGGTACGTTTTGAACAGTTTGCTGCAATCTCTAAGCTAGGTAAGGATGGTACGTTTTGAACAGTTTGCTGCAATCAGTAAGCTAGGTAAGGATGGTACGTATTGAACAGTTTGCTGCAATCTCTAAGCTGGGTATGGCTGGTACGTTTTGAAAAAAATGCTGCAATCTCTAAGCTGGGTATGGCTGGTACGTTTTGAAAAAATTGCTGCAATCTCTAAGCTGGGTATGGATGGTACGTTAGTTTTGAACAGTTTGCTGCAATCTGTAAGGCTGGTAAACGTACAGCAGGGACGAAAATAGCAAACATTGTGACTCCTACGATTAGATTTGAAAGGAAAAGGACACGTGTTTGCTCATTTTTTCTCCTCACACTTCCCCCCTCCCGGAAAAATAGTGATCACCTTCTTAGTTGTGACAAGAGGAGAAAGAAAACACAATCTCCAGTGCTTCCAGCAAACAGAAAGACAGTAGCGCACCTTTCACCAAGTGTCACAACAACATAGAGACGCACAATGGATTTCCCCCACACTGTCATCCAAGTTTGATGAGGTCGGGCATCACTCTTCCCTTTTCCCCGGCGTGTTGTCACGTCACGGTCTTAATTAACGCGCTCAGTTTCACGCTCTGATTGTCTTTATTCACAACATCTGATGGGAGGGGGCACTTCTACGGTGTTGTTAAATTTTTTGTTGGATGATTGATCTCGTGTGCGGGGGAACCCCCTTTTTTCAGACCCACCCAATTTTAGACTCCCTCTCCCTTTTAAGATCCTGTTTTCTCATCAGACTTTCTGTTCTCAAACTGTGCATTTTCCCCCCCAGACTCCCTCCTTTCTAAGACTTGATTTTTTAAGATTTTCTGGATGTTTTAAAATGGAGTAAACAATGATCACGCCTTTTTATTGTTTTTATTTTCAGCATCTTAACTTGAGGGAGGGATGCTTTTTTATTTTTCCCTTATTCTATTTTTTTTTTAACTTCGAGGATCGAATTCGTGTATAAACACGTGACGCTCTGGTTGTCTTGATTCATAACATCTTACGGAGATGCATGGTAGAACGGTGTTTCCGTCATTCAATATTTTAGTTCGATGATCTAATTATAGGGTATACAGAAGTCAAATCAGGCGGTTGGGGGCAACAGAAAACGATGTACAAACAGGGGAGGGTGTGTTTGTGTGCAATAGAAGGAGACGGGGGTAGGGGCACGCGGTAGGGTGGGTGGAGGGGGGCAGGACGCATGCAAGGACGTCGAGGAGAGGATGTAGCAGTGGGGTTACCAGTTGTTTCACACTGATTCCATCACCACACCAAACATCAACGAGAGACAGTTGCAGGGGCCCGGGTAGCTCAGGTGCTACAGCACTGGACTTGTGATCGAGAGGTCGCTGGTTCGAATCCGGGCCGGGACGGACACGGGTCAACTTTATGTGCAGACCCAGAGACGGTATCCATCTCCCACCCCCGTGTCACCACAATGGCACGTTAAAGATCTTGGTCATTCTGCCATAAGTGCAGATGGCTGAATACACCTAAACACGCAGACACCTGGGTAGCGCGACTCCGTTGCTGCTAGCTTTCCACTGGGAGGAAGCGACCCGAATTTCCCAGCGATGGGACAATAAAGTAATGAGAAAAAAAAAGCAAACCGAAGAAGCCGTGTTTTGACGAGGAAGAGGAAGCGAGCAGCGTTCACCGGGTCGATACGGTAGAGCGGGCAGGCGGGGAGGTCTCTGTAAATTATTAACCGTGACGTAATTAGTTCACTCCTTTGTGGCCAATTGTTGTTTTTCGTTCCAGTCTCGCGCCTTTCGCTCTTTCCCTTTGCCTTCTCTGGCTTAAGACTTCTGGTTTGTTCACTTCTCGAAGTGACACCTCAAACCACTGGCTTGAGACTTCTGGCTTGTTCACTTCTAGAGGTGTGATCACAGGGCCGGACTAGGCGAAGAGGAGGGTCCCCAGTGGTGGCCCAGGTCCCCCCTGGCGGCAGGGGCGGATCAGTTCATTTTATGGGTGTTTTTTTTCAAAAGTATATTGTGAAAATATGGGTGTGAAGGCGCGAAGCGCCGAGCTGACGGCGCAAAGCGCCTAGCTTGCTAGGGGGGTCCGGGGGCATTCCCCCCCCGGAAAATTTTGAAAAAAAGGATGCAAAATGGTGCAATCTGGTGCATTCTGAGGATGATCATTACCAGTTTCAGGCAGCAGATTTTGTCACTGAAATACCCCAAAAATTGAAACTCAATGTAAAATAAAGAAATGCATACCTCATTCAATATTTTTATTTTTTGGCTGGGGGGGGGGTCCGGAAACCCTAGAACCCCCCCCCCCCCCTCGTTGTGGGGGTCAGGGGGCGAAGCCCCCTGAAGCTGATGGGTAGGTCATATTCTGAGATAGGAAAATGGTCGCTCCTTGCATGAAACGGCATAAAATAAGCAATAATAAAAAAAATTAAATAAGTAAGGTACATGTTTAGGCTAGGGGGGGGGGGGGGTTGCGCAACCCCCATAACCCCCCCGGTAGTCCGGCCCTGGATCAACTGTCAAATAATCATAATTGTTCAGCACACATTCCGCTATATTTGATTTTGCTGACTGTGAAATCGTGTTTTAGGCAGTTTGGGTACTTTGGTAGTTTCTTTGCTGTTTCGCCCGTGTGTATTTGTGTGCCTCCTCCTTCATCTATATTGTTTACTTCGTCTATATGAAAAGTTTGCGCACGCGTATGTGTGTGTGTGTGTGTGTGTGTGTGTGTGTGTGTGTGTGTGTGTGTGTGATTGATCAACTGCCTTAGGTGTGAACAAGTATTTGCTGAGGGCGACTTGACCTGATTGTGAGTACCGGCACGGTTGGCCTAGTGGTAAGGCGTCCGCCCCGTGATCGGGAGGTCGTGGGTTCGAACCCCGGCCGGGTCATACCTAAGACTTTAACATTGGCAATCTAGTGGCTGCTCCGCCTGGCGTCTGGCATTATGGGGTTAGTGCTAGGACTGGTTGGTCCGGTGTCAGAATAATGTGACTGGGTGAGACATGAAGCCTGTGCTGCGACTTCTGTCTTGTGTGTGGCGCACGTTATATGTCAAAGCCGCAGCACCGCCCTGATATGGCCCTTATGGTACTTATTCCGCCATCATGCTAACCTTTGTTTTGTAATTACTATGATTGCTTAAAATAAGCATTATATGCTTGAGTATGTAATCATCCATGCATTGTTCTTGTCATGATTAAAATTGAATAAAGTTTTGTTTAAACCATATGGCCCTTCGTGGTCGGCTGGGCGTAAAACAAACAAACACACACACACACACACCTGATTGTGATTGTCTCCCTTTTCACTGAGTTTGCGTTTTTCAGAATTCAGTCGTGGGGTTGGTTGGACAGACGGACAGACAGAAGAGAAAGGAGTTCAATATCAAGCTCAAACGATTTAAAAACAAAAAGATATGGAATTCCGGCATTTTCGTCATCTGCGTGTCACCTGTATCTCTGTTTTATGCATTATGAAGAGATGTACATTAAAAAAGCACTTCAGTTTTCAAGCTGTTTTCCGTCACCGGGCGGTGTTTTCAAGTTGCGGGGAACGATAGAAGAGAGCTCGTCTGGTCGCTTTGCTGTCCAAATAATATAATCCCTCCTATAAGTCGGTCTTTGTGTGGTGCATGCATAATTCATGCTCTAAATCCGTGGATAACCTTGCTCTTTTTTTTGTTGCGCTCTTGCTGGTTCCTATTTGATTAGTTATCCCCCTCCCTCTTCCACTCGCTTCGTCTGTCTGTCGCATTGTGCTCGCGCGTGTGTGTGTGTGTGTGTGTGTGTGTGTGTGTGTGCCTGTGTGTGTGTGTGTGTGTCACGTGTCTCTCTCTCTCTCTCTCTCTCTCTCTCTCTTTCTCTCTCTCTCTCTCTCTCTCTCTCTCTCTCTCTCTCTCTCTCTCTCTCTCTCTCTCATTGTAAATGTGTGCCTGCCCGTCTATCTGTTGGTGTGATGTGTAAGACGGTTTTTTTATGTGTGTACCAGGAAAAGCGTTTAATTTGTGATTGTCCATGAGACGGTAAGCTAGCAGACAAGCACGTTTGAATACGCATAACTGTTTGTCATGCTTCTATCATTCACTGAATCAGTCACTATTTTAACAGGCATGGGACATTCTTACTTTTCAATACTTTACAATCTCCTCTTTAGGTTCTTCCCTCTCTTCTCTGAAAAAAAAAATCAGAAATGATGTTCTTTTTCTGTCATTTGCCCACATGACTGAAGGCTAACTGATTGTTTCCATGCAGTTAAATGTGTTGACAGCAGACATGCTACGCTTGCATCGATCTGTCTTGCAGCCAAAACTTGACGGTCGGAACGCCGGTGTAACGCTCTCATTTTTATATTTAGTCAAGTTTTGACTAAATATTTTAACATCGAGGGGGAATCGAAACGAGGGTCGTGGTGTATGTGTGTGTGTGTGTGCGTGTGTGCGTGTGTGTGTGTGTGTAGAGCGATTCAGACTAAACTACTGGACCGATCTTTATGAAATTTGACATGAGAGTTCCTGGGTATGAAATCCCCGAACGTTTTTTTCATTTTTTTGATAAATGTCTTTGATGACGTCATATCCGGCTTTTCGTGAAAGTTGAGGCGGCACTGTCACGCCCTCATTTTTCAACCAAATTGGTTCAAATTTTGGTCAAGTAATCTTCGACGAAGCCCGGGGTTCGGTATTGCATTTCAGCTTGGTGGCTTAAAAATTAATTAATGACTTTGGTCATTAAAAATCGGAAAATTGTAAAAAAAAATAAAAATTTATAAAACGATCCAAATTTACGTTTATCTTATTCTCCATCATTTGCTGATTCCAAAAACATATAAATATGTTATATTCGGATTAAAAACAAGCTCTGAAAATTAAATATATAAAAATTATTATCAAAATTAAATTGTCCAAATCAATTTAAAAACACTTTCATCTTATTCCTTGTCGGTTCCTGATTCCAAAAACATATAGATATGATATGTTTGGATTAAAAACACGCTCAGAAAGTTAAAACAAAGAGAGGTACAGAAAAGCGTGCTATCCTTCTTAGCGCAACTACTACCCCGCTCTTCTTGTCAATTTCACTGCCTTTGCCATGAGCGGTGGACTGACGATGCTACGAGTATACGGTCTTGCTGAAAAATGGCAGCTACTTGACTAAATATTGTATTTTCGCCTTACGCGACTTGTTTTACCTGGGCTCAGCTTTCGCATTCGGCCTTGTTGAACTTCTGTAACCATAACACTGAATATCCGCCCTCGCTTCCAAAGTAATGATGTTCGACTTTAGGCACTTTACACTCGGGGTCAAATTCGTTTAAAGGCCAACATCCACAAGAATTTTTCTCCTGGAGCGACCTAAACTTGAACCCGAGGCAGTTCGCCAAAAAGAACCGCCGATCACGAGAAAAGCATGCGTATCGCATGCGAGACGATTTGCAAGCCAGCCAGCGCAGCAGCGGGTGGGGATTTGGTCTCGGCAAAGAAACAAACAATGCAGTGTTTGATCTCGGTGAGACTGAAAGAGAGACAGAGAGCACGAGAGAGAGCGACAGGGACACAGTGATTCAAGGCGCACAACTCTAGTAAAGTTGTCGTAGCACGTCCGCCTATGGCCAAAGTGATCCGGGTTCGATTCCCGGCATGTGTGGTCTATGTTTTTTGTGTGTTTTTTTTTTAATTCTTGTTTACTATTGTTTATTATTTTACTCTAATAATTTTTTTAATTGTGTAAAATAAATTAAAAAATTTTTTTTTTTAAATCCACGTGCACAAGACAAAAACTTTGATACTGGGGGAGCGAGCCAGTCTGAAGAGTACTCGGGTCCAGTGCCAGCGTTTTTACATTTAGTCAAGTTTTGACTAAATGTTTTAACGTAGAGGGGGGAATCGAGACGAGGGTCGTCGTGGTGTGAGTGTGTGTGTGTGTGTGTGTGTGTGTGTGTGTGTGTGTGTGTGTGTGTGTCTGTGCGTGTGTGTGTGTAGAGCGATTCAGACTAAACTACTGGACCGATCTTTATGAAATTTGACATGAGAGTTCCTGGGTATGATATTCCCATACTTTTTTTCATTTTTTTGATAAATGTCTTTGGTGACGTCATATCCGGCTTTTCGTAAAAGTTGAGGCGGCACTGTCACGCTCTCATTTTTCAACCAAATTGGTTGAAATTTTGGTCAAGTATTGTTCGACGAAGCCCGGACTTCGGTATTGCATTTACATGCGAAAAATAAAGCAAGACGCTTTAAAAATGCGTTCAATGAACATGAAAAAAAGAGTGCTTTTAATGAATATAAAAAGACAATAAAAAAGGAATGCAAGTTGTATCATAATGAGTTCGTTAAAACTTTGAGAAAGTTAAGAAGTAATGACCCGAAAGCATACTGGAATCTTCTAAATAAAAATAAAAATAAAAAAAATAATTCCAAAACTAACTATCCAACTTGTTCGGAGTTTTTCGAACATTTCAATAAACTACAAGAGTGTGATGAAAATGAAATGGAGGATAGTAATGAACCTTTAAATGAAGCAAGTAATGAATTTCTTAATGCGCCTTTTACAAAGGAGGAAGTTATCAAATGTATAGACAAGCTGAAAAACAATAAGGCATGCGGTCAAGATAAAATAATTAATGAGTATTTAAAAGCGTCACATGATCGAATGATTGATATTTAGTCAAGTAGCTGTCGAACTCACAGAATGAAACTAAACGCAATGCAACGCAGCAAGACCGTATACTCGTAACATCGTCAGTCCACCGCTCACGGCAAAGGCAGTGAAATTGACAAGAAGAGCGGGGTAGTACTTGCGCTGAGAACGATAGCACGCTTTTCTGTACCTCTCTTCGTTTTAACTTTCTGAGCGTGTTTTTAATCCAAACATATCATATCTATATGTTTTTGGAATCAGGAACCGACAAGGAATAAGATGAAAGTGTTTTTAAATTGATTTCGACAATTTAATTTTGATAATAATTTTTATATATTTAATTTTCAGAGCTTGTTTTTAATCTAAATATAACATATACCGAAGTCCGGGCTTCGTCGAAGATTACTTGACCAAAATGTCAACCAATTTGGTTGAAAAATGAGAGCGTGACAGTGCCGCCTCAACTTTCACGAAAAGCCGGATATGACGTCATCAAAGACATTTCTCAAAAAAAAAGAAAAAAACATTCGGGGATATCAATCCCAGGAACTATCATGGAAAAATTCATAAAGATCGGTCCAGTAGTTTGGTCTCAATCGCTCTACACACACGCACGCACACACACACACACACACACACACACACACACACACACACACACACACACACACACACACACACACACTTTGGTCATTAAAAATCTGAAAATTGTAAAAAAAATAAAAAAAATTATAAAACGATTCAAATTTACGTTCATCTTATTCTCCATCATTTTCTGATTCCAAAAACATATAAATATGTTATATTTGGATTAAAAACAAGCTCTGAAAATTAAAAATATAAAAATTATTATCAAAATTAAATTGTCGAAATCAATTTAAAAACACTTTCATCTTATTCCTTGTCGGTTCCTGATTCGTGAAAGCGAAATTACAACATTTAGTCAATCTGTCGAACCCACAGAATAAAACTGCACGCACTGCAGTGTTTTCAGCCGGGTCACGAGAATAAAACAGCTTCGTCAATCCACGCGGCAAGGAAGTCGCTCAATTTTTGCGTGCAACACGAAGTAAACAGACATGCAAGAATAGCGACGGGTTCAAGTTTAGGTCGCTCCAGGAGAAAAATTCTTGTGGATGTTGGCCTTTAAAAAAAAAAGGGTATACTATTTTAACCAAGAAATTTGCTTCATCGACAAATTCCTTACCTTTTTAATTCAAGGGACGTGACCACTCGGTGCTCGAGTTTGAATGAATCAAATTTTGGGTTCAAATCTATCGAACTTCACCACCAATTTCCTTCACTTTCAAAACAAACTAATATGCCTTTCACCCTCAAATAAGTGCACCTCTTTTAATTTGATGGGGAAGAAACATTCCAGTCTGGAGCATATATATATTGAAGGCGAAAGCTGGGACGAGGTCAGTCAGGGGATTGATGATGATTATCAATCAATCAATCAATATGAGGCTTATATCGCGCGTATTCCGTGGGTACAGTTCTAAGCGCAGGGATTAAAAAAAAATATTATGCAATTTTATATCGCGCACATATTCAAGGCGCAGGGATTTATTTATGCCGTGTGAGATGGAATTTTTTTTACACAATACATCACGCATTCACATCGGCCAGCAGATCGCAGCCATTTCGGCGCATATCCTACTTTTCACGGCCTGTTATTCCAAGTCACACGGGTATTTTGGTGGACATTTTTATCTATGCCTATACAATTTTGCCAGGAAAGACCCTTTTGTCAATCGTGGGATCTTTAACGTGCACACCCCAATGTAGTGTACACGAAGGGACCTCGGTTTTTCGTCTCACCTGAAAGACTAGCACTTGAACTCACCACCTAGGTTAGGAAAGGGGGGGAGAAAATTGCTAACGCCCTGACCCAGGGTCGAACTCGCAACCTCTCGCTTCCGAGCGCAAGTGTGTTACCACTCGGCCACCCAGTGGTGACATTAAAGTTTGTTTGGTCACGTGAAAAGAACGATCATCTGAGAATCACGTACAGTGGTACCTGCGATATAAGGACGCCCTTAGGACCAGTTAAAAGTGTCCCTACGTTGCAGGTGGCCTGTCATGACAGGTATATTTTGGTCAAGATAATAGACAAGGGGACCCCAGAAGGTGTCCTTTCATGGGAGTGGTCCACTCATCAGAGGGGCCTCACATCACAGGTACCGCAGTACACGGTCTGTCATAGTGAGGGATTACATTCTTTACCCACAACTGCCTGGTGTTCAGGTTGTGTACGTGTTTTCACTGAAGGTTAAATTGTTCGATCACATGGACAGAGCGATCAATGAAGAATCACATACATTGTCAGTCATAGTTAGGAATTAGATTCTTTACCGATCACTGAATGGTGTTCAGGTTTTGTACCTGTTTAAATTAAAGGTTGTTGGTCACGTAAAAAGAACGATAATTGAAGAATCACGCACATTGCCAGTCACAGTTAGGAATCTTTACCGAGAACTGACTGGTCCAGGTTTTGTACCTGTTTACAATACATTACAGGTTGTTCGGCCACGTGGACAGAGTGATCAGTGAAGAATCACGTACATTGTCTGTAAATGTGTTTACTTGGCGGGTGATTAGGTCACTGGCAAATAAAAATAAATCGAGATTCACGTGCATGACTGTTGTGGAGATCGCTAGATACCACTGGAATCGAATGGAAGGATAAAGAACATTATGGAACTTACTTTGATTTAGTGCGCAGTCACTCATGACGTAAGAGTAGACGCTCATCGAACAGATGGAACTGTGTAGATCTAACCAGATTAGTGTCGATGTTTCCCGAATATTCTCGTATGTCCATTAACTATATAAGTAGGGCTGCGCACACGTATTGTTGTTCTTTACCAGTCTTGCATTTGTTCTTTCTTACACTGTGCTGAGAGATATTGTCACCGTTGTTCCAGCTGTTAATAAATCTACAGAACCTACACAAATCGTTGTGTCTCCTTTGCGACTGAGAGTGACAAAAGGAAAAACACGACAACTGGCGTCGTCGACAGTTACTTCCCTTGTCTATTCGGAGTGACTTATTACTGCAAAATGACGGAAACAGAGCAGCTGATAACGCTTCTAAGGGAGCAGTTGGAGCAACAGCAACGCCAGCACAAGGAAGATATGGAGCAACACATGCACCAGATGGAGTTGATGATGAAAGTGTTCAGTGGTGCCGCAGCTTCTGCCAGGGAGGAAAGCTACGACGATCCGAGTGCTTCGAATCTACGTTTTCCCATTACTACACAGGCAGCTGCAATCCCATCTTTTGTTGCGTTTGATGCAACATCGGAACTGTGGCCTGACTACTGGTCAAGATTTTGCACGTTTGTGGTCGCCAACTCCGTGCCGGAGCAGCGCAAGGCTCAAGTTTTCTTGACGAATCAGACTGCTACGGTCTACAAACAACTGGCAAATCTGGCTACTCAGCAAAATCCGCCCAAGGACATCAACAGTTTGACAATGGACGAAATTGTCAAATTCATGAAAGAACAGTTCGACCCGAAACTCTTCATAGTGCGAGAACGTTTCAAGTTCTGGAGTGACATGAAACGGAAGCCAGGCGAAACTCTCCAGGAGTTAGCAGCGCGCATACGCCAAGACGCCGCTACCTGTGACTTTCCTTCGATCAAAAACCCACAAGACGAAGCTCTGAGACAGAGATTCATATGTTCTGTCAACAATGAGGCTGTCTTAAAGGCTCTATTCAAGATCAAGGACACAGAGCTGGATTTCGCACGTGCTGTCCAAGTCGCGATTGAGACTGAAGACGCAGCGAAGGTTGCCAAGGAAACTGTCTACGGTTCCAAGACCATGCCAGTCAACAAGGTCCACCAGAACAAGACTACGGGTCCACGAAAGAACCACAAGCAGTCTAATTCCACAGACAGGAAGTGCTACCGATGTGGAAAGGCCCACAAAGCAACAGACTGCCCCTACAAAGAAGCCAAATGCCGATACTGTGACGTCACAGGACATTTGGAAGCTGTCTGTAGAAAAAAGCAACATCAGAATCGGGAACGACATTCCCAGGCTTCCGTGAAGAGAGTCACGAAAGCAGAGCTTGTCAACGCGATCCTCGGTGAAGTTCCCCAAGATACTCCTAGGTTGGATGTACCCATAACAATCCAGGACCGACAGTTCACCATGGAACTGGACACCGCAACTACGGGAAATTTTGTTTCTCTTCCGGTCTGGAGACAACTAGGAAAACCGAAGCTGGATGACGTCACACATCGTTACGAATCTGCCAGCAAGCACGACCTGCCCGTGCTGGGAACTTTCATGGGCCAAACCAAGGATCCAGTGACTGGTAAGCAAAGCTCAATTCCGTACATCGTCACCAAGATCCCTCATCTGAATCTGCTAGGACGCAAAGCAATCCAGACTCTGGGAATTTCTGTGGACAATGCTCTAGGACTGAGGAGCATAGAGAGTCACGCAAAGAGTGAGGGTGCAAAACCTACGCATCCAGCGACCTCCAACGCGCCTTATGCTGCCCTGCAACGAGATTGTCACAGACTGTCTGATAAATTCCCAAATCTCTTCAAACAAGAATTGGGATGTCTCAAGGACTTCGAACTGGACGTGAAGTTCAAGTCTGATGCGAAGCCGGTTTTTCACAAGGCACGTCCGGTACCTTTCGCTCTTCGTGATGACCTCGCCAAAGGCTACGAAGAAGGCATCGCCAAAGGAGTCTGGAAGCCAGTCCAGTTCAACGAATACGGAACGCCAGTGGTACCAATTCGTAAGGCACAAACCTCGGGCACCCTGAAGCCCAAGCTACGGATCTGTGGTGACTACTCAGTGGGCATCAATGATCAGCTTGAAGATCACCGTCATCCATTGCCACTCCCAGAGGAACTGATGCAGAAGCTAGGAGGTGGATTCGGATACACCAAGATCGATCTTGCTGATGCCTACAACCAGATCAAGCTGGCACCAGAGAGTCAACGCAGGCTAGCCCTCAGCACTCACCGTGGGGTACTCCTGCAGCAACGACTTCCTTTCGGGATAAAGTCAGCACCTGGTTACTTTCAAGAGATCATGGAAAACCTGACCTGTGATCTACCTGGTGTTGCCGTCTTCCAAGATGATATACTCGTCAGCGGGAAGGACGCCAACGACCACCTGAGCAATCTGGAACGTTTGCTCACTCGTCTGAACGACAAAGGACTCAGATGTCGTCGTGAAAAGTGCGAGTTCGCACAAGCCAGTGTGGAATACCTTGGACATACCTTATCGGCCGAAGGGATCTCCAAAGGATCGAAGGTCGAGGCAGTTTTGAAAATGCCACCCCCTACGGACGTCTCAAGCTTGAAGTCTTTCTTGGGCTCAGTTCAGTTTTACGGGAAGTTCATCCCTAACCTGGCCAGCATGGCAGAGCCGCTCTACCGCCTGACGAAGAAGGCGAACCCCTGGAAGTGGGGAGATGAGGAACAGGCAGCATTTGAACAGTTGAAAAATGTGCTTTCCTCGGATCAAGTTCTGGTACACTTCGATCCAAACAAGACTTTGGGACTAGCTTGTGACGCGTCCAACGTTGGAATTGGAGCAGTCCTATTTCATCGCTATCCAGATGGAAGCGAGCTCCCAATCGCCAACGTGTCCAAGACTCTCACGGCTGCAGAAAGGAACTACAGCCAAATCCACAAGGAAAGGATCGACACTCTGCTGCCCTCGCCAGCCCACATCGCTCAGGGCAAGCAATCCAAGGAGGCATCCAAGTCTCAGATGACTCCAGACTTGAAAGCTGTCGTCAAGGTAACCAGACAGTACAAGGCCGGAGATCCTGTGTATGCTCTGTACCATGGACCTCGCCGAGACAAACAACCCCGATGGGTACCAGCAGTCATCAAGAAGTCTCTGGGTACTCGCTGCTTCAACGTCATGGTCATTCCTCATGGTCCAGTATGGAGACGACACTGGGAACAGCTACAGCCACGCTACACCACTGAGGAAGACAATGAACCTGGTGAGGAAGTGGACACTGTTTCTGAACTTGTAACAGATCACCCCATGGAGATCTTGGAAACTGTGCCACAAACTCGGAGACAGACCAAACCCAAAGGTACTCCATCCGTTCCAGAGTATGGACCAGACAATCCAAGACGGTCAAAGAGAACACGCAAACCCACAGAGAGACTTTGCTGTTGATGCTTCAGGAGTAGCATCAGTTTAGGTGGGGAGGTGTTGTGGAGATCGCTAGATACCACTGGAATCGAATGGAAGGATAAAGAACATTATGGAACTTACTTTGATTTAGTGCGCAGTCACTCATGACGTAAGAGTAGACGCTCATCGAACAGATGGAACTGTGTAGATCTAACCAGATTAGTGTCGATGTTTCCCGAATATTCTCGTATGTCCATTAACTATATAAGTAGGGCTGCGCACACGTATTGTTGTTCTTTACCAGTCTTGCACTTGTTCTTTCTTACGCTGTGCTGAGAGATATTGTCACCGTTGTTCCAGCTGTTAATAAATCTACAGAACCTACACAAATCGTTGTGTCTCCTTTGCGACTGAGAGTGACAAAAGGAAAAACACGACAATGACCTAGTCAATGAAAGTCTCTTTCCGGGGAAACATCTCACATGTGAACAACTGTCAGAACCGGGCAGCACAAAGGGAGAGAAATGGAATAAATAGGACCATAAGTGCATTATCTACTTCTAAGATGATGCACTTGTGATGAGACTGAATGGAACGCAATTGAATTGAACGAACAATTGTCTGTTTTCCAGTACTGAATTGAATTTGTAATTAACGAGGATAGCAGAGTGACAATTAATCCATGTTTGTTTTTTCATCGACGGAGAAAGACTGATGACGAGATGATGCATATTGTTACGTATTAAAGCAAAAATGTATTGTGACATGTATTGTCATATATCATTGCCCAAAATTGTGCAACCCCAATCAGATTGCGGTATATTTTAAAGGTGGTCGTCTACATTTTTGCTTTTTTATATTTAGTCAAGTTTTGACTAAATATTTTAACATCGAGGGGGAATCGAAACGAGGGTCGTGGTGTATGTGCGTATGTGTGTGCGTGCGTGCGTGCGTGTGTGTGTGTGTGTGTGTGTAGAGCGATTCAGACTAAACTACTGGACCGATCTTTATGAAATTTGACATGAGAGTTCCTGGGTATGAAATCCCCATACGTTTTTTTCATTTTTTTTATAAATGTCTTTGATGACGTCATATCCGGCTTTTCGTGAAAGTTGAGGCGGCACTGTCACGCCCTCATTTTTTAACCAAATTGGTTGAAATTTTGGTCAAGTACTCTTCAACGAAGCCCGGGGTTCGGTATTGCATTTCAGCTTGGTGGCTTAAAAATTAATTAATGACTTTGGTCATTAAAAATCTGAAAATTGTAAAAAAAAATAAAAATTTATAAAACGATCCAAATTTACGTTTATCTTATTCTCCATCATTTGCTGATTCCAAAAACATATAAATATGTTATATTCGGATTAAAAACAAGCTCTGAAAATTAAATATATAAAAATTATTATCAAATGTTTTTTTTCGAAATCAATTTAAAAACACTTTCATCTTATTCCTTGTCCGTTCCTGATTCCAAAAATATATAGATATGATATGTTTGGATTAAAAACACGCTCAGAAAGTTAAAACAAAGAGAGGTACAGAAAAGCGTGCTATCCTTCTCAGCGCAACGAATACCCCGCTCTTCTTGTCAATTCCACGTGCACTGCCTTTGCCACGGGCGGTGGAGTGACGATGCTACGAGTATACGGTCTTGCTGCTTTGCGTTGCGTTCAGTTTCATTCTGTGAGTTCGACAGCTACTTGACTAAATATTGTATTTTCGCCTTACGCGACTTGTTTTCAGTAATCTTATGGTTAGAATTCGCTAAAAAGTTATGTCAGATGATAAATGAACCATGGGGAAAAAAGTTATAGAAAAAAAATATATGTAAAAAAAGATTTTATTTTTGGGTAGCGTGACTCACGCTTCCAATATTTTGTTTTCTGTTTGCTGAGAACATGTGCTTTGCCTAAAAATACTGACCAATCAAATTCATGTCACTATGCTTATAGCCACGCCAAGGACTACTAAAGGTAGTCCTTGAGCCACGCCCAAACAAATGCAGCAACAGTTTAACACTGGAGCGCTGTCCACGTTTTTTTTAAACGCACGAAATGCACGGGATTTGAGAGGAGTTTTGCGCTTGGCATTTTCCAAATAAGGATATCCTACTATGAGTACAACGCTGGAATACTACAATGAATTTTCAAACGGCTACACTGGCTTCGTCTTTCCTGATCGAAAGGGGGTGTATTGTTGATATTTGTAGATAATAGACTCTGCATTTTAATGGTCAAATGGCGATTTCGGTATAAAAATGTAGACATGGACCTTTAAACTGTAGGTAAAGTGTTTGGTGTATATTTTTAGTGTGACACTGTACATGTACAGAGTGTAGGGATGGTGTGAGAAGCCGGCTAAAGCTGCACTCTCTGACAGCTACACACGACTAGTGGTGAGGGGCAACCATTAAAGTGTCGCTACTGTGTCTTGGCAAGGGTGAAGTGTAGTCACCCCCCTAGCACCCCTCCCTCGATCAGCCCCCCCCCTCCTTCACCCCCCCTCCTTCACCCCCCCTCCTTCACCCCCCCTCCTTCACCCCCCCTCCTTCACCCCCCCCCCCTTCGATTAGTCTGTTGTACCCCCACCCCCACGTCCAACACACACACACACACACACACCCTTCCCCCTTTACCAAGCGCACAGTCTTCGGGCCTTTAGATAAGAGGCGCTCGATCTATGTCTGTCAGTCTTGGTTTTAAGTTAATCCGTAACATTGCTGTTGGTGCCAGCAGTGTCGGTTATCTAGCAATTGTTGGGACAATGTTCAAACCACCCCCCCCCCCCCCTCACATCCCCAAACCAACCAAAACAACAGCAACAACATCAAAACATTACGCACAGAAGGTTTTATAGAATGTCCGACTCGCGTGAACTGTATGTGTGCCTGTGTTGCCGTCTCCTTGAAACAGCCCCCTGTCAGTCAGGATGTCATTAGTCTCCCCACCCGCTTCGATCTCAAGACCCTGATTTCTCCGTCTTTGTTCACACCTCTGTGGGATCGAACCCTTGCTCCCTACCTCCCGCCCCTCCCGACCCCCCTACCCCCCCCCCCCCTCCCTACACTCTCTCTCCCCTCCTCCCTTCAGCACCAGTATAATTCCAGCTCTTTACCAAAACCTGCAATTACATCTCACATCTTGCCGTGTAACAAGCTGACCCGTACGTTCGCACGTGCCCACGCAAACATACAAATAAATGCACGCACGCACACACATTTACGGACACACACTCTCTCACAAACTCACACACAGACACACACACATACACACGCACACGCACACATAAACACACACACACTCCCTCTCTCTATCTTTCTCTCACACACACACACACACATACACACACACACACACACGCACTCTCTCTCTCTCACACATACACATACACACACACACACACACACACACACACACACACACACACACACACACACACACACACACACATTCCCTCGGCTCTGTATGTCTCTCATTGACAGATGTGGTAATTAATTCTTGTGTGGAATTCCGCCCAGTTAAAGGCACAGTCTTTCAAACTTAGTAAAGACAAAAAATACCACCTTGTCAGGCAAGTATTTCATTGAACAAGCAAGCAATACGACAGATTGTACTGTGATACACGCACCTTGGAAAACGCTTGCTCCAAGCGAAAGTTGACGAACCAATGTGCAACGTAACAACCGGAAGTAGATGCTGTATTGTCCATCGTACCTAGATTTGTGTTGGGACCCCGGAAGTAAAAGGATGTATACAGGACTGGTCGACGGGCTAACCACGTTGAACTTTTCCAAGAACAATCGTAAAACAATTAGGATTTGTTAAGGACAAATAATGGCCGGAATTAGCAATGACTGTCTCTTTAATGATCTCAGCTAAGTTGCTTACTCCTTCTTGTGCGCCAGCCCCCACCCCCTCCCCCCCCCCCTACCTTCCCAGTTCTTTGCGTGATTGCACAAGGCAGTTGTTCTGGACCTTCGATCTGGCCCGTTGTGACCGGGTCCGCCCCTTTTCCTTATCAATGTGTAATTATTTCCAATCACTGTTTCTTCACCTCTTCTCTCCCCCCCCCCCCCCCCCCCCCCCCCGCTATCCTAGGGTCATATATCACGGGACTATAGCAACCTGGTTAACTGCACTAGGCTACGTACTTGGGGGTGCTTGGCAAGCACGGGTAGATCTACCCTGAGAAGACGGTAGTGCACGCTTTACTTGCATTCCGTGCTGAACATTTTGCGGAACAACTTGGGAGGCGTTTTTCTTTTTCCTGTCTCAGAGTGATGAATTATGGATGTTTCCCTTGCGACTTTAGCGCGGATTCCTTGATTGGAGAATCTGACAAGGAAGATCATTAATTGTTGAAGTGTTTTCGTGAACTTTGTTGTTTTGGCTTGTCGTCGGGGTTGTTTCGAAAGACAGGGACATTTGGTGACACCCCTGGACTTACCCCGGATGAAGAAGGTTTCACAATAACATCTCAGCTCACATCTCCGCAGCGGGTCTCTGCCTAAGTATCCCACGATGGAAAAACAAGGTAGGGACTTCATCAATGATTAATTACTTGGGGCGTTGTTCTCCCTCTGCGTGACATCACTGTGTGTAACTATTTCCATGGGTCCGACCTACAAGAGGTTGCTTTGAGCTCCAGCCCTTCCCATGTAAACCATCATCTAAACATTGCAGATCTGTTCAGGCTTTTACATGGGATAGCAATATCCTTTTACATGTACACATACATATATTATCTCAAATCGACAGCCTGGCTGCTTTCTGTGAAGAGTGTTGTTTTTTGTTGGTACAGTGGACCCTCTCTTTGAAGACCTAGCCATGACCGGTGTAACACGACATTTTTACTCCACAAAAAATTTACTCCGGAGTAAATATTTCGTACGAAATTCTTACTCCGAGTACACTTTTCGTACGAGAAAAGAACTCCCCAAGGCACGAACAAATTACTCCCTCCACGAAATTTTTACTCCCCATTTTTTTTACTTCCAGTAAAAATCTCGTACGCAAAAATGGGATGCGGGCGAAGGGATAATGCCAATAAGTGATCTCGCGCAAACGAATGTCGCGCTACCCTCCTTCCACCCCTTCCACCACCAAGACTAACAGGGGACAAGGGAGTAAAAATTTCGTACACCTGGCATGGGAAGTTAAATTGCTCGTGTTGGGGTGAAGTAATTTATTCGTTATTTATTCGTCAGGGGAGTAACATTTTTGTACGAAATGTTTACTCGGAACTCACCTGTCTTGGGGAGTAATTTTCTCGTGCAATGGGGGAGTGCTTTTTTCGTAAAGGGAGTAACTTTTTCGTACGAAATGTTTACTCCGGAGTAAAAATCTCGTGGGAGTAATTTTCTCGTGTTACACCGGTACTACTTGTCTCCGAAAACCCCCCAAAACCCCCGAAAATCTCATCAGAAATAAGAAAATTCGTCCTTTGATCGTGTTTTGTTACATAATTGTTTGCAATCATGACTTATATAATTTGCAACTTTCACAGTTCATGGCTTTATTTTCGTGTTTGTGCGAGGATTTACGAAGGAGCGGAAGCACTAAATCACATGACGTCATCAATACTTGGAGTTACCTCCCTTGCATTGAAATTGTTGCATCGATTTCGTCGATAATCCGGCTCTCAACACAAATATAAGGGCGCATGTAGCATGAATCAGGCTTACTTTTCTCAGGCATGTCCAATACTTCACTTTGAAGATAGATTTAGTTAGTCTAGATGGGGTTTTCATGGGTTTTCGGAGACAAGTAGCCTAGTACCCTACATGACTGCAAAAATGAAGGTCTTAAAAAGTAGGGAGTTATAAAATAGGGGGTAAATGTACAGAAGTTCTGAATAGAACATCTGAGAAAACAGGATCTTAAAACGAGAGATTTAAATCGGGGGGGGAGGGGGGGGTGTTCACCGTAGTTTAAGCTGATATTTTAAGCTGCAAAATTAGTTCAACAAAAAGTTTCCGCTCTGGGGTTTGCGGTGTCTGTACGAGAGGAAGGGTGTTGCTATCCCATGTATAAAATCCTCGACAAATTCATAACACTTTACTACAAAAGATAAATATATTCAAGCCGAAATATTCCGATTGTGCCAAGAATGACATCGCTGCACCCATTCGTTCCTTTGTCAGTGTGAATGCCATGAATACTTGATGTCTTCATTTCTAGCACTTGATTGGGTCTAGCAATAGTACCCACGACGCCGCGACCACAATCCATCACGCCAACAGATAATCTTTCCCTTTCTTTTTAGTGGCCAACAGAAAGGGGAATATACTACCTCTATCCATTGATTTACATCAAATTCATTCCCTTGGTACTCCATAGAATCTTGTCTCTTCCATTGACAAAGCGGTTGGGGACGATCTTGAATTCACCCGGCGGTGGTTCTGTTTTGGTTGTTGTCGTCTGCTCTGTCCCAGGACAATAGACGCCATGTTGAGAAGGAACAAATCTTCTCTGCGTGACCCACAGAATGAAAAGGGGAGGGAAAGTAGGAAAGAAGACGTTACGGGGTATTCAGAAAGAGACTTGGAAGCGTTAAGGAGTGCATGATTTTCAGAGGTGCGTGACATTCTATGTACCTTTCGCCTGCAGAAGTGTGCGAGTGTTTGGAATTGGTTGTTGAGCAGGGGCTGGACGGATGAATAAACTAGGGACATGTAACAATACGTGACAAGAAGTTGAGCACAGTTTGAGTGTTGCAGAGAAAAGTGTGGGCTTCTTTCAAACGTCCCCTTTTGTGGCGCGTACGATTTTCATCAAACGCCAGGTCATCAAACATAGGGAGGCCCGGCAGCCATTTTCATTTTTTTTAACGTTTTCCCCCAACTTTGGCCATTCATAAATCAAAAAGTTATGTCTTTAATCTTCTAAAATTTTGTAGATATGCTTAATATAATATTTGCTATGGGATCCAAACATTTTAGGGATGTAGCTTTATATAGGAATTTTAGCTATGAAGCACCAATGTCGGGGGAAATGTCCATCACAAACAGGTTCTCTCACAGGAGGCTCTCGTGTGGGCCGGTGTAAGTACAGTAGAACCCCCCTTTTAAGACCTCCTAAAATCTGAGAAAATCGGGTCTTAAAATGTGAGTCTTAAAATGGGGATAATTTGACAGAGTTTATGAACAGCAAATCTAAGAAAACAAGGTCTTAAAGAGGAGGGAGTCTGAAAAGGGGGGGTCCCACTGTAGTTATCTTCAAACAGTGAAAACCATATGTGCTTGAAGGGGTCCTGATTTGGCCTATTATGGTCCGCTGGACCCGAAAAGCAATAGCTAACTAACTAATATGTGCTTGATCTGAAGGGTCGCTGTGCTAAAGTGAAGAAAGTGAAGAACGGTTTGAGTCAAATGGAAGCACATACGTACATATAAACTTTTACCCCGAATGTGGAACATGGATGTTAAAGGTACAGTAAGCCTCCCGTAAACCATCACAGATACTGTCAGGCTTTTACACACAGTACAAACACCCTTCCATTTGAACGCTCACCAAACGGGAACATCCTAGATGCCCTACGTAAAGAGCGAGCAATTTTCAAAGAATTAATTTTGCGGATTGTGTCAGAGACAATAGACCTTTTCGGTATCTGAGCAGCTCTCGCGAGACACGTTCTTTGTTATGCGTTGAACGTCGCGAGAACTTAGAACCTCGGCTTTTGCAGCTCGCGCGAGATCGCTGTACCACATGCTTTGCTATGCTCTGAAGTTTGCGAGAGCTTACGAGAGCTTGGAATACCGATGGGGTCTATCGGACCGTGGTGCGTTTTGGCGCTAGACCTAACTTTTAAAATCTAAATAATAAATTGACAGCTTGTTACACAAACATTCTTAAATCATAAAAGAATTATTTTTTCATCAAGACAAGATCAGTACAATTCGAAGTTTTGAAAGTTTGAAATAAGAAAAGCCCGGAAGCAGGGTCACGCAAGGTCGTGGTTCTCGTAGCAGACGACGGTTTATACCTATCGCCAGTTCCTCTCTGAACAGTCAAAAGCCATCGCTAGAGTTCTTGTGAACCACAGCCGTTTGTTTCGTGCATAGTCAGAGGTACTTAATAACGTGCTATTGCAGATAAGCTCACAGCGAGTCGCATTCAAATTACTAACTGACGACTACATTGTGAAAAAGGGAAACTTGATCACACGGGTTCACGATGGCTCAGGGGTAAGATAAACCACGCAAAAATAAATTCTTTGAAAATTGCTCGCTCTTTACGGAGGGCACCTAGGATGTTCACGTTTGGTGAGCGTTCAAATGGAAGGGTGTTTGTACTGTGTGTAAAAGCCTGACAGTATCTGTGATGGTTTACAGGAGGCTTACTGTGCCTTTAAACTATTCTAAACCTTATGTCCAAAGGAAAACGGCGAGATGACGGTGACACATTCTGTAACCAAGACAACCTTACTCGAGCTCATAGGGTTGTATTTGATTTTGATGTGTTTGGATTGTGAAGCGATCTTACATTTAAATTATGACGCAGAAGAAAGAGCGGAAGTCCTGCATGACCCTATAGTCAGTACTGCCCAAAGATTGTGTCCCATTCTATGCAGCGCATACCACCCTATACTGTAAGGAAGAGACGTGCTTGGAAACTTGATGCATGATTTAATTACGAATGAAAGGGTTCTGTTTGGGGACGAACATTATACGCGCACAACTAGCTTTTCAAACTGTGTTATGAATAGGGCGTTTTTAAAGCGGATTTATTGACAACACTTCCTTGGATTCGCAGCAGTGTAGCAACGTACGGTGAGCTTTGAGCAAGGGTATGATCGTAGCATATAATGAACACCTTTACCGGGTGGGAAACCGTATTTATTGGCAGGTGTTTGTGTATGTGTAACTGTGACGAAGCGGTGTGTTGGACCACCTGTTAACGCGTCACGAATGTGGGTAGCATTGCTCACCTCCGCAGTAATACACCAAAGACCGAAATGAACTTCAGGTGTTAACTGACGTAGCTTTATGTTAAGGTGTCTTCCTTGCCGTGTGAAGGAGCGTCTGTGTCGCAACAGAGCTACCAAGGCTTTGAATTAGGATCAAAGGGGCTTTCCTCTCGGTACAGCACTTTTTTCTTAATTCATTTTGCAGATCAATATGGGTGTCAGCTAAAGACCGGGAACGTTAATTTTCGGAAATTGAGAGAAAGAAGAAAACAAGTCGCGTTAAGCGATATCAAAACATTTTGTCAATCTGTCGGCCTGAAACTAAACGATCGACACTGAAAACCCGGCATGAGTCATCATCGAGACTAATGAGGCTTGGCTAGCCGAAACTCGAAAACCGAGACAGGTCGCACTGGTCTTCACAAAGCTTGAACACATTTATGACCTAATTTTCTTAAACCGGGCCGATTTTCTTTAATTTTTAGCACATTTTCAGGGTAAACATAACACGTACATTTACACTCTAAAATGAAGTGTTCCACTTTTGAAAACCCTTTCTGTAACCAGTTTTGAACACTGTACATCATTCTACAAGCAAAAGTAGCACACATCATAAACACAAGTGTTTTTCCCCGCCATTTAAGGCACCCATACTCCGATTGTGGGGTAGATGTTGAATCCAAACAGTCCATTTCGAACTAGATGATCTTTGCAGTATTTGCAAATCACGAAAGGTGTCCTTGGATAGATTACGGCATATATAATTACCATGCCTCCCCTCCCCTTCCGTCACCCCTCCCCCTCCGTCCCCCCTCTTTCTCCCCAGCCACCCCCCAGCCGAAGACGAGGCGGGAGAAAGCCAGGTTGTTGCGACCTGAACGCAAAATGTTGTGTCTGTTTGCGCTAACTTGATTATGCAGACTATTGTTGTACTGTACAGCATTTCACCTGGAACCGCCCTTAGTGACTAAGCATGCCCCTGTCTCAACTCGAATCGTGTCTTAAAATTCGTTCTGGCACTCCAAACTTCACAACAAAGGTTGGCTTGGAATCACATTTCTCATCAAACAATACGAGGCAGTTATTTTGCCGTAACTGTCTTTCCCCCGCTTTGATTGTATGTAGTGATCACAGAATACATTTCCCACTGTTAAACTGCTGCCTGGCCACACGGAGAGCGGTCTGTGCTGAATTCTATTTGCATGTTTTGTTTTGAGGGGAAAAGAGTAAAACAATGACGGCGACAAAAACAAACAAGTCGCGTAAGGCGAAATTACTACATTTAGTCAAGCTGTGGAACTTGCAGAATGAAACTGAACGCACTGCATTTTTTCACAATGACCGCAGTCCGCCGCTTGTGCATAACGGAGTGAAACTGACGAGCCTGTTCAGCGCGGTAGTGGTTTCGCTGTGCTGCATAGCACGCTTTTCTGTGCCTCTCTTCGTTTTAACGTTCTGAGCGTGTTTTTAATCCAATCATATCATATCTATATGTTTTTGGAATCAAGAACCGACAAGGAATAAAATGAAATTGTTTTTTAAATCGATTTCGGAAATTTAATTTTGATCATAATTTTTATATTTTTAATTTTTAGAGCTTGTTTTTAATCCAAATATAACATATTTATATGTTTTTGGAATCAGGAAATGATGTAGAATAAGATGAACGTAAATTTGGATAGTTTTATATAAACAAAAATTTATTACAATTTTCAGATTTTTAATGACCAAAGTCATTATTAATTTTTAAGCCACCAAGTTGAAATGCAATACCGAAGTCCGGCCTTAGAACGAAAATAATATGTTCATCTTAAATCACTTTTCTAAGAACCATAAATGCACGATGACACAACTGTGGAAGACAAACACCGATCGAGACTGGGTCAGCCGCTCTCTAGCAGGGGTCATATTTCCATCATTGCTTACCTGGAACCCCCTCTTACACCGCCCATCTTCCCGCCTTATTCTAATGCACAGCGGCATGAAAACACACAGTTTAATTATCATCCCCATCATATTTTCCCGTCCACCAAAGAAATGAAAAACAAGTTCTAGCTTCCCATCATGGTGTAAAAGTAATTTTCTCCGTATCAGTGACTGAAGAAACCCGCTTTAGCTTTAGACATACTTGTCAATTGTTACTATGGAAACTGGGTTTTAAGTTAATAATTACATCCCTCTGATTTCTGTTTTGTTGCGGCGAGGCAAATGATAGGGATTGGGATGTCAGAGTAAACACAAAATGATCAATGATGTGACATCAGCGTTAATTACTGTTGGTGTGCGCATACAAATGTATGATTAGGCAGGAAGCATTCCATAAAACGATGAGTTAACGATTGTGCACAAAGCATTGCAAAGAGCGTTGGATCACCCTAGAATCGTCGATCAATGAAGTGAACACCTAGTTGAAAGGTTTATGTCAATGTTATGTGCTGTCCAGAATATGTCTGGTAACACGCATTGCTGTACCCTGACAATACAGTGATCCTATTGATCCTGCATGTTTTTGGTATGATCAGGTCCGTATAGCTACTCTTACACTGTGCCGAATTGCCCTTGCGAATAGCATTTTCCAATAATTCACAATGATCGGGACATGGTCGCAAGACATTCGTAAATGTTCTTAACCAGTCGCCACCATTCGTCTCTTGTTTTGAACATAGCAACATGTTCCTAATATTCGCAAAGAAGTCATATTCTTAACTTTTTTGCAACGTACTTGTAAGATTTCGCAAGACATTCGTAATCATCGCAATGTATTCGTAACGCTCGCAAGGCATTCGCAACCATTCGTTATGCCTGTCTCACACTGTGCCGAATATCCTTGCGAACATTCGTAATCATCGCAATGTATTCTTCAGGCTCGCAAGGCATTCGCAAACATTCGTTATGCCTGTCTTACACTGTGCCGAATATCCTTGCGAATATAGATTCGTATGCATTCGCAATGATCAGTAGACATTCGCAAGCACTCGCAACCATTCGTAAGACATTCGCAAGGATTCGTAAAGCTTCGAATGGTCAATATTTTTCCTGTCCATTAGTCTCTTTTTTTGGCCAAATACAACATGTTCATATACACATTTCTTGCGAATGTCTTACGAATAGTTGCGAGTGCTTGCGAATGTGTACCGATCATTGCGAACGCCTTGCGAGCGCTACGAATACCTTTACGTTGATTACGAATGGCTTGCGAATACTGAAGAATATGCATTCCTTGCGAATATTAGGAGCATGTTGCTAATATTCGCAACAAGAGACGAATGGTGGCGAATGGTTAAGAACATTTACGAATGTCTTGCGACCATGTCCCGATCATTATGAATTATTGGTGAATTCTATTCGCAAGGGAAATTCGGCACAGCGTAAGAGCAGTATTACGAACAATGCGAATTGCATAATCGCTTTATTCGTAAAATGTTTGCAAGCACTCGCAACACTCGCAAGGCCACTCGCAACGTTCGTAATAGATCCGTATATGGATTCGTATACAATCGCAATGATCGGTAGATATTCGCAAGCAGTCACAACCATTCGTATGACATTCGCAAGGATTCGTAAGCCTTCGATTTTTCTTCTGTTTTTCCCTGTCCATTCGTCTCTTTTTTGGCCAAATACAACATTTTCATATTCGTAAGGATATTCGGCACAGTGTAAGACAGGCTTATCAAACACAATTATCACACGATTTGTAATTACGACCAGAATGTTTTCGTGACAGTTGCGACTGACATTACATCTTTAACTTTTTTCACGGCACATAGTATGATGAACCTTTACTTGCAAAGTGTTAAGGGTTCACCCGCTATAACTATGTCAACTTGGTCGTGCATTCTGGATTCCTCGCCAGGTCATATCAGACATGTTATTCTATTTTTCCGCCTGTACATGCAGTTTGTTGGCTTAAATCACATTCGTCTTGCAAAGCGAGAAAAAATGAGTGGTTAAAAGTCAACTTCCTATACCATTATTTGAGTAGAAACAGAAAATTCAGGATGAACGGAAAAAGTGTGACAATCCAAGCACCTGGAAATAAACAAATCTGTAATTAATTCTTCAATAACTGTTATGAAAATCATAATTAAGACAGCCATTGTCAACCGTGTTTAGCTGTCCCTTAAGACTCTCCGCTGCTAATAGGAGCGTCAACAAAGGGACAAAAACAGACACACACGGAGACGCAAGCACGCTGACAAAGCACCAGTCGATACGGTAAATATACTCTTTGCATGCACCTCACTGTGCTGAACGTAATCCTTTACCGTTTATTGAGGCGGTGCGAAATCTGCTTAGCAAAAGACGAACGATTGAAGGACTGCAGGAGACGAATGATATTGACGCTATTCAAGTTCCGAGAAAAGTGTGTGCACAGTGTGGAAGTTGTGTGTGTTTAAAGTTCCTGTCTGATCAAGCCGATATGTATGTGTTGACACAGGCTTGCACTCACTGGCTCTTCTTTTCAGCAGTCCGTTCCAAAGGCGCTTATTAAACAGTTTCAAGTTTCTGAGAAGGCGCTGTTGGTGGTTTTTTTAGGAAAAGAGGATAGAATTGACTGAGAGCTGGCAGGCCTGAAAGTGGCGAGTATTTTACTCGCCATGGCGAGTAGAAACATGTAAATGGCGAGTAGAAATGTTAATCTACTCGCCAAATGCGAGTAAAGTTGCTGAAACAAATGGTTGGTTTGGCGAGTAAAAATACTCAAATTTGCTCTCTGGCTTGTAAAATTATGAGAAGTACTAGCCAAAGGCCAGAGCACCATTCTGTAGACTGTCAGCGCTGAGCTATTTTATTTTATGCCATCGTCTCTTCAGTTGCTATTGCTATTCGAGAAAAACGCAAGTACACACATGGAATTGGTTGGGTTCAAGCTAGTCTGTATTCTATTTTTACCTTCATTGGTGAAAACTGCATTGAATGTAAAGAAAAAATTCCCAGAGCCTGTGGTGCTGGAATGCGATCGTATCATCAATGACAGCTTGAGCGTTCGCAAGTATCGAAGCCCGTCCGATCCCACGATCCGCAGGTAGATAAGATCACCTGTAGACCAATGATACTGTGTTTAAAAAACTGCCGGTGTGTGTCTGTGTGTATAAATAGCGCTTCCTCCGATACCGAAGCATACAATTTTCCGTTTAAACACGCGGGCGTAGGCTATGTAGACAGTGGAATGATAGTTTTGGGTTGCGACATTTAAAGCACTTCATTTGGGACTAGTGAGAGGCGAGGCGGAAAGAAATGAGATTACCCAGGTGTGCGCATAAAGCCGCCTGTACGGTGAGGGTGTGTGTTTATTCCGATCCGGACAAAGGCGTTTATCTGTGAACATGAAAAGGACAACAAACATTGACAGAAACAATCTGAAAGGCAAATCTTTTATCAATAAAGTAAAAATGTTAAACCTAAATGAATCAAAGGCACTAAATACATGAATCTTTGCTAACTTTCTTGATTTGCACAGAGAGAGAGAGAGAGAGAGAGAGAGAGAGAGAGAGAGAGAGAGAGAGAGGGAGAAAGAGAGATAGAGAGAGAGAGAGACACACACACACACACACACACACACACACACACACTGACACACACACACACACACACACTCAAAGAGAATCAGGCAGAAAAAGACACCGCGCAGCATTATAACTGAGTGTGAAATTGTAAGCAGACAGCGATCAGAGACGACAGGACGACGGGTTGCACGAGGGCTTGCACACACTGTCGATCAGGTTACGTCACGGGGCGGTGATATATTGATTGCTCGTGCAATTGATACGCACACTAGGACATAAACAGGCCATGACGCGTTGAGACACGCTCACGCCTGCTTTCGCTTGAACTCATAGGATACGCGTGCGATTTTTTATTTTTTTTTATCAGACATGGTCAAAAAGGTATGCAGATACAAAATTTGAACACACAGTAAGAAACACACACACACATGCACACACACACACACACACACACACACACACACACACACACACGCATTCTCTCTCTGTCTCTGTCTCTCTCTCTCTCTTTCTCTCTCACACTTACTCACTCACTCACTCTCGCCCTCCCCCCTCTCTCTCTCTCTCTCTCTCTCTCTCTCTCTCTCTCTCTCTCTCTCTCTCTCTCTCTCTCTCTCTCTCTCTCTCAGTCTGTAAAAGCTATTCTAGCTTTTGGAGGCTAAAAACTGTGATTAATCTTACTTAGTTCATTTTTTCGCCACTGTGCTTCATTCCAGCGCTGGCCTGACAGTGACATAACAGGCGAACGCCTTGAACTGCATTGATTCAGCACATAACCACGTTTCACGGCCAAGCTCAGTGTGATAAATGCGACAGTGTAAGCCAGAAATGCGCGCTCTCTAATTCCTCTTTTCTTCGCATCGAACCCCACTTCGATAACCTGGCTACTCTCACCCCTCTATCGCCGCTTAATCATAGCCAGGACACTTTATTTTCTCCCTTCAACAACGTGCAGTGTTGTGTGTGGTTGCTGTGTTGTGCGTTTTTCACTGAGTGGGTAGCGAAGTTGTTGACTGAGTTGTTTGCAATAAGCGTTTGATGTGGGAATGTATTAAAGGTGTGTGTGTGTGTGTGTTCGTGCGCGCAGAGAGAGAGAGAGAGAGAGAGTGAGAGAGAGAAAGTGAGAGAGAGAAAGAAAGGGAGGGAGCGAGTGAGAGAGAGAGAGAGGATATTGCTTTTGCATCACAGACGCTCAAAGCACAAAATTGGGGGTATAAAATTTGTGATGGGCTATACACACCAGAGTGTTATTAATCATTTCGCCCGCCAATCCGGAAAAAGCAATACATTTAAACTTTGTCTCGTCTTTTGATCTTTGACACTTTCACCGAAACAAAGGTGAACTCAACATTGTAAGGAAATGAACAATGGGGGGGGGGGGGGGGTAACAAAGGTAAACAAATCAACCACCAAGTAAGTTTCACAAAGCCTAGGTTCAGGTAACAACAACCCGCGGCACGAACAAAGGATTTACGGTTCGGCAAGGTGTTATAAATCCCCCTAGATCAGTCTCTCTGCCAAACTCATTCCTCAGTCCGTGACCTCAGTAATCTCGGCGAGAATTTGTTTCGATCTTTTTGTCAGCGCGGTTTGAGAACATTTTTCTTATGGCGGTAAACTGTAGATATTTCTGGTGTTGGTTATTTCGTTTAATTTTGAAATTAAAAAGTCAAATGAGTTTCCCTGTGTAGCCGAATTGTGAAATCTTGTCGGGGAGAGTTGAAGTTTCTAGGCACTGCTCTCCCGAACTGGTGATCACAAACTCGATCACCTAATACATATTGTCTGTCTTTAGTATGTCACCTCAGATTACTGTATGCTTTTGGCTTTATGCCATTAACAAATATTTTTTTAAAGAAATCTGAGCTCTACTCTGTGTCTTTTATTAATACAAGCACACAACTTTGCAATGGTTTTGTCGGAAACTTTGTGCACGGCAAGAAAACTGACAATAAAATTAATGGTGTATAGAATCAAATTTATTGTTATCTCGTTAGGTATTCTTAAATCTCTTAAAATGTGTGTGTGTGTGTGTGTCTGTGTGTGTGTCTGTGTGTGTGTCTGTGTGTGTGTCTGTGTGTGTGTGTGTGTGTGTGGTGTGTGTTTGGGGGTTATCCTATTAACGTGGTCTACATGTACATGTTAATTTAGTTACTCTCATGACACATGGAACTAAATCTGTCGTCATTTTGACAGAAAAACCCACAACTCCTCGTCGTTTATCGCCGCGCTCTGGCGAAAAGCACTCTGTCGCACTTTGCGTTTACATGTAGGTGCTTGTAGTCGGTGGAGTTGAACAGTGGGTGAACAGTTTGGTAATGCCAGTGAGTGCCCAGCTCTCCCCTCGTCACTAACACATTACCTGTATACCTATACGTTACCTGCCCGTCACTCCTTCGCTCTGGCTCCATGCCAGCTGACTGTTGATAAGTCACAATTCTTCATGCCTTAGTTAAAACCTTGCAAGACAGGCGCACGATTTACTACAACAAGACCTTGCATGCTTGTTTAAAGGGACAGCTTTTGTCGGGTAGGCCGGAGGAGGTGGGGTGTGTGTGTAGGGGGGGGGGGTGGTGGTGGAGTGGCTGAGTTGGAGGGGATAGAGGTTGTCTAGTAGTGCTTTTATTTTCAAAAGGGTCGATGACATTTCACATATGTGTGGGAAAAAATCGATTTCCGAATTTTCTTTTCAGACGACTTAATTTTCACCACAGAATGGGATTATTTTTTCACCTACTTACTCACTTAAGTACTTGAAAACAACTCACACATTCCAAAGCAAAATACATTTTAAGAGAACAGTATTCTGAGTGCTGTGGCAAAAAAACAGTGTACAGGGGCGGGACAGTTAATCACTTCCGTTCAGTGCAGCCCTGAAAGTCCAACAAATGGTGTACTCGCCTTTGGCTAGTAATTCTGAAAATGTACTAGCAAACTTTGCTACTTATACTAGCCAAACCAACAATTTGTTTCAGCAACTTTACTCGCATTTGGCGAGTAGATGCATATTTATACTCGCCAATTACATGTTTCTACTCGCCATGGCGAGTAAAATACTCGCCACTTTCAGGCCTGCAGTGCCTGTGCGAACACCTTGCCTACAGCGGAATGAAAAGTATGTACGTTGGTCGGACTAGCTGAAAGAAATTAAAACAACTGCATTAGATAATTTTCCTCTGACAAACAGAATTAATCGATTTTGCATGCACAGTTCGATAAAACGATCGGAACTAAAAGGTAACGGAATTTTAGAGGCAGTATAAGTCTCACATGTTCATTCTAAAACTAGCAATTCCATTCAGTTTCATGTGTCATATCGATTTAAAAAACGTAAAGAGAGAGAGAGAGAGAGAGAGAGAGTGAGAGAGAGAGAGAGAGAGAGAGAGAGAGAGAGAGAGAGAGAGAGAGAGAGAGAGAGAAGCACACACAAACACCGGCATATGCGCACGCACACACACACACACACGCAGACAGACAGACACACACACACACACACACACACACACACACAAACAAAGACAGACAGACGGACAGAGACAGACGGACAGAGACAGACGGACAGAGACAGACGGACAGAGACAGACGGACAGAGACAGACGGACAGAGACAGACGGACACAGACAGACAGACAGAGACAGACGGACAGAGACAGACGGACAGAGACAGACGGACAGAGATAGACAGACGGACAGAGACAGACGGACAGAGACAGACGGACAGAGACAGACGGACAGAGACAGACGGACAGAGACAGATGGACAGAGACAGACGGACAGAGACAGACAGACAGACAGACATACAGAGACAGACGGACAGAGACAGACGGACAGAGATAGACAGACGGACAGAGACAGACGGACAGAGACAGACGGACAGAGACAGACGGACAGAGACAGATGGACAGAGACAGACGGACAGAGACAGACAGACAGAGAGACAGACAGAGACAGACGGACAGAGACAGACGGACAGAGATAGACAGACGGACAGAGACAGACGGACAGAGACAGACGGACATAGACAGACGGACAGAGACAGACAAACAGACAGACAGTCAGAGACAGACGGACAGAGACAGACGGACAGAGACAGACGGACAGAGATAGACAGACGGACAGAGACAGACGGACAGAGACAGACGGACAGAGACAGACGGACAGAGACAGACGGACAGAGACAGACGGACAGAGACAGACGGACAGAGACAGACGGACAGAGACAGACGGACAGAGACAGACGGACAGAGACAGACGGACAGAGACAGACGGACAGAGACAGACGGACAGAGACAGACAGAGACATTCAGAGAACAAAGAGAACAAAACCTTTCATCCCAGAATGTTTTCACCTGAATTTTTTTTACATAAACTACATGGTGAAAAAGGCTGCCGAGAACATTAACTTCGTGTTGACCATAAGGGCCCACAGCAAGGCTGATCAAACACCCGATTATTGACCACATACCCCATTCTACCCGAGCGGTCTGTTTGTCTGCTACTCAGCGAAGGCTACTGGGAGTTAAGAATGTGTGTTCACGCCGTGCGTTCAGGCTGTGGTTGTTTATCCCTTCAGAAGCCGAGTTGTGCGAAATCGTGTAAGTGTACATCTATGATGTGGGAGGGGTGGGGGGTAGGTGTGGGTGTGTGGGTGGTGTTTCTATGTGACTGCTGGTCAGTGTTGTGTGACTGCGAGGGGAAAGTTTGGTCAGCAGTACACTCTGGTAGTCAGGATTGAGCCGGTGCTTTCTACCGTTGTCAGGTATTTTTTTTATTCGATTCGATTTGGTCAGTTTAGCTGAGATATTTAAGACAAAATCGTGTAGATAAAACAGAGTTTGAAAAATACCTCTAAACACCTACAACTGTGGGATTGTTTTTTGTGTGTCTGTCACTGTATCTTTACGTTGTGTCTGTCACTGTATCTTTACGTTGTGTCTGTCACTGTATCTTTACGTTGTGTCTGTCACTGTATCTTTACGTTGTGTCTGTCACTGTATCTTTACGTTGTGTCTGTCACTGTATCTTTACGTTGTGTCTGTCACTGTATCTTTACGTTGTGTCTGTCACTGTATCTTTACGTTGTGTCTGTCACTGTATCTTTACGTTGTGTCTGTCACTGTATCTTTACGTTGTGTCTGTCACTGTATCTTTACGTTGTGTCTGTCACTGTATCTTTACGTTGTGTCTGTCACTGTATCTTTACGTTGTGTCTGTCACTGTATCTTTACGTTGTGTCTGTCACTGTATCTTTACGTTTTGTATTCTCTGATGGTATCTGTTACTTGTACATGATGACGATCAGGATGTGTTCTTTGCTAGCTTTTGCACAACCACTTCTTATTAACTGAATATCCCGACTAGTACGAATGACAAAGAGTTAGTGTTATGGGTCCGTGTTATGGGTCCGCTTTTTCTGATCAGATGAATTTCTTCTCTTGTATGTTTTTCTGCTCTTTCTGTCTCGTCCTTCTTCTCGCGCGCGTGTCTGTGTGTGTGTGTGTGTTTGAAAGACAAAACTCCAATTGCGTTATGGGAACTTCTCTCTCTGCGCCTTCCAGTAGTGTGTGCGATCGTGCGAGTGTGTTCTTGAATGTTAATACGTACGCCTGACTGGGTGCATGCAGATTTATTCTAATTCTGATTCTCCATTGGTCCTTGCTGCATGTTATTGTTTCAGAATTAAAAAAACCAAGAGCGTTATGTTATTGGAACGTTAAATATATAGCAAAACAAAACGTCACATTCACCGATCTTCGACCCAGCGGTCTTTTAAGCGGACAAACAGACAAACACTTATAATGCAGAATTATATTAATACTATTAATTCAATAAATAAAGTTATTAGTTCATATCAATACATTATAATAAAGAATTATATTAATAATTTTAATTGTATACATAATGTTATTTTTTCATTTCAATACATTATGATAAAGAATTATATTAATAATATTAATTGTATAGATAATGTTATTGTTTCATTTGAAAGATGTATTTGTGTGTGCAGGAGATGCCGCACAGACAGCAGAGAAAGATGAGGAAGCCACAGAGACACAAGCTGACACCGCCCCAACCCAGTCCAGCCCTCACCAGCTAGAATCACCGTCTGTGCAGACCACCCTCTCCCAGCAGAGCCAAAGTGTCAGGGATACCGGTGGCGAGGATGTGAAGGACGCTGCGGACAGTGCTGTTGTAGTTAGTGACCATACTGACCACGAGAGCGACCCACGCGTCGCCAGGGAAAACACACACACAGCCACAGCTGAGGGAGAGAAGAACCAAGAAGGACAGTCGGAAGAACAGACGGCAGAAGGATTAGCAGAAAGTGTTGGTTTACATGATCGTGTTGTGGTAGGAGCCGAGTGTGACGCGTCAGAGACAGCCGACAAAACCAACAGGAGTGACGATCTAGACAACAGTAAACCAAACAGTGACAAACGCGACAATGAGGAATTAGAAGGTCGCAAACCCGAAGAGCCAGCAGCAGGCAGTGACGAGTTAAACGGCCACGATCCTCAGGACACCAGGGCACCAGTAACAGGCAGTGACGAGTTAGACGACCACGATCCTCAGGACACCAGGGCACCAGTAACAGGCAGTGACGAGTTAAACGGCCACGATCCTCAGGACACCAGGGCACCAGTAACAGCTGATACCCAGTCTGTTCAACCCCAGGAAGACGCCGACCCATCACCTGTCGAGTCAGCAGAGTCACCAGAGGCAGCAACACAATTTCAACAACCTGCTGAATCTGATCCCAACTCATCCAAAGTTGGTGAATCTGCAGACCCGGCTACTCCGCCAGCAGACGACAAACAGCCAAGTGGATTAGTAAGTAACACTGGTGAACCTGTCACAGAGAACAAAGACACTGCCCCCAAGCCACTAGACGCAGTTGTAGAGGAAGAAGCAGACGACGAACAGCCAAGTGGATTAGAAAGTAACACCAGTGAACCTGTCACAGAGAACAAAGACACTGCCCCCAAGCCACTAGACGCAGCTGTAGAAGCCGAAGCTGATAACAGTGTTGTTCCCGAGGAGAAGGTTCTGTGTGAAGAACAGGGAGTAAAAGAAAGTTCTTCAGAAGCACAGCCTGAAACCGAAAAGGATACTAGCCCTTCCAACCAAGTCTCTGTTGAACAGGAGTCAGTTCCAGTTCCAGAGCCATCTTCAGATTCTGCGGAACCAAAGTCAGAGGAAGCTGAAGAACCTCCGCAAGGGCCTGTAGTAGCTGACACAGACCCACAACAAGTCGCTGAGGAAAGTGAAGTGACGTTGAAAAGTGAACTCCCAGATCAAGAGGAAACAACTCTTCCTGGTACTGAGCACACAGAGGACGATCCACCTTCACCCAGTGACAACACAGAACGAACAGAGAACGGCTCTGAAGCAAAAGACACAGAAGGACAAGACACAATCTGTGATAGTCACGCTCCTGAAGATTCTAAAGTAGAGGACAACAGTTTACCTGAAGACACAGCGACTGTTGCTCGGATTAAAAGCGCTGCAGACAGCACTGAACAACAAAGCAAAGACCAGGCCGGCGAAGCCAGCAAAGCCACAGAACATCAACTTGAGGTATCTCCAGAGCCAGAACCTGAAGCGCCTCCAGAACTTGTAACACAAGAACACCCAGAAGCTGAATCAGATAAGGTTCTCGAGAGTGAAGAGTCTTTTGACCTCCAACAAGCTAGCTCTCTCATAGTTCAGGAGTCCATTGCCAAGGCTATCAAAGTCTTCTCTGAAGATTCGCACAGTCCCAGCCAAGTTGCCAAACCTGCCGAGGGTGAGCTTACTGAATCCGGTGCAGAAGATTCAGACAAGTCTGCTGAGCCTTTAGACGCTGGCGGACAAGATCCTACAACAAGTGAAGAGCTTGAGCCAGACAGAGGTCCAAGTCCTGAATCTACTCAAGATAAGGTAGCAGAAACAGACCATCAGGATCGCACAGCCGTTCATTCAGAACATCCAGTCAGTGAGATCGAGAGTCGAAAACAGACAACCGAAGAGGAAACTGCTAGGGTTGCTGTCCCGGAGACAAACGACTCCGATCCAGCAAAGGACACACCTCGCCCAGAACGACCCAAAGAGCCATACCCACCTCCACAACCCCCAGCCCAAGCCAAAGGCAGAGGGGAAAGTGTATCTAGTGTCAATTCTCGATCTTCAGCAGACTCTACCGATGCTGCAGTAGCCCGGAGTAAAAGAAGACAGCACCGCAGCAAACGTGACTCCGCAGAGCGCAAGGTCACCTTCAGCGGCTCCGAGCCACCGTCCAGCAGCACCATGGGGTCCGGAGCGTCAAAGGACGGGGAGGTGGAGGATGCTGACCCTCGCTTCGCTGCCCAGTCCTCGGCGGCCATGTCCCACGCGGGGTCAGGGCCAAGGTCACCGCCTCGCAGCAAGATGAGTCAGCATTCCAGTCTCAAGTCGTCCGGTCACATGTCCATGGCGCGCGCCTCCAGGTTTAACATGGGTAAGTCTCGGAATTCCTCTCTCTCTCTCTCTCTCTCTCTCTCTCTCTCTCTCTCTCTCTCTCTTTTCTCCGCCCCCCTCTCTCTCCACCCCCTCTCTCTCACTCTCTCTCTCTCTCTCTCTCTCAGGCTTTTCTCCGCCCCCCTCTCTCTCCACCCCCTCTCTCTCACTGACTTTCTCTAACACACACACATCATGTCCAGGTTCGTCCCTGCACCACCCCCACACACCCTTCCCGCACACGCACAAACGCACTCACCGTGTGCACGCACCCCCCCCCCCCCCCGCCCCATACACACACTTCACACATACATGACTAACACAAAACAGAACAGGAAACCGGCTTTCAAGTCAGTAGGGAGATTTAATAAACGAAACGTCGGGACGTTTCGTTTTGAAGTTGTGGTAAACGTCATCATTTCGGGGGTCTCTCGCTGGAAAGGTGAAGGTCAACTGAAACGGAACGTGGAACGTCAAAACGCAGTCACGTTTTCCACCCCCAAAAAACGAACAATATTTCGTCAACTTTTGTGAGTATTTTTGCACACTAACAGTTTTATTTGTTGGCCATTTTATGCATTGCTAGATTCATCAACCCTTTCACAGTCTTTCAGCGCTGAGAATGTGTTCATTGGAGGTAGACAACTGTTGTGAACTGAAATATTTTGAAGGGTGCTGATCCTGGTACATTTATCCAACTTCATGGTGAGAAAGCAAATGGCGAAGCAGAAGTAGGTCATCGCATCGAATTTTTATTCTGGCTTCGTATGTGATTTTGTATAAACAAAGTCTGTGTGATTTATTTGGACTGAAAATAATCAAAGTATGCCCGATTCTGGACCACCTCCTAGGGTTTTTTTTCCCATTCTGATCGAGGACAGACGTGATAATTTCACTTGAAGATTTATTGCCCTTCCTTCATTCCGAAACGAAACGTGAATACATCTAAATCTTGTCTGCGGCCTATGCCGTCTCGTTTCACGTTCCGTTTCGCGGGGTGACTCATTCACCAAACGAAACGAGCTGCAAAACGAAACGTGCTGTCTTTTGAATCTCCCTAGTATTGAGGTGTTCCCGATACTATTCGTATGGTAACTTAGTTTCTTTGAAAGACAGATATTAATAGCTGACCTGATTCAGGCCGGGTGATATGTCTTGGATCCGCGGCCACCATCTCCGGCCCCCGGCCACGCCCTCATTCACTAGAGGCTCAGTGTTGTCACCGACCCCCCCGCGCTGCCCCCTTTGCAGTTCGTGCCTGACTTGTGTTTGAACAGAGATACACGATCTCTGGTTTGAAGCAGGCGTAATTTCCCTGGTGGCACTCTCAGTCGGATAAGTTAGTTGCACGTGAAGTCAGTGACCGAGTCAACTTGAAGCGCAAGCCGGTCAGGTTTGTTTACGTAGGCCTATATGTTTTTGTTTCAGTTTTGAAGTTTTGAAGTTGTGTCAGTTTTCGTGTTTTTGCATCAGTTTCCGGGCTCAGTCAAAATGGTTTGCGTGTCAGTATTCATGGAAGATACAGCTGCATGTTTTTGATGGGGTGAGTGGGAGAGGGGTGGGTTCTGGTGGAAGGGGGAGGTAATGTCAAAGGTCGTGCAGGCGGCGTGATTCCGACTCTGTGGAGTTGCTGAATAGCGCGTTCGTCATTCTGTCTGATAACTAGCCTGACAACCAAGATGGCGTCGGTTGGAGCAAGGATAAAAGTGGTTTTGGGAAGAAATGTTGATCGTAATCTTTACAGGTGAACCAAACGTCTTTCAGATGTTCAACTTGGGGTAATGACTGTTCGCTTGATGTCGTATCTGGGAACTAGGAGCTTGATTTGAAAGAACCGGGGTAGATTTCTACTTTCATTTTCATGTCCAGGGCAGTAAAACATGTTTTTTTCGGTAATGTTGAACTTTAGCGTGTTAAATTCATAGCTCATAATTCAGATGCACCTGCACTTGAAACCATAACAAGTCATTTTAAATCCCTTTGAAGTCACGGAATGAACTGTACGAATGCATTTCGTTTACAATTACATGCGCCAAAGAAGGAATTATCCGTGTATGCCGACAGGGGAGGCAACTCTGTCGTGTAAGTGATGTCCCTTGGTTGACAATGTATGCATTTTCGCATCATTTTCGTCGATCAAACAACCAAATTGATTAATTATGCTTAAGTTTAGAGCTCAATCTGTCAACTAATTTCAAGACAAATGCAGTTCTTTGGCTAGATTACAGGGACTTGAATCAAAAATAAGTAAAGAATGCCACTGGATTCAATCTGAGCTAGGAATTTAACACGCTAAAGTTTAACATTACCTTTTTTCTTGTCCATTGTTGTCTATATATATATCAGATATTTTATGACTCAGAATAACGTGAGACTTTGTAAAAACTTTAACAAAGCGAACTGAACCCCAAACAAAAAGTTTCATGAAGTTTCACTTCCCATCCAGGTGCAAAGATCGTGTGTATGCGTGCTATACTTTGCAGCCGGGCTTGACATTTATTTAATACTGTTCAGACCTGACGCATTAGCCATGTACTGAGACAGTTACATGTAACAGAGTGCACAAAACCCTCAAATTTCGTGTGTGTGTGTGTGTGCGTTATAATGTTACATGCTTGATGCATGGTGACTTTTTTGGGGGGGCGGCAGGTAACCTTGTGCATTGTTTCATTTTAAAAACCATAGCAACTGCACTGACCTCCCCACTCGATCCCTGCTCTGGCATGTAGGTTGAGAAGGGGGGGATGTGTGTGTGTGTGTTTAGGGTAATTACTAATACTAATAGTGATAATTGGAAGGTAGTAGCTGATGATGAAATTTTTGTCTTTTAATTTTATCAAATGTATTTCAGAGTAGTTTTTCAAGTTCAGTGATGCACTTTGCGTTATGGATGATACATGTTTTTAGTCATATATTCATCTTTTACTAATTTTCCCTTGCAGATGGCTATGAAGATACAGAAGTACGGATATCAGGTGATGGATTTAACATACAAGAAGTCTCCATCACGGAAGGCCAGGTGAGACTTGAGTGTCTGTCTGTCTGACTGTCTGTTTGTCTGTCTGTCTGTCTGTTTGTCTGTCTGTCTGTCTGTCTGACTGTCTCTCTGTCTGTCTGTCCGTCTGTCTGCTGAGTCTGTAAACATTGCTGTCATGCAGCTGATTTTTCTTCCATTTTGGGTATTTATACCTTTGTGTTCGTTGCTGCCAGGTACGCCTTTGAGCAGAGTTTTTATTTTAGGCTAGTTTTAATGAGGTAGATGTTTCAAACGCCTGTATGAATCCGGGGACGAGAACCCAAATCTGAACAACAAAGGACCAAGTGCATGAATTAGTAGAAGAAGAGAAGAAAAGGGATTCATGCTAGGAACTTTTCGTACATGTGCAGTAAAACTTATTATATATATGAAGGAAAGGGAAGTTAATACTGGGGAAAAAACACATAGTGGAGTAGCTTTAAGTTTGCAGTTTCTTGCAAGCTGAAACACTCATAAACGTTTTTTCTGGAACGGGATTGATCGTTCAATAGAGCTACTGTCCTTTTAAAGAGACTTGCCAAGTGGTCACACCTTTACAATCATGTGGCCAGTTTCGCAATAATGTCTAAATTTGTATGTGACGTCCAGTGCCAAGCTTTTGTCATGTGCTTTTTCTCAGCCAGATACAAAATAAGTTTGCTCTTCGTGAACAATTTTGCTCTTCATTTACGCAAGCAATCAAACAGCAGCTTGTGTTTCTGTCAAGCAAAGTCTCATTTGGGATAGGCTGTGTTCAGAGCTGGGCAGACGGACTGTTTGGTTTGGTGAAAGTGTAGAAATAGGATCAGCAATTGTGAAACACCCAGCAGCAAAGTGAACACACAGGGGTGCGGCCGTTTACACGGGAAAGTTTTTGTGTGAAAAGCGAGCTGCCTATTGATTTGAACACCTTGCTTCAGGTTATTCCATTCACTGTGGCATTGACTGGCTAGCCGTGTGATTGCACAGCCGTCTGCTCTGTGAGTAACTCGACACTGTCAGGAGGACAGATGGTGCTAACAGAGTCTGTGTAACCACAGTGGGTCAAGTGTCACCTGAAGACTCATGATGATTCTCAAGTTGCTTATGTCACACACATTGATCTGCCACAAACAAAGATACAGACAGACAGAAATACACATGCACACGTGTATGCTTGCGTGCGTGTGCACACATGCACGCACACATGACACACACACATGACACACACACATGACACACACACACACACACACACACACACGAACACGTGCGCTCACACACACACACACACACACACATGAACACATGCGCTCACACACACACACACACACACACACACACACACACTCATTCATTCACCGATCTGCTTATTGATCCATGAAAATCACACCAGCCATAAACCGCAGGGCATGACACAGACTAATTGATTTGCAATGATCAGTGAAAATACCTCAACACAAAGTTCCCCATGAATTGGATCCCCTGGTGATAGCGTTTTGCTCCTGAAAGGGAAGGGGAGGTTGAAATGCCTGCAGTATTAGACAGGGTGGGTCATTTACTGCGGCAGGATCACCACATTTTGTTGGAGTGTCAGACTCCTGCTGTGGGAGAGAGGGGGAGAGGATGTGTCATGATATTTGCCTGATGGGGTGTGGCTGTGTCTTGTGGCCTGGAGTTGACGGTACTGTGTTCACAGTTTGCACTGTGGGGGAGAGTAGTACGTACCATACTGCCACATAGCCCCCGTACGGTCTGAAATACAATGAAACCCCCCTTTTAAGACCTCCAAAAATCTGAAAAAATCAAGGTATTAAAAAGGAGGGAGTCTTAAATTTAGGGCTAAATTTTACAGATTTATGAACAGAAAATCTTTAAAAAAATCAAAGTCATAAGTTTTAAATTGAGGGGTGGGGGGGAGGGGGTGTCTTAAAAGGGGAGTTCCACTGTAATACCATACCTCCATATGACCGCTGTTTGAAATACTGCAACAACAGCTTAACCAGTACATTATAACCCCCTTTTTAAGACCCCCCTCCCCCCCCCCCACACACACACACCCCGATTTAAGACTTCCTCACTTTGAAGACACTGTTTTCCTAGATTTTCTGTTCTTAATCTGCTTTGATGAATGGATGAACACTAAATAAATAATGATGACGACTGGAAGTCCGGACTCCTGACAGGAGAGCTGGGCGAAGCAAACCGTTCTCTGGTTAAAGTTCATTTAATTATTTGGCATAGTTTCGGAGCAGTCTTGAGCAAATCATTGCAGGTATTTCTAAATTATAGTACAGTGGTACCTGCCATGTGTGGCCCCTCCGATGAGAGGACACCTCCCTTGAAAGGACACATTCTGAGGTCCCTTTGTCTATTATCTCTACCAAAATATATCTGTCATGACAGGCCACCTGCAACGTAGGGACATTTTTTGCTGGTCCTAAGGGTGTCCGTTCATCTCTGGTACCACTGTACAGCGAATGTCCCTTGAACTTTATAAGGTCCAAATCACCAGAAAACTTTCCAAAATGGCACCTTAGGTATACTATCTTTAAATTCTGTTTAAGTTGCACCTTTTGACTTTAACATTTGAACTACAAACACTTGTGACCTTCCTGTGACCTTGACCTTTGTTTCAGTGTGTGCGCTTTGTGTGCGAGCAGTCGTGTCCGAACAGCGCCACCCTCCTGCAGGTGATCCACGATGGGGAAGAGCTGCGGCCCGTCATCGGCGGCTACCAGGTGGCGCTGGAGGACCATCACGGCGTCTTCCAGCAACAGATCAACCTGGAGGGGGAGTACAAGTTTGCACTGTGAGTTATCTTTCTTTGGCTAAATTTGTTGGTGTGTTTGTTTGTTTGTTCGTTGTTTAGTTCTACACTACAGTGGTACCTGCGTTGTGTGGTATCTCTGATGAGAGGACACCTCCCTTATAAGGGCACCGTATGTTGTCCCTTTTTCTATTATCTCTACCTGCAATGTAGGAACACTTTGGGCTGGTCCCAAGGGTGTCCTTTCTTTGCAGGAAACGCTATAGTTTGCTTTTTGTTTTCCAGAAATCTGTCATGCACTCTTAAAGGCACAGTAAGCCTCCCGTAAACCATCACAGATACTGTCAGGCTTTTACACACAGTACAGACACCCTTTCATTTAAACACTCACCGCTTGAGAACATCCTAGGTGCCCTCCGTAAAGGGCGAGCAATTTTCAAAGAATTTATTTTTGCGTGGTTTATCTTACCCCTGAGCCATTGTGAACTCGTGTGATCCAGTTTCCCTTTTTCACAATGCAGTCGTCAGTTAGTCATTTGAATGCGACTCGCTGTGAGCTTCTCTGCAATAGCACGTTATTATGTACCTCTGACTATGCACGAACACTGTGGTTCACAAGAACTCTCGCGATGGCTTTTGACTGTTCAGAGGAACTGGCGATAGACATTAACCATCGTCTGCTACGAGAACCACGACCTTTCGTGACCCTGCTTCCGGGCGTTTCTTTTTTCAAACTTTCAAAACTTCGAATTGTACTGATCTTGTCTTGATGAAAAAATAATTCTTTTATGATTTAAGAATGTTTGTGTAACATGCTGTCAATTTATTATTTAGATGTTAAAAGTTAGGTCTAGCGCCAAAACGTACCACGGTCCAATTGTCTCTGACACAATCCGCAAAATTAATTCTTTACGTGGAAGGGTGTGTGTGTAAAAGCCTGACAGTATCTGTGATGGTTTACGGGAGGCGCACTGTGCCTTTAATAGAATGAATTTGTGCTTTCCTTTCTGCTGACCTTTTCTTTGTCTTTGTTTTTCCCCATTATTTCTGTCTTCCTTTCTTAGTCCTGTCTTAGTTTCAAAAGCCATCGATTTGGAGAATGTTGGTAGTTGTGATTGATATCTCTGTGTGAACCATTTCTACATTACTTCAGTTCTTTTTGTTTTGTTTTTTGTTCAATTTGTAGTTTTCTACAAAGGTAAGAGAAGTTGTAATGTCAGTTTGTAATGAAGTTTTAACAAACTGTGATGTTCGGCAGTGTTTCTTAACAACAGCAATTGCAGAAACTTAATATACTGTGCAGTGTGCTTGTTTTTAAGAGTAAAGTAACTCTCATCACATCATGACTCGGTGGCACACAATCATGCTTGTGTTGACGTCTTCAAATCATCATCATGTCATTGTGTTGTGATTCTTTAACAAGGTTGCATTATTTAGAAACTGCATTTGACAATTTGTGAACCCCTTTATAGCTGTGAAAGTGGCACTGCGTAGCTCAGTTGGTAGAGCACTGGACTTGTGATCGAAAGGTCGCAGGTTCGAATTCGGGCCGGGACGGACACGGGTCAACTTTATGTGCAGACCCAGAGACGGAAGCCATGTCCCACCCCCGTGTCATCACAATGGCACGTAAAAGACCTTGGTCATTCTGCCATAAGTGCAGGTGGCTGAATACACCTAAATACGCAGACACCTGGGTAGCGCGACTCCGTTGCTGCTAGCTTTCCACTGGGAGGAAGCGACCCGAATTTCCCAGTGATGGGACAATAAAGTAATGAAAATGAAAAGAAGAAAAAAATGAAAAATGCATGTGTGTGCGCGCAAGCATACGGTGGTATTATGCCGGAATGATCTATGGATACCAGTGACATACAAACACTTAAAGGGAGTCCAGCAAATATTTACATCAGCAAACAGGAGGGATTTTCACTGACGGTCTGTCGGTGAAAATCCCTCCGTAACTGTTCTGGAGTATTTCTGTCCATTTCATTTTTTTTTACATTTTTGGGGTGGGTGGGTTTGATCCGGATAGTTGTTTTGGCTTCTTCACTACGTCAATCAAGGTTGCCCAGTCTTGTGACAAGGTGTGTTGTGAAATGTGTTACGATAACGGTGTTGGTGTGTGTAGTACGTGTCCTGACATTCTGCATGCTGAGGTTATCTGAGCTTGTAAGGGACGAGGGTGTGTGTTCATTTATAAGGGATGTTGAAGAATAACACACATTTTATTCAGATATAAACACAGGCACTGTAATTCTTGCACAAGAACATGGGAGTATAATTCAACGTTTAGCAGTGATTTGCCTCAATAGATATATTGGTATCAGATGTATATGACAGGATGTCATGCCCTTTTCTGAAATTAAAGAATGGTACATCGCTACCTGACAGCAGATGAGTGACAAATGACTCAGATATGACTACATCCCTAGCAATTGCATGGTTGTGGCTGAAGAAAATAAGTAGACATAAATGGACACAATGATATGTCCCCCAAAGGGGACTTTGCTTAGAACCTCTCTGGTCCCCAAGATGAGAGTCTCGTGGTCCCAGTAGCTAGGCTATGTGCGAAGGGATCACTATCTCTCATTTGCTCTGCTAAAAGATTTTTAGGATCTCAGAAGAAAGTCGCTACTTCACAATTTTTATGTCTTATAAATTGGCACAGCATAAAATAAAACACCTCAGTCTTGAAAATTCTTGAGACTGGTCTGGTATCTTATTTGGCAGTCTCAGCACTGAAATTGTCATCCTTGGGTCACGGGTTCGAATCTGGGCCGGGCCGGACACTGATAAACCTTATGTGATGACTCAGAGACGATATCCATGTCCAACCCCCGTGTTGCCACTGTAGCACGTAAAAGACCTTAGTCATTCTGCCATAAGTACGCCTTGAGTCGCCTTGTGGTGAGATATGTGCGCGTTATACATTCTCGTATTTGTTTATTTATTTATAAGTGCAGGTGGCTCATAACAACTAAACACGCACACACCTAGGTCGCTGCCAGCTTTCCACTGAGAATAAGCGACCCAAAATTTCACCGCAGGGGGATAAATAAGTTCGCCCCAAAAAACGGAAAAAATACTGAACCTTCTTTTTAAGACCTTCACAAAGTGTGAGAAAAGCAGGTTGTAAAATAGGGCTAAATTTACCGAGGTTATGAACCGAAAATCTAAGAAAACAGGGTCTAAATTGGTAGGTCTTAGCAGGTGGGTTCCACTGCATGAAAGCAAACTGACCACACCTGTCCTTTCCTCCCACAGCTCTGGGATTCGCTGCACCCCCCTGATGATCAAGGTGCGGCGGAAGACTGACCTGCAGGTGGAGGTGCTGGACGACGGCTTCGCGCCCGACACCGTCTACATCGACCAGGGCACGTCCATTCGCTGGTCGTGGAAACAGACGCTTGTCCCACACACCATGTCAGAGGTCAACTACGTCTTCGACAAGGGTTGTCTCAGTCGACAGGCACCCAATGCAAAGTATTGGCTGACAGAGATCACTATCTGTCTTCTGTTTTTCTGTGTTTGTCTGTGCTTACATTTTCAGTCTTGTTGCTTATTTGCCCAATGTCTTGTTTGTGATTATGTTTGTGTATGCATTGTATGTTGTTACAATACACACCTGTATAAATGTCAACAAGTTAAGAAACTGTTAGAAATACAAGTGAATATGTGTGTGAGAAAAAGCAAGGATACGTGCTTATTTCACAGGATGCAGATTACAAAAGTGTCTGACATGAATGACTTGATTGTGATGAGAGTCAAACTAAAGTGGCAATAATGTGTTATGTTTTTCAGCCTGCTTGCCACTACCACTGGCACTTACAGACAAACCTTCAAGTAAGTTCTGCAACACAGCATTTGTTTCATGTGTGTGTTAATTTGTGTGTTTTTGTGTGTGTGTGTGTAGTTGTTGGAATATATATTTGTGTTTGTGTGTGTGTGTGTGTGTTTGCATGTGTGTGTGTTTGCGTGCTTGTGTGTGTGTGTGCTTGCATGAGTATGTGTATGCACGCATGCATGGGTGTGTTTGTGCATGTTTTGACCATTAGAGCACTGTTTTGTTGCCAAGGATGAGTTTAGCTGATCTATGATGTCTGTACTTGATGTCCTTGAGTATAGTACTCTTAGCTCATTGTCTCCCAGGTACGGATATATCCGTACCCACTCATATGGCTCTATCTGACCAGATACAGATATATCCTGTCAGACTGTTAGCTTCAGTCGCTTCCTGTAACGTCCATACAACGCCTGCATTCCAGCGTGTTGATACACAGTTACTACACAGTTACTACACAGTTACTACAATTCTGAGTGACCTGCTGTAGCACAGCTCGTCTAGGCTTAAAAAATTTTTGTCAACATAGGTGGGGTAGAAAGTGTTAACAGGGTTTTTGTGCTAAAATTGTGTACTGCATACATGCAGTCAGTAAACAAATATGTGTAGTTTCTTCCTCCAACTTTGCAGTTTGTGGCAATCGTGGTTTGTTTGTTTTTGAAGTAATGAATCCCTCATTATCATACTTTTCTTGGTCAGTGAAATTTATTTGAATTTTTTATTTTTTTATTTCAATTTAGAATAATTTGACATGCAGTCAGTCCGAGGAAAAAGCATGAAGCATTAAAATGACAAATATTATGATGTGTGTTATTGTGTTGCAGTCGACCGGGCCTGCACTACTTCAGGACAGAAGGGTCAGAGCCGGGCAAGACTCACCTGTGTATTGTGTGTGTACACGCGGTGTCCAGGTAAGCAGATATGAAAATATCTTTCTTGGATCAAAAGATTGCGATAGGTCTGTTAAGTGTGAAATGACCCAGTAACCAGTCAGTTAGATTACTCAATTTAATGATTTAATGTTTGTGTTTTTTACACATTGTTGATTTTTCTCCTGCATCCTATTTATTGTGAGATACCTTTCACGTGCGGAAGGAGAAATGTGTCCACTATCGAATACGGAACCAGAGACTGCAGGCGAGAAGGTCTAGAACAAGATAACTGTCAAAATGAAGTTAACCTATAAGTGTCTTGGTTCTGTTGTCTTCTAAAATTCTTCTTCTTCTTGTCGATCACTGTTCTGTTGTCTGATGTGTGATGTGTGATGTGTGATGTGTGATGTATGATGTGTGATGTGTGATGTGTGATGTAGTTTGACAGAGAGGTTTGCTGCATGTTCTGTGTCAAAATGAAGTAAACCTCTCAGTTCTGTTTTCTTGTTCTTCTTGTCGATCACTGTTCTGTTGTCTGATGTGTGATGTGTGATGTGTGATGTATGATGTATGATGTGTGATGTGTGATGTCTAATGTGTGATGTGTGATGTGTGATGTAGTTTGACAGAGAGGTTTGCTGCATGTTCTGTCTCAAAACGAAGTTAACCTCTCAGTTCTGTTTTCCAGTTTGTGATGGGGTATGACAGTTGATGTTTGCGGCATATTCTAACACAAAATGAACAAAACATGTCTCAGTCGTGTGTTAGATACCAATGTGTGTTGTGATATGACAGAAGAGGTTTATTATCATTAAGATGTTGGCTGTATGTTGTGTGTTAGGGAGTACCGGGTGGACATTATGGACCGCTCGTTCCAGCCCATGATCCTGCTGATCGAGGAGGGCGACCGCGTCTGGTTCTCCTGGGACAAGTTCAAGGTCAGTCACGCTCCACTGGTTTCTGAGAAAAGAGCTACAATAATACTTTTTTTTATCTCAAACTGAGAAATTGCATAAACTTTTCATGAACAAGAAAGGGAAAGAAATAAAGAAACTGAAGAAGAGAGAAAGTGAGAGAGAGTCACATGTGTGTGAACGCGTGTGTGTGTTTGTTCATGCGTCTGTGTGTGTGTGTCTGTGCATGTGTGTGTGTGTAAAAGAGAGAGAGAAAGAGTGCACGAGTATGTGTTTGATAGAGAGTGTGAGAGAGCTTGTGTTTGAGAGAGAAAGAAACTGTGTGTTAGACTTTCAATGCATAGCATGTGATTATGTGTTCTCTGTGATGCTCACCGAATGTTTGTGTTTGTTGTGCAGTGTAAAAAGACCCACAGTGTGTACCAGATTGAGCCTCCAGCACTGGATCATAACGAAGACGACGCGTATGAGGTCAGTTTGCTTTTATTTCTCAGTGTATAGATCTTTCTTTGTCTCTGGTGTAAATTGTTTGGACTATATTTCTTGCACAGTTATCAGTGGTTATCTTCAGATTGTGAACAATACTATTTGCTTGATTGATCTCAAATTGTGTTGATTTGTCTTGAATCTGTATGTTTGAAATCTATAGGTGTATGTTTTTTTGGTTTGTTCTTTTTGCTGAGACAGTTCATGCTGCACGTACATAATCGCTCACTGGTAACACTTTGACAATTTGTATTTTTCAGCCTGTCAGGGAAGGCTTCAAGTGGGCCACTCCCAGGTAAGCTTGCTATTTTACTTCTTTCATGTTCAATGGCGCTGTTAGAATAAGCCTAACATGATATTTTAAAATTACAGATGAAGTTGCCTTGATGGCGGGGAATGTGTACTTTTTGTTGAGCTAATTGCTGATTGTGTGCCATGTGCACAGAGATTCTGTTCCTCTCTGACATTGCACACAGGCATACACATATACATTGTACATGTACACTAGCTCAGGTAGGCATCAACATTAGCATGCATGCACACACACACACACACACACACACACACACACACACACACCACACACACACACACACCACACACACACACACACACACACACACACACACACACACACACACACACACTATTCACACACACACACACACTCATTCACACACACACGCACACAAACACACACACATCACACACACACACACACACACACACACATACACACACACATATGCACATACACATGCAAGCATGCATTCAGTAACAATAATAAACAGACAACGAGGGCCATGTTAATTTGTGTTTAATAATTTGTTGTAAATAAATTATAATTGTTTTTGGATTCATTTATATGTCAAACACACACTTCATCATGTGTGAGACATGCATCTTTCTTTGCTTTTATTTTATTATATTTGAATTGATTTCCTTGCAGCAAACAAGGCATTCTGTCGCATCGCTTTGACAAGGTGGGTGTGTTCTACTTCTCCGACCAAAACTTTGAGGAGGCTGCCGAGTATATCGGCACCATCATCGTCAAACCAAAACAACGAGAACACGTGATCAAGCTGCAGGAGAACGGATTCACTCCAGGTGGGTGTTGGGAGGTTGGGTTGATTTGCTTCGAGAGAAATGCTAAAGAACATTTAGAGCAGTAAGAGAGTAGGAAAATGCACAGGTGTCATCATTGTCAGTTGTCAAAAGGGACAACTGTGGGTTTTTTTCCATGAATCTCTACAGCTTGAGTTTGCACCTTTTTTAAAAGTATATCTTTTACAGGTAGTGTGAAAAAATGGTGTAAAAAGAAAGTACTTGGGATGAAATAATAGAATAACTTGGTATTTTTTTGTATCTGTGAATGCATGCCTGGGCTTATTGCAGTAAAATGGATCCAGACTCAAGACTCAAAATGTTACTGCCTTATAAAAACAAGGAAAGGTGCCATGCGGTGTCAGGCGATTACAGACATGAAATACATCACATTTACTAAGAATTAAGAATTGCACTTAATCAACTATGTAGATGCCCCAGCTAATATCCCTCAAGTTGCTTTTTCAGTTCCATCAACAACGTTAACAGCAATGTTGCGTGTGCATACATGGCGAGAGAGATTTTGTCAAGCTTGACGGAGTGATCGTTACATGTTTCAGACTTGGTGCGTGTGATGACGGGGGAGCGGGTGTGGTGGGTGTGGGACGGGCCGAGTATCTCGGCGCTGGGGGAGGGACTGTTGCTACTGGAGGAGGACAAGACACTCACCCCTCTCTCCCGCAAAAACACCACAGCTGAGCCCACAGGTGAGAGGAGATGTTCTCAATGATAACTGTTGCTTTACGCTGTTTGTCTGTCTGTGTCTGTCTGTCTGTCTCTCTGTCTCTCTGTTTCCCTGTCTCTCATGTCTCTTGTCTGTCTGTCTCTCTCTCAAACTTTATTTGACAACAAGTTAGTTTCTTTACCACTATGACAACAGAAATGATAACAGCTGCTGTCGGTACGTCTGCAGATTTTCAAACTGCTCTGGCAAAGAGCACAAACTGCTTGTATGCTTTGTCCAGTCAGTGTTCATACAGAGGGCCTCAGTTGTAAGTACATTCTGTTTTTGTGGTTTTCTTGGGGATGTTTTCAAATACGGCACAAATTCCCCATATTCCCTTCCTTTTTCTAAGCGCAAACAAAATCTCTTCCCCTTCACTGACATTTCTCTCTCCCCGTCTCTACAGAGCACTACCAGGACCTAGACGGGACGGCCGCCCAGCTGATGACGCGGGTAGGTGCGGCGTCTATCAACTTCACCACCGTGGGTGTCCACACCTACAAGGTGTCCGACGTCGGCGACTCATTTAACTCCTGCTCCGTCCTCGTCAACCCTGGGTCAAAGGTCAGCTTCATTTGTGTGATGTGTTGCTGCACTTCATGTTTGTTTTGTACCACAAAATGGTCCACCTATAGAAGACACTGAGTATTTGAAGCACCGGTCTTATTGCAGTATCTGATCTTATGTTGCTTTACGCTGTTTGTCTGTCTGTGTCTGTCTGTCTCTCTCTCTCTTTCTGTCTCTCTGTCTCCAACCACTAACCTTGGTGGTGGGTTCAAGTGCTAGTCTTTCGGATGAGACCAAAAATCGAGGTCCCTTCGTGTACACTACATTGGGGTGTGCACGTTAAAGATCCCACGATTGACAAAAGGGTCTTTCCTGGCAAAATTGTATAGGCATAGATAAAAATGTCCACCAAAATACCCGTGTGACTTGGAATAATAGGCCGTGAAAAGTAGGATATGCGCCGAAATGGCTGCGATCTGCTGGCCGATGTGAATGCGTGATGTATTGTGTAAAAAAATTCCATCTCACACGGCATAAATAAATCCCTGCGCCTTGAATATGTGCGCGATTTTTTTAAATCCCTGCGCTTAGAACTGTACCCACGGAATACGCACGATATAAGCCTCATATTGATTGATTGATTGATGTGTTGCTTCACTTCATAATTTGTTTTGTGCTCAAAAATGGTCCAAGTTTGATGACTTCTGACCAGTGTGTGATGCCTTGCAGAACCACACCGTGCACCTGACAGACAACGGGTTCGAACCCAAGGTGATCACGGTGAACTGCAACGACCGTGTGTGGTGGGTGTGGCAGAGCGGCAAGCGGCAGCACAACATCGTACAGGTGTCGCACCAAGGGCTCCCCATCACCGGCGGCTTTTGTAGCGGCCTTCCTCGCGACAGTCCCTCCGCCTTCGCCTTCCAGTTCACCACACCTGGCGTCTACTACTTCATCAGGTGGGTGGAGGTTGTGGTGTGTGTGTGTGTGTGTGGGGGGGGTTATTGTGTGTGTGTGGGGGGGGGGGGTAGTGAGTGTATGTGGGGGATCAGTGTGTGTGTGTGTTTATGTGTGTGTGTATGTTTGTATGTGTGTGGGGGTCAGAGTGTATGTGTGTGCAGGGGGTGTTGGTGTGTGTGTGTGTGCGTTGCATGCGTGCGTGTGTGTGTTTGCATGTGTGTGTGTTCGTGTGCATGCGTACATGTGTGTGTGTGTGTGTGTCAGTCTTCATGTAGAGACATGCTTTAATATCAGCCACGCTTTTGGTATTGGCAACCACTGCATTAGAAAAAAATACTGGTGAATTCTTTTTCAAATCTGTATGAATGAGAAGAGCACCACAAGTGTAACATGGCTTTCATTGTGTTTTGCAGCAAGTCCCTGCCACAGGTGTTCGGAGCGGTGGTCGTCTCCACACGTCCTCAGGTCAGTAGCACCAATATTTTTAATCTAGAATTCATGATGAGATCAGCTCTAGAGAGGACATAACACTTGACTGTAGGTACAGCTTGTCCAGTATTTCTTGACAATTGTTGCCTGGCACAGCCAAGAGGAGATAATAAGAATTGAACACGTTTTTTTTTCAAATATAGGGCACTTGATAACCTTTACATTGATATTTATTTAATTCGTTGTGATTTTATGTGGTAGGAACTGATGAAATTTGTTTGAAGTCAGGGACAACATTTTCAATGGTTAGGGGACAGACTGTATAAGAGAAGAGGTGTTCTGTATTTACTGTTATGCTTTTTGATGTTGACACTGGCATGCCTTGCCACAGGGTTGCAGCACGCAATCAATCTACATATCTTTCAGTATTTTGATGAAAATAAAAACTGATGAGCATTTTACATTAAAAACATATTGCATAGTAGCAAAGACGTTTTAAAATTGGAGACTCATCTGTGTGATGGTAGATAGACTGCAGAATTCAAACAGGGCTGATCATTTTATAACAGAGGATTTTCAGAAAATGACTCCATCGGGTTTGTATGTGTAGTGAAAGAGTGAATACCCCTGCTTTTCCTCTGACAAATAACTTCACACAGGCTCCTGTCCTCATGTTTCCCACACACCCCTCGCTAGTTATATGAAGTCTTATATCGAGCGCGTATCTCCAGACTCGGACTCAAGGCGCAGGGATCTATTTATGCCGTGTGAGATGGAATTTTTTACACAATACATCACGCATTCACATCAACCAGCAGATCGCAGCCATTTCGGCGCATATCCTACTTTTCACGGCCTATTATTCCAAGTCACACGGGTATTTTGGTGGACATTTTTTATCTATGCCTATACAATTTTGCCAGGAAAGACCCTTTTGTCAATCGTGGGATCTTTAACGTGCACACCCCAATGTAGTGTACACGAAGGGACCTCGGTTTTTCGTCTGATCCGAAAGACTAGCACTTGAACCCACCACCTAGGTTAGGAAAGGGGGGAGAAAATTGCTAACACCCTGACCCAGGGTCGAACTCGCAACCTCTCGCTTCCGAGCGCAAGTGCGTTACCACTCGGCCACCCAGTCCTTGTGATTGGCCCCTCCAATGTTTTTCTGAGGAACAAATAAAGGTATACCCGTTTGCCTTGGAATAAGGGCATTCACTCTTTCACAAGCCATACAAACCCGACAGAGTTACTTTCGGAATTCGTCTATTGCTGCAATGTTAATCAAATTGCGCATCCCTATGTCCCAAGTGGGCCCCCTGTGGTGAGCAATAAAGCATGAACCTTGAAGCACACCTGTGTATCCCCAGGTGCACGAGGTGAGTGTGAAGGTGTCGGAGCTGCGACCCGACCCCGTCACTATCCAGCTCAACGACGTGGTGGCCTGGGTCTTCGGCAACCCCCGACAGTTTGACGTTGTCGCCGTGGAAACCGTAGACCAGGTCCTCGAGTCGGGCATCAACCAGAAGGCTTTGGCCCCTCGGTCAGTGTGTGTGTGTGTGTGGGGAGGGGGGTCATTGTGTGTGGGAGGGGTCATTTTGTGTCTTTGTGTGTGTTTGAGGGGTCATTTTGTGTCTTTGTGTGTGGGGTGGGGGTCATTTTGTATCTTTGTGTGTGTTTGAGGGGTCATTATGTGTCTTTGTGTGTGGGGTGGGGGTCATTTTGTATCTTTGTGTGTGGGGTGGGGGTCATTTTGTGTCTTTGTTTGTGTTTGAGGGGTCATTATGTGTCTTTGTGTGTGGGGTGGGGGTCATTTTGTGTCTTTGTGTGTGTTTGAGGGGTCATTATGTGTCTTTGTGTGTGGGGTGGGGGTCATTTTGTGTCTTTGTGTGTGTTTGAGGGGTCATTATGTGTCTTTGTGTGTGGGGTGGGGGTCATTTTGTATCTTTGTGTGTGTTTGAGGGGTCATTATGTGTCTTTGTGTGTGGGGTGGGGGTCATTTTGTGTCTTTGTTTGTGTGTGGGGTGGGGATCATTTTGTGTGTGTGTGTGTGTGTGTGTGTGTGTGTGTGTGTGTGTGTGTGTGTGTGTGTGTGTGTGTGAAACTGCCGAATGTTAAAGAGTATGTATACCTTTGTTTTCTCACCTGTTGATCTATTTTATTGATAAGGTAATTTGACTTGGTTTTCAGACGTTGTTTTGCTCGAGGCATTCCTCAGACTGGCAAATTCCATTACAAGAGCAGATCATTCCAGAAGTTGATAGAAACCAACGTAAGTAGTTTTCTCTTGAGTTTTCTTCTTTGTGTGTGGATATACTTGCATAGATTTTAATCCGATTCCAGTTAAAGTCCCACTCCGCCTCGTAAAAACAGTCGCAGATATGGTCAGGCTGTTATATGTGATAAGACCATCTCTCCATTTGGTCACATACCAAAAATGAACAGCCCGGGTGCTCTCCGTTCACAGGAGTATTTTTGTAAGAGTTGATTTTGTTAAAGACACCAGAAATTGATTCATAAAAAAACTGATTGGCCTTGGAATAAGTGTTTGTATTTTGATTTTATGCAACAAAGTCAGCTTACTGCTTCGTTGTATTTTATTTCAAAGCTTTCGTCATGATGACTAGAGCTTAAAATTCTTGAAAACGTTTCGATACTATAATTAAGACTGTTAAGATTGGTGGTGGTGTGGTCTTGAGTTCTCTTTTTCTTTCTCTTTGTACAGAAAAAGCAAGATCCGCAGGTACTGCATGCTTTTATTTTTGTATAGAAATGTATTTGTGTAAAAAGCTGTGCTAGATTAGACTGTGGGTGTTAAATAGCTTACAGGTGTTTCTTGCTGTGCTGCCTTCACTCAATGCACTGTGTTTTTGTGTTGATTTCATCACCGCAGTCTCGCAGACAGTTGATGTCAACAAAGTCCCTTGTCAAAGTTTGAACAGTTCTGTCGTTATCTCACTTCTGTCCAAAAAATTCCTGAACAGCGTACTGTTCTCAAAATTCCTTATTATATGAAGTAAAACAAATAACACCTGTCAACACTAACTTCACCATAATCATGAAATATCCAAAAAATTCATATCACTACAATGTGGGGCCCGGTAGCTCAGTTGGTAGAGCAGTGACTTGTGATCGAAAGGTCGCAGGTTCGAATTCGGGCCGGGACGGACACAGGTCAACTTTATGTGCAGACCCAGAGACGGAAGCCATGTCCCACCCCCATGTCACCTCAATGGCACGAAAAAGATCTAGGTCATTCTGCCATAAGTGCAGATGGCTAATACCACCTAAACACGTATACACTTGCGTATTTCGTAAAAAGCCGTGAGGGCGTAAAAACTCGAATCGTATAACCCATATCTAATGTCTTTAAGAGGCGAAATATTTAGCCTGTAGGACATAAAGCATTCTCTCTTTCCTTTTATCACTACAATGGAAAGGATTTTGAAACAAAGAAATCATTCTCATCTTTTGTCTAAAAAGTCTCAACCTCTAAATAAATGGGTATGATCTAACATCTAACTTTTAAGTGTAAGCTGAAAATATCAAAATGATATTGTATTGGAAAGGCTTTTGTATATTTGGTAACTGTCGTTGCACTCCTTTTTACTTGTGAATGACTCCAACATGATTATTTTCTGACAAATTACCAGGAGACAACATAAGAAGAAGCGTATTTTACAGACTCGACAAATCTGGAGCAGAAACAAACACTCATGCTTCAGTGTCACGTTACCTAGAAATATTTTCTGAGCTCTTTCACACTACAGTGGTACCTGCGATGTGTGGCACCTCCAGTGAGAGGACACCTCCCTAAAAAGGACACCTTCTGTTGTCCCTTTGTCTATATCTCTCCTAAGATAAACCTGTCATGACAGGCCACCTGCAATGTAGGGACACTTTGGGCTGGTCCCAAGGCTGTCCTTTCATCGCAGGTACCACTCACTGGACAGCTTACTGTGTACAGTTTCCATACACAGGCAGCATTTTAGAGTTACACACCAAGATTCTATAACTAAAAATGAGCAAACTTTTACGCAAATATACAAACAAAATATCAAAGGATTCATTCAAATGTGCATGGAATACCCCTTTTTACCTGAACAGAGTTATGCATTTCCAGTCATTGCAGTCTTCAGAAGAAGTGATTAATCTGAACACAACCGGCACGGTTGGCCTAGTGGTAAGGGGTCCGCCCAGTGATCGGGAGGTCGTGGGTTCGAACCCCGGCCGGGTCATACCTAAGACTTTAAAATTGGCAATCTAGTGGCTGCTCCGCCTGGCGTCTGGCATTATGGGGTTAGTGCTAGGACTGGTTGGTCCGGTGTCAGAATAATGTGACTGGGTGAGACGTAAAGCCTGTGCTGCGACTTCTGTCTTGTGTGTGGCGCACGTTATATGTCAAAGCAGCACCGCCCTGATATGGCCCTTCGTGGTCGGCTGGGCGTTAAGCAAACAAACAAACAAACAAAAATCTGAACACAGACTAACACGTGCTGAGTGCATGCTGAACATATGGTGCACCACCTGAAAGCACTACAGTGGAACCCCCCTTTTAAGACCCCCAACATCAGACTTCTGCCTTTTTCAGACCCTTGTTTCTCAGACTTCTTGTTGATCAGCTCTGTAAAATTACCCCCATTTTATGACTCCCTCCTTTTTAAGGCCTGATTTTTTAAGATTTTTGGAGGTCTTAAAAGGGGGGTTCCACTGTATTCACTGTATACACTGGAGTTAGGTTAACTCGTCTCCCAGGTACGGATATATCCGTACCCACTCATATGGCTCTATCTGACAAGGGACGGATATATCTGCTCAGACTGTTAGCTTCAGTCGCTTCCTGTAACGTCGATCTAACGCCTGCATTCCAGCGTCTTGATACACAGTTACTACACTGTTAATACAATTGTGAGTGACCTGCTGCAGAACAGCTGGTCTGGGCTAAAATAAACTTGGTCAAAATAGGTGGGGTAGAAAGTGTTAAAGGAGGTGGCTTTTGCAGAGTATCACAGGGACAGTTTGCCATTTGCTTGTAGAAATACCCCAGTGCCTGGAACAGCCTAATTTGTTTGACTGTGTTTTTGTTTGTCTCAAGGTTTTACTCCTTTCTTTCTCTTCTTTCTGTGCTTTCTTTTTGTGTGATGTTAGCGGTGATTCTGTGTTTGTGGGTTAGCGCCAACAGATGTTTAAATTGAGCGTGAACTGTGCTGTCATCAGTCAGTGTTTCTAGTGTCTTTCTTTGCTAGCTAGGTCAGTGATGTCACTGTTTTTGTGTTTCATTTGTTTGTTGTGAATGTTCGTTTAGTTGAGCTCTTTGTTTTCATCGGGAGTGTGCCTTTCTTGTTTAAACGCCTGTAAGTTTCAAACATAGCACCTTGGAGAGCTCCTCTTTGTTAAGTATTTTTTAGGTTATACGTGTGGCGTGTGAACTTTATGGAATAAGTGTAACGCCCTACAGAAAATTACATTGTATTTAGTGACTGCATGCAATGCCATTTTTATAGCTCACCGTGCTGTCACGGTTGCTGCAATCAGCCCTTATTATTTAGTGTGATATGTGTAGACTTATAACAAAGCTTATATATGTCTCCTTCCATGTGTGGAGAGGGAATTTGGGATAAAACTGGCTGATAACTTTTGGACATTGTGTGAAGTCTGTAATACCAGTAAAGTAAGGTTAGGTGCACTGTTTCTGAATGCTGCTCTTGTCTTTCTCCCCTCTGAACCATCTCATTTTCCGAGTTAACAACCTTGATGACTAGTGTGCTTGTATTGTTCTGCCTCCTTCAAAATCGGCATATGGTACGTGGCCTAAATGGCGGGGTCAAAACAGTCATACACGTAAAAAACCCTGACTCGGTCAAAAAACCTGAGTGTATGAGGGATTCTCAGCCCATGAATGCAGAAGATCTCTAGTATCCTGTATTGTACATTAACCCCTTCACTGCCACAGTGGTAGTAACTTATCCGAACGGTCAATGGGAAAGAACTGTGTTTAGAACCCCTTCAAGTACTTGGACAGTGGTTACCTCCCATTTAGTTTTCAGAAATGTGACCCTCCACCACGAAATGAGTCGCATGTCACCTTTGCATGATTTTCATATTTTTACATGTTCATAAAGAGTTTTTTATGCTCTATCCAGTGGTGAAACCCGTTTTAGAAAAGAGTGAAAACTGTTTGAGTTATAAGCCTGTGACTACGGTGACCCTCACACGGTTACTATATAGGCATTCCCCGGACTTATATTAAGCCTAGCGCAGAACGGCGCGAGGTGACATGCGACCCATTTCGTGGTGGAGGGTCACAAATGTTCTGAAATGTTGTTGACACAAATCCCACGTATGAGATACGGTTATGGGCGTACGATAAACAGAAAATGACCACGTATTACATACAGGGTGGGCAGTGAAGGGGTTAATGACTGATGATGATTACTTCAATGTCATGTTTTCTACAGTTCATGGAGGACACATGACATTGTGACAGCTTTGTACTGTATATTGTCACATGAACTGAATGACTTTAATGTCTACAGTTCATGGAGGACACACGACTGAGCAGCGTGGTGTGTGACGAGCGCTGTGACAGCATTGTGGTGCAGGTCGACAAGAAGGGATTCCATCCAACCAATGTCTATCTGCAGAAGGTTGGTTTGGGATAGACATGTGTGTGTGTGTGTGTGTGTGTGTGTGTGTGTGTGTGTGTGTGTGTGTGTGTGTGTGAGTGCGTGCGTGCGTGCGTGCATGCGTGTATGCTTGGGATTCATATCTTTTAGCACCCTACCACTGACACATTTTTATAGCAGGGGGGGGGGGGGGGGGGGGGAGGGAGGGAGGGGGAGGGTTGTTGGGAGGGTTGTTGGGAGGGGAAGTAGGAAGTGAGGAGGGATTTTGTGCTTCAATATTGACCCACCAGTGACCTTTCACAGATCTTCTGACTTTTGAGTGTTGTTTCATCAGGCATGTTTGGCTTGATATAGTGATTTCACACTAAGAATTAAGCTAAACTGTCTGGTGTGAGGTTAACATTGTGTGGTGTTTCCGCTGAACAGGGTCAGAGCCTGCTGTGGAACTGGAAGGGGACGGATGAAGAACACAACATCATTCACGTCACCGACCCCAACAGCGCTGTAAGTACACACACACACACACACACTCCGGCATTGATGTATCGCACTGTATCAACATTGCTAGGTAGTTCCCCTTGCCCTAATCTTCCACAGCTACATGTGTTTTTCTTCATGGAATCATTAGCTCACAGCAGAAAATGCACAGCTATGTTAATGTGAAGCATTTTTCACCAGTTTTGTGAAGCATTTGACACAAGTGTTTTGATTTTTTTTTCGCAGTTTGTGCTAACAAGTAATTTATTGTTGTTTTTGCACAGCTTTGGGTGGAGTGTTTGTGGGCTGTGGTGTTCACCGACAAAGCTGTAGTTAAAGTTTCAGTCTGCTTTGTGTGCAATGAGCATGACTATCAAGTGATGTCAATGACTGCTTTGTGTGCAATGAGGACTATCAAGTGATGTCAATGACTGCTTTGTGTGCAATGAGCACTATCAAGTGATGTCAATGACTGCTTTGTGTGCAATGAGCACTATCAAGTGATGTCAATGACTGCTTTGTGTGCAATGAGGACTATCAAGTGATGTCAATGACTGCTTTGTGTGCAATGAGCACTATCAAGTGATGTCAATGACTGCTTTGTGTGCAATGAGCACTATCAAGTGATGTCAATGACTGCTTTGTGTGCAATGAGCACTATCAAGTGATGTCAATGACTGCTTTGTGTGCAATGAGCACTATCAAGTGATGTCAATGACTGGTTTGCATGAAGCATATTTGCTCACCTGAGTGATCAAGAGAGTTGTTGTTATGATCAGTACAATACGTTCTGGCGGTCCTGCATGACGGCTGTCATGTTGAGCTATTCTTTTATGGTGTTTTTTTAAGTAAGAGATTGACACTTCATTCTTTTGTAGACATCAGAAAATGACCAAAGTCTGACTCAGCCTGTGCAAGTTGCAAGTCAACAAAATGATAGAAGGGTAACAATTAAAACACACAGAAATGTGTAGCTTTCTCAGATTTTTTTGTTGCATGCATTTTTTAAAAATTTGGATAGTTTGAGTTTTGACAGTTTTTCAGCCTGTAGGTTTTGAAGACAAGGCAATTTTAGCATCAAGTAGATTATATTTGGGATTGCGTACATTTTTGTAGCTAGATTTGTTTAAACTTTCAATTTTTCAACAGCGTTTGATTTTGTACATTGAGACATAATAGAAACAACAACAATTAATGTAAGCGTGGAGTGATAATAACAGGACCTATAGTATAGAGTGAATGATCGATTTCTACTCGGGAGAATGATTAATTTTTTTAATCAGATGTTATTGATGTTCACACATACAGACTTTGCTTGGTTGATATTACAGTCACATTTGAGGGTCAGTTTAGAAACTGAAAAGCTTCGTTATCTTAGAGCATGCTTGTCTCATTTACCTCTTTTTGTTAAACCAATGTATCACTAGAAAAGTGCACAGTACATGACAGTGCAACCATTACAGGTCTGTTCAGTATACACAGACACACAGTTATTTGCCTTTATAATAATATAATAATTAAGTAGAAGTGCAACGCCAAGGCACTGCATACCCCAGCGAAAGACAAACCTGGCTCTCTTACTCTCTCTCTCTCTCTTTCTCTCTCTCTCTCTCTCTCTCTCTCTCTCTCTCTCTCTCTCTCTCTCTCTCTCTCTCTCTCTCTCTCTCTCTCTCTCTCTCTCTCTCTCAAACACGCACACACACGAACACACACATACACACACACACACACACACACACACACAAACACACACACAAACAGTAACACTGACACATGTGCACAAAATGAACACACACACACACCGCGCGAGAGAAAAAAACTACAGGGAGGCATGACGTTATGATGCATTAATTGACGTCAAAGACTTTCGACCGTGATGTAATCTTCTTACGCGAGCTTTATCCATAGACTTGGAAACTACGGAATTTCTACCCGTCCAAAGCGGCCTTGGGTGGCGGCGTTTGCTCAAAAAATGGGGGCGCCTATTGCACCCACCGTATTTTTGTTAGTATGGTCCCAATTTTTGGTGAACTTCCATCTTCAACTGTAGCTCGTAGCCGGGCACAAAGAATCCTTCTTTATCATGTATTATCGGAATGAAAATTTCTCAAGTCGATTACAGTATAGCGTTCGTGGGATATAGCGCTTCTCCACAGCTCGAAGCGCTTTACAAGTTCAATTTACAAGTTCACAACACGATATATACAACTAATACAGATGAAAAGGAAAATACTCATCAAAGAGCACATATAAATACTTGCATGAAATACAAAAAATCACATTTTTTTGCAGCGCAGCACAGTGCCTAGTCGAAAAACATGCAAACAATCACATACAACAGACAAATGCTCACAACAAGCACGCATGCACAAACACACACACAAGCTGTATTTTGTTACACTTGCAAATATTATATAAGTCATTCCCATGTATAGAGATTAAATTATGCATGTTTTTATTTACCCTTTCACAATTTTTTGATACGCATATATAACTATGTAGATAGTTCTGCTATTCACTGAATATATACAAAAGGGCTTGTAAATTTGAACATAGATGCATTTATTCCAGACAGCTGCTTTGCTTATATTTGAGAAAAACAAGAGAAAGTATTCATAACATTTTGCTTTATCTGACTATATTGTTTGACTGTTTGACTTTTTATTTGTTTTTGACTTGCACGGCTGCATCAGGGTTGGATATCACCCCAACAGAAGATGTTCAGAATGAATAACTCTGTCCAGGTTTCTATGGGCTGTGGAAGAGATGGAAGCTCCTCTTTAAAAAAAAATACGTCAATTATCATGAAGCAAGCTACAGTGGAACCCCCCTTTTACAATCGCCACCAATCTGAGAAAATCAGGTCTTAAAAAGGAGGGAGTCTTAAACTGGGGGTAAATCTACAGAGGATATGAACAGAAAGTCTGAAAGAGCTAAGGTCTTTAAAGGGTGGAGGTCTTAAAAGGGGGGTTCCACTGTATCGTCTGCATTACAGTGCAAAATAAGCTCCTGTGTGAATTTTCTGCAGTGTTTATTAGAAATGAGGCCTACTTTCATAAATGTGAACATGGGAGCTCTGAACTGCAGCCATGATGATCCAGTGTCCATGCATGTGCCTTTTACTGAAAAACTTAGTTTTTGCATGCAGCTTCGCAATCAAATTGCTCAGTCACAATGATTTGACTCATTCATTTGAAGGGGCCAACTTTCACAGCCCATAAAAAACCTGACAGGGGGGCGGAAGAGGTCTATTTTGCACATGCTTTCATTGCTGCAGAAAATGTGGAACAACGAGAGCAAAATCACGAGCTATTGCCGTGTCTGGTGTTTGTGTGAACAGCACATTTTTGCCACAGATTTTACGCATTGCACGCTGTTTGTTGACTATGTGGTATGTGCTTGCAGTGGAAAACCATGAACTTGCAAGAGGTGAATTTGTGAAACACTTTCTTCTCTCATCTCTAATTCCTCTTCTCTCCCTTTGCTGATTATTTCCCTTTCTCATGCAAGTGTGACTCTCTTTGCCTGTGGCATCAGGGTTGTTCTCGTATCAGGCTAAACGACTTATAGCTGTGTTGCGTGTTCCTGTGCAATGTATCTTGTTTGATTTGTGAAGAAAACGATCTGTCCAGGAATTGTTAGTGTACTCAGTGTGGTGTCTCAGGTGTTCTAACACCAAACAAAGGTGTTGAATTCTTTTCTGCCTCTTGCTGGCTTCCCTGTATCTTCTCTTGATATTGTGTGTGTGTGAGTGTGTGTGTGTGTGTCTGTGTCTGTGTGTGTGTCTGTGTCTGTGTGTCTGTTTGTGTGCTCATGTGTGTGTGTCTGTGAGAGAGATCAAATCAAATCAAATCAAATTTTATTTTTCGAGGGTTGTTGCATAAGCAATACAATGAGCTTTTTTTCAACCAGCCCTCGCCCGGAGAGGGGACTAATCTAATCACATATTTACACGGATATTAATGTAGAAAAAAAGGTAGAGAAAAACAACAACATATGAATATTTACACATTACATATCATACACAAATATAAAGCGTTGTATATGTAACGTAGTGAAAACAATGCTGAATATACATGCATGAGTAAATGTGTTATTAAAGCTTTGAGTGTTTTTGTGTGAATATAATGAACACTGATGCTTTGGACAAATGAAAATATAACCAAACGAAGTCTTCCATCACTGTGAATTTTTGTAATTTAACATTAAATACAGTGAAAGGTGTTTTTTGAAAGTATTGAGACTCATTGGGACTCTCACAAATTCCAGGAGAGAATTCCACAGGACGCTACCAGAATAGGCTAAGCTTGATTTGAAGAGATCTATCCTTGGAAGAGAGAGAGAGAGAGAGAGAGAGAGAGAGAGAGAGAGAGAGAGAGAGAGAGAGAGAGAGAGAGAGAGAGAGAGGAAAAGAAAAAGAGAGAGAGAGAGGAAAAGAGAGAGAGAGAGAGAGGAGAGAGAGGGGAGAGAGAGAGAGACAGACAGAGAGAGAGAGAGGAGAGAGAAGGGATAGAGAGAGAGAGACAGAGAGAGAGAGAGAGAGAGAGAGAGGGAGGGAGGTTGTGTGCGCCTGCCCTGATCCTGTGAGCTTGCATTGCCTGCAAGCTTATGCGTCTTTGTTGAACAGGAATGCTGCAGCGACAAAAATTCTCTTGGCACCTAGCTGTTTCTGTAGCTCTCCTGTTACTCTTTCTTCAGCAAAAGTGGAATGTGTTTGAAATTGGTGGGCAGCAGTGTCCTTTCACTGCAAATTACTCAACTCAACTCAACTCAACTCAAATTTATTAATCCATATGGAAATTATGTTGTAACAATACTCATTTCCAATCAAAAGAATAAGAATGCATAATAAAAAAAATAAAAACATCATAAGAAAATAAGTGAGTATGATTATTATGAGCATGATCACAGTCTCACTAACGCAAACAGTCATCCGTCAAGTCAAGTCTGCCAACACACAACTATGACGTCTATCTCTCTCCTTCCTACTTCACACAACTCTTTGGTGTTGCCTTTGAGTGAAAGTGCATCCCGTTTATCTTAAAGGATAATGTTTTGTTATATTATACATGTGTGTGTTTGGTTTGAAATACTCTATCCATTATGTTTTTAACCATTAGAGATCAGTCATTTTAATTTAAAAGCAAGTTCATTTTGAATATTTAAAGCAAGAATTAGATTGAATTTTTTTTTAATTGAACGTGGTTTGGGGAAGTAAGAATAGTATAGGATATATTGCATAGTCATCATACATTGGTTTTGTGACTACATGTATGTAAAAAACATGTAAGAAATCAGGTTTAAAAAACAAAAACACTACTCTCATTCTAAACAACTGTCATTCTTTTTCTTTTTTTATCACACTTGTCTGGATTTTGTTTTTGGTTTATATAAGTCATTTGCAATGGCGCATGTAGTGTTAGTTTTAGAACTGAATGAATGGTTCAGCTGTAGAAGAGCAAAAAAAATATTTTGTGAAGGATGTAATAACTGAATCTTAGGATGGATGTAAGTATATGTGATTTTTTTAGTTTCAACCAACTATTTCCATGTCAGAATGTGTGTTGCCATTCAGACTTGAAACCTGAGCAGACCTAGACAGTAGGGCTGTGTGGCATGGTAGTTTTGTTTGACTCTTTTTTATTCGGTCCAGTGAGTTTCTCTGCCTAATGGTAGTTAAACAGACCTCCGGCTCATTATCAGAATGTCTACACAGATTTCTGATGTGGAGGTGAACGTTTTTCTCTGTGTGCGTGTGAGTGTGTGTGTGTGTGTGTGTGTGTGTGTGTGTGTGTGTGTGTGTGTGTGTGTGTGTGTGTGTGTGTGTGTGTGTGTGTGTTTGCATGTGCATTTTTGTTCATACATGCATGTTTGTTTTCTCTATTACAGTAAAGCAGCCAGGTAAGCCAGGTTTGTACATGAAAAAAAATACATCCACAAAATCTTTTTTTTTAAATGATGTTTACAGTGTGTCTATGTTTTTAAAAGCAAACTGTTATTAGTGTGTAACATTCCTCAACTGTGAAGACATCTATCAACAACAAGCTCATTACCTGCCTCTTTTTGTCCATCAGACACCCCTGAACATGATCAAAGGACCGCGGGCGTTCAACAGCGGCCGCCCCCTCCCCAACGACAGCTTCCTCTACACGTTCGACGATGTGGGCAGCTACACGGTGGTTTCCCAGGGATCACCTGGCTACTCCTGTACCGTCAACGTGCTGGAAGTGGGTGAGTCTTCTTCTTCTTCTTCTTCTGCGTTCGATGTTCATATTATCGTGGAAGCGTAGACAGCCGATTTTCTCCCCACGCCAAGTTGGCTGCTGTCTTCCGTCTTCGGTGGTTGAGGTTCTTACTCAGGGTTGCCTCCTCCCCAAGAGTAGCTGCCCTGCTGGGCTGTCGAGTCCACTCTACCCGGGTTTGTTGTCGAAGTTTTCCTTCTCGTACCCTTTGCCTTTCCCAAGGCGCACACAAGGCAGTGCGGGTTTTGAAATCGGAGTTGTCCTTCTCCTAGATGAGCGACCATCCAAGGTTGACGAGCCCCATCTGCCCGAAGCAGCTGGTTTTAAGGCGCCAGGGACCCGCCTGCATCCCTTCTCCTGTTAGTCGAAGACAGGGCCCGCCACGTGAAGGCCAGGAGCTGGATTTGACTGTCAGAGGTGTTTGGAGACACGAAGCCATATGGAGCATTTCTTGGGAAGTAGGCGCTTATCTCTACTTCCACCCCGGCATAACAGTCCTTGGGCCCCAGTGGGTGAGTCAAATCCACAGATGTAACTGGCTTCTGCAGACAGAAGCGGGCGAACTACCGTCTGTGTTCATGGACATTTTTCAGAAATAACTCCTCGATGTCTGGGGCGCTTACTAGCTGCCACACCACTTGAAAATCCTGACAGAGTTATTTTCAAACATTTGAGGATGAAAGTCTCTTGTTCATTTCAATGCTTGTTATTCTCTCAGGTGTCAGGAGAATGGTTGTGAATAACTCTCACTTACTCTATCACACATGTCGTATGCATCTAGACCGCTTACTTCCCTTTGGTTATAATATTGTCTATTGCAGTGTGTGTCTACTTGTATGTTAATTTATGTGTTTTTGTCGTTTTGTTTTGTCCAGTAAGTGTTTAAAATACCCAGTCTTTGACATTCACATGTCATGAGGATTGTCGGCTTAAAGGTTAATTGAGTTGGATGGAAAAGTTCGTAGTTATTTTTTGTCAGTCAGGTATAAGGGACCTGAGCCTGTAAGGACTGCATTACACCTGCACTTACTGTTGTTGTTTTGTCTTCACCCAGTGTCTTCACTGGTATAATGGTATAAAGATTAGTTTCAAACACTTTTTAAGGTTTACGGCTTCTTGTTTGTGCTTGTTTACTCATTGTCTCCCAGGTACGGATATATCCGTACCCACTCATGGCTCTATCTGACCAGGTACGGATATATCCGCTCAGACTGTTAGCTTCAGTCGCTTCGTGTGACGTCCATCTAATGCCTGCATTCCAGTGTATTGATGCACGGTTACTACACAGTTACAACAATTCTGAGTGACCTGCTGTCTCGGCTAAAACAAACTTGGTCAACATAGGTGGGGTAGAAAGTGTTAAAGAATCCCAAAACTCTTGAAGTGTTTAACCAAGCTTGATGACAATGTTTCATAGCCATACTTTATTTGTGATTGCAAGAATGAAAATGTGATCAAGGAATGTGTTGTGTGTGTGACAGCCAAGCGCACAGCCGAGCCCTACATCTGCTCCGAGCACACGGGCGGCACGGTGGATCGCTTCACCAAGATGTACCTGGCCTGCAAGACGCCCGACGCCAAGATTCACTATACCAAGGACGGCTCTCGCCCCTCCAGCAACTCCAGGGTATGTAGGGGGGGAGTTGGGTCACAAGTAGAGAGAGGGGAGGGAGGGGGTTGTGGGGGAGAGTGTTGCCGTTATTGGAACGTTTAATTCAGGACAAAACCAAACTCTTCTTTGAATGATTGTTTTGTTCTGGATTAAACGTTCCACTAATTAAATCTTTCTTGCTTTCTGATTTTTGATTGAGGGTTGGGGGGGGGGGGGGGGGGATAGAGTTGCTATTATGGGAACGTTTAATTCAGGACGAAACCAAACTCTTGTTTGTATGTTTGGTTCTGTCCTGGATAAAACTTTCCACTAAATGTAATCTTTCTTGCTTTCTGATTCTTGATTTGGGCGGTCAGGGTGAGGGGGGGGGGGGGTTGTGTTATTGGGGAGGGGGGGGGGGGGTTAGGGGGAGAGAGTTGCCATTATTGGAACGATTAATCCAGGACAAAACCTCCCTTGTTTGAATGTTTGGTTTTGTGCTGGATTAAACGTTCCACTAATGTAATCTTTGTTGCGTTTTTTATTCCTGATTTGGAAAGTTAGCAGTGATCTTTCTGTTTTGGATTTCTGATTAGATTTGAGTTTTGTCGGGAGCATGTAGAAGGGAGTTACAGTCTGATGAATAGCTTGCTGTCATACTGGGGGACAGCGTGGTAAAGATTTAGGCAAGGTTCTCTCTGTGTTCTTTTCCACTGCCTCCCACACAGATGCATGCAAAGAGAAGACAGAGGCATTGCGTGCTAACATACACATGGCATACAAACACACAGGACATGCATGCTACAGAGAAGACAGAGGCATTGCGTGCTAACATACACATGGCATACAAACACACAGGACATGCAAAGAGAAGACCGAGGCATTGCGTGCTGAAATACACATGGCATACAAACACACAGGACATGCATGCTACAAATGAATCTTCATTGTACATATCCCTATAATGTTTTAGAATACTCTGTATTTGGAGAGGAAGAGGGTGTTGCTTGCCTATAAAAGAGGGCAAGAGATGTAACAAAGATCTCCAAGAACCTGAGGAAGTCTTAAAATAGAGGTAAATTTACAGATGCAATGCACACAAAATCAGAGAAAACAAGGGTCTGAAAAGTGAAGAGGATCTTCCATTGGGAGGCGGGGGGAGGGGGTGTCTGAAAGGTGAAGAGGATCTACCATTGGGAGGCGGGGGGAGGGGGTGTCTGAAAGGTGAAGAGGATCTACTATTGGGAGGCGGGGGGAGGGGGTGTCTGAAAGGTGAAGAGGATCTACCATTGGGAGGCGAGGGGAGGGGGTGTCTGAAAGGTGAAGAGGATCTACCATTGGGAGGCGAGGGGAGGGGGTGTCTGAAAGGTGAAGAGGATCTACCATTGGGAGGCGAGGGGAGGGGGTGTCTGAAAGGTGAAGAGGATCTACCATTGGGAGGCGAGGGGAGGGGGTGTCTGAAAGGTGAAGAGGATCTTCCATTGGGAGGCGGGGGGAGGGGGTGTCTGAAAAGTGAAGAGGATCTTCCATTGGGAGGCGGGGGGAGGGGGTGTCTTAACACTATTGTGACTAGCATTGCCACGGCGTTAACGTCCTGCCTGCCCAAGCTTGCCACCAAGAAACTTCCCAAAAAACAGTAACTGTAAAGAAATCTGTCTAGCAAGCTTGAATTAAGTCCAATCACCACCAAATTTTGTGTACTAATTAAAAAATGGATGCCCAGTTCGGTCGTGCTATTTATAAGTTTGTCATGCGATTTGTTTTAGCAAAGGGGGGGTGAAAGGGGGATAATTTGTGTTTTTTAACGTTTTTTTGTGTGTGTTTTCTTTTCCACTGCTTTTTGGCTCACGTAAGTGTAGCCTATGCGATGATAAACTTTGTCTGTCTGTGCGTGCGTGTGTGTGTGTGTGATAGAAACTTTAACATTTCCGAGTCTATGGATTACGTCAGTCTCGGTCAAAAGTGTCTGACGTGTGTGATAGAAACTATTTGAAGACGTCACATTATGACGTAAGAGGGTTAGACGTCACGCAAAGGAATTACTGAAAGTCTCGGTCATTGTTATTGTGAGCGGGCCGAGACTACTTGGCAGATCCAGGGTCTCGCTTTCTTGCACAGTTTCACCTATGCTTACTGTGTGTGTGTGTGTGTGTGTGTGTGTGTGTGTGTGTGTGTGTGTGTGTGTGTGTGTGTGTATGTGTGACGGAGTGATTGAGTTTGTGTTACTTTTTTTTTTTTTTTTTTTTTTTCTCTTTTTTTTTTTTTCTTTCTCTTTCTTTTTTTGAACCTCAGTTACAATATGACTCGCTATGAGTATGATACTGTGAGCGAAGCTGAACAGTTTAAACGTAAACAGATTGGGTTATAAATAATAATAATATCATTCTTTCGTTTAACATGGACAATCTTCGAAAATGTACAATATTTTCAATCAATTATAATTTAGCTATAATTCTCTCCGTCAACTGGCATTTGCACACTTTCTCTCTTTCTCTATCCTCTCTCTCCCCATCCTCTCTCTCCCTCCCCTCCCCTCTCTCCCTCTCTCCCTCTCTCTATCTTTAATCGTCCTCTCTCTCTCTCTCCCTCTCCCCTTCTCTGTCTCTTTCTCTTTCTCTTTCTGAAAGAGACAGAGTTTGTGTTACTGTTTGTTGATTTCTTACGTGAGCCTTGAAGGCTTCGCCTCTTGTTAAAAGTTATTTTTTAACAGAAAGTATTATAAATAATTTTATAACCAAACAAGGTGTAAAACCTATGAATTAGCTGAAATATTGTTAAAATTCTACACAGAAATAAGGAGACAGTACAAAGTAAAAAACAAGCAAATCCCGCATTCACTCACAGCATCCTGACTCAAATGAAACAAAACTGTGACACTCACCAAATGATGTCTAGGTAATCCATATTGAATATAAGTCACATTTTCACAACAAAGTCCCAACTGTTCACCTATGAACATTTCCAAAAGGATTATGAGGCTCCAGCCATCCATTGTTATCGGTGCTGCCACGCCCCCCTTGCAACTACACATTCGAAGATTCATGCAGTACCTCAACACGTGTAGTTTTCCGACTCATACTAGCAACAACAGGACTGTTTCTTCCTCAATATCACTGCTATTATCGCTTTCTTGAGGCGAAAACAACACGTCGGAATCATGATCTACAGGGTCATCAAGATCCAACATCCGGAGAATCTCCTCCCGTGACAAGGCTCGCCTTCGATTCCTTTTTTTCTCGAAAAAACCACACAAATCAGGCTAATTTTGCATATGGCGGAAGGGCACGCAAAGTGTGTCAAGGGAAACAACTCAATTTACTGCAAGCTTCAAAAACCGGGAAGCAATCACGAGTCGTGTACCCTGTATGGCTCTTACTGAAAAATGCGCGTCCCGTCCATGGGCGTGGCAGCGCGGTTACTGATTTATCAGTGTCCCGTCGCGAAAGTGTTAAAAGTGAAGAGGGTCTTCCATTGGGAGGCGGGGGGAGGGGGTGTCTGAAAAGTGAAGAGGATCTTCCATTGGGAGGCGGGGGGAGGGGGTGTCTGAAAAGTGAAGAGGGTCTTCCATTAGGAGGCGAGGGGAGGGGGTGTCTGAAAAGTGAAGAGGATCTTCCATTGGGAGGCGAGGGGAGGGGGTGTCTGAAAAGTGAAGAGGATCTTCCATTGGGAGGCGAGGGGAGGGGGTGTCTGAAAAATGAAGAGGATCTTCCATTGGGAGGCGAGGGGAGGGGGTGTCTGAAAAGTGAAGAGGATCTTCCATTGGGAGGCGAGGGGAGGGGGTGTCTGAAAAGTGAAGAGGATCTTCCATTGGGAGGCGAGGGGAGGGGGTGTCTGAAAAGTGAAGAGGATCTTCCATTGGGAGGCGAGGGGAGGGGGTGTCTGAAAAGTGAAGTTCCACTGTAATGATTTTGATGTCAACTTGCAGCTGTACCACCCTGAGAAAGGCGTGACACTGCGGCGACCTGGCCTGCACTTTGTGAGAGCTGTGGCTGTGGCGGACAACCTGCTGCAGAGCCACATCTTCACGTCCAGGTGAGTGACCTGCCCCTTGTGTAACGTCTTCTTCTTCTTCTTCTTGCGTTCGCCGTCACACCATCAGTTTAGTCTGCGAGACGAATGACGTCGTGGCTTCCAGGTCTTGTCTGCTCCCATAGGGTTTGGTGTGGAGAGGGACTGATGCTGGCCACACTTTGTCTCTGATTGGTTTGAGTTGGGGGCATGTCATTAAGACATGTTCTGGAGTCTGGTCTTCCAGACCTCAGGGACAGGTTGGTGATGGGGTCAGCTTCAGCTTCCTGAACATGTGGGCGTTGAGGCGACAGTGACCAGTTCGTAGTCGCATGATCACTACTTGCTGCCATATGTAACGTCTGACACCTGTCAAGCAGTAGTCTCCCTTCCACAGCAGCTTCTCTGCACTGACTGACACCCCCCATCCCCATCCCCATGTTCTGTCCTCTGGAAATAGCGGGTGAATGATTTGGGGGGGGGGGGGAGGCGGGGGGAATACTGGATTGGCTGGATGTTTATTTATTTCTTTAGGGTTAGGGGTTAGGGTTTTGTAAGCACTTTGATAGGAGTATGCTTCAGTGTGTCTGTGGCCAGAAACATTCTGTTTTTTGTGCTGTGTATTGTTTAGATCTAACGGTAGGTAGCATATTGGGTTAATGTGACTTGTTTACACACGGTCTTTGGTCTGTGCTTGTGGGTGACTGAAAGACCCAGTGATTACAATGCTGTATTTCTTGCCTGGCTTCAGACGATTCTGGGTGCTGTCCAAGGGAGAGCATGACGGCGGCTCTGACTCCACTGTGTCCGACGAGGAGATGCAGGTACCCCCACAGGTAAGCGTTATTATAAGTTATTTCTAAAATGCTGACTGTTAGCCAATGATAACAGACGTCGAAAAATGAACATTAAGCATGATTGTCACGATACAAATACATGTACAAAGGATTGATGATAAAGGTATCAAAACAGTGATGACAATGATGATGCGGCTGATAATGATGATGATGACAGTGATAATGACAATGATGAAAATGACGACGGTGGTGATGGTGATGATGATGATGATAACGATGGTGATGACGATGATGATAACGATGAGGATAATGATGACGATAATGGTGTGTACAGACCAAGTCGTGGGATTGGTGGAACTGCAAGCCTCAGATCAAGGGCTGCTTCACGTCGCCCGGCACACTGGAGGTCTTCTGGGACCCTCCCAGTCCCCCCGCCAGGAAACAGATCCAGGCTTACCAGGTAGGCTGTGTGTCCATTTACCTGTGTGTGTGTGTGTGTGTGTGTGTGTGTGTGTGTGTGTGTGTGTGTGTGTGTGGAAGGGGTGAGGGGCATTTTATAAGCAGGTGTTTTGGTGAAGAGATATCTTAGAGTATGCAATGGGAGAAGAAATATCTAATGGGCAAATGAAGGGTTAGAAAGTACAGAGAGCACTCAGAACTCAACATGGTGCAATGCTTCAGGCTTTGGATTCAGTCATAAATTGATTTTGACACTAAAAAAGAAACCGACAAACTGGCAAGAAAAGATAAGAAAGAAAATGATTTTGGGCGAAACGTGAGATCATGACAATGGGGAGTTTTCATCTTTGATTCAACAGGTCATATTTAGCATGATACTGAATCAATGTGATTTATTGATTTGTTGGGTGATTGATTGGCTGATTCATTCATCTATTCATTCATCCATCCATTTATCCATTCATTCAATCATTCATTTATTCATTCATTCATTCATTCATCCATCCATCTATTCATCCATCCATTCATTCAATTATTCCTCCATCCATCCATGCATCCATCTATTCATCCATCCATCTATCCATTCATTCAGTTATTCATGCATCCATCCATCCATCCATTCATCCATCTATTCATCCATCCATCTGTCCATTCATTCAATTATTCGTTTATTCACTAATTCTTTCATTTTCAGATCTTGCTGAATGGCGTGAGTTACTGCCAGAAGTTCCCCAGCTCCACCAACAGTCTCAAGCTGGTGGGTCTGGCCGGCGGCCGCAAGTACAGCGTGTGTGTGGAGGTGTTCCCCCAGCACTCCAAGAACCAGGTCATCGAGTCAAACACGCTGGTCAGTGCAATGTGCTCGTTCATTTTAAAGGCTGATAGCTTCAAGTGCTAGTCATTGTGTCATTAATTAATCGTTTTTAGATTAATTAAGAAGAATAATCATTGTCTCGCTTGTGTCTTCTGAGCAAGTTTCTGGACAATTTGTCAGATGAGTTTATTTTCTGTATAATAAGTGTTTATCTGTCCACTTAAAAGACTGCTGGGTCCAAGATCAGTGAATGTGATGTTTTGTATTGTCATAATTAAACGTTCCAATAACATACCTTTCTTGTTTTTAGTTTTTGAAGTTCTAGTGAATGTTTTGTTTTGTCTATAAGGAAAAAATTCATGAACTTAATTGTCTTTCTTGATTTTGGATGACCCAACTCAAAGCCCAATGAAACATGGTTGCAGCAACTGACGTGCCCTAAGGTGGCTCCCCCCGGTGGCCCCGTGATCTCCCTGGAGACGACCTCCGACCCCAAGACCCTGTCGGTGGTGTGGATGTCGATCGACTCGCCCCAGCAGCCCATCGACGGCTACCTGGTGTACCTTAACGACCAGCAGTGCGGCCCCAAGCTGGTGCCTGAGAACGGGTCCAACCGCTGCAAGGTGGTCATCAGCGGCTGTGACACCGCCATCGACTACAAGCTCTACGTCCTGGCTGTGTTGGCTGGTCAGTGTGTGTGTGTGTGTGTGTGTGTGTGTGTGTGTGTGTGTGTGTGTGTGTGTGTGTGTGTGTGTGTGTGAGACACCGCCATCGACTACAAGCTCTACGTCCTGGCTGTGTTGGCTGATCAGTGTGTGTGTGTGTGTGTGTGTGTGTGTGTGTGTGTGTGTGTGTGTGTGTGACACCGCCATCGACTACAAGCTCTACGTCCTGGCTGTGCTCGCTGGTCAGTGTGTGTATGTGTATGTATATGTGTGTGTGTGTGTGAGTATTTGTGTGTGTGTTTGTGTGTGTGTTTGTGTGTGTGTGTGTGTGTGTGGGTGTGTGTTTGCAAGGTGGTCATCAGCGGCTGTGACACCGCCATTGACTACAAGCTCTATGTCCTGGCTGTGCTCGGTCAGTGTTATGCTTGATTTTTAAGACCATTTTTCTCAGACTTTCTGTACATAACGACTGAAAAATTACCTTAATTTTAAGACTCCCTCAGATTTAAGATCAGATTTTTTCAGATTTGTTTAGGTCTTTAAATGGGAGGTAGCACTGTATAAATCTTCTTCTTCTTCTTCTGCGTTCGTGGGCTGAAACTCCCACGTACACTACGTGTTTTTTGCACGAGTGGAATTTTACGTGTAGGACCGTTTTTACCCCGCCATTTAGGCAGCCGTACGCCGCTTTCGGGGGAACTGTATAAATAAAACATTGTCTTTATTCTGTTGCAGACAAGGACGAGACAAAGATGTCCAACGTGCTGGTGGTGCAGTTACCGCTGGACACGTCCAACATCACGCTGCCCCCACCCGCTGACCGCGCGGCAGACGACGAGCTGTACCAGGAGTACGTCGAGGTGCTCGAGGGCTCCGGATACCTGCCGGGGATGGACAGTCAGTGTTTTTTATTATCTTTTGTCTCGATCAACAAGATAGCAAGGAAAATAATGTACTCACCAGAAGCAAACAGCAACACGAAGCAGAACATACAGAAAGGAACCGGTTTCCACACTGTGTTTTTGTCAGAGTTTTATATGTCTCTTCTTTTCTTGAGCAATTTGTGTTACTTTTTATTTCTCCTTTTTATATTTAGTCAAGTTTTGACTAAATATTTTAACATCGAGGGGGAATCGAAACGAGGGTCGTGGTGTATGTGCGTGCGTGCGTGCGTGTGTGTGTGTGTGTGTGTAGAGCGATTCAGACTAAACTACTGGACCGATCTTTATGAAATTTGACATGAGAGTTCCTGGGTATGAAATTCCCGAACGTTTTTTTCATTTTTTTGATAAATGTCTTTGATGACGTCATATCCGGCTTTTCGTGAAAGTTGAGGCGGCACTGTCACGCCCTCATTTTTCAACCAAATTGGTTCAAATTTTGGTCAAGTAATCTTCGACGAAGCCCGGGGTTCGGTATTGCATTTCAGCTTGGTGGCTTAAAAATTAATTAATGACTTTGGTCATTAAAAATCTGAAAATTGTAAAAAAAAATAAAAATTTATAAAACGATCCACATTTACGTTTATCTTATTCACCATCATTTGCTGATTCCAAAAACATATAAATATGTTATATTCGGATTAAAAACAAGCTCTGAAAATTAAATATATAAAAATTATTATCAAAATTAAATTGTCCAAATCAATTTAAAAACACTTTCATCTTATTCCTTGTCGGTTCCTGATTCCAAAAACATTTAGATATGATATGTTTGGATTAAAAACACGCTCAGAAAGTTAAAACAAAGAGAGGTACAGAAAAGCGTGCTATCCTTCTTAGCGCAACTACTACCCCGCTCTTCTTGTCAATTTCACTGCCTTTGCCATGAGCGGTGGACTGACGATGCTACGAGTATACAGTCTTGCTGAAAAATGGCAGCTACTTGACTAAATATTGTATTTTCGCCTTACGCGACTTGTTTCTTCTTTTTTTTATTGGGGGGGGGGGGGGGGCTTTTCCTTTCTTTTGATTTTGCACAGTTGTGAACCAGACAGAATACATTTTACATATTTTTCACGCTGCTGCATTTAAGTATGCTAGAGAAGTTTGCTTGTATTAGATGATAGAGTTGAAGTAGATACTTTTGAATGAGCATGCATGCCTGAGATATAAGTGGATCTCTTCTGTATTTTACTGATAAATATCCTCTTCTTGTTCTGTTCACTGTAGTGTATTTGACTTCGCAGCATATTGCCATATTGCTTGCTGATTAGAGTCGTAGTTCTACTTTTTAGAGAAGCAAGACCAAGACAGATTTAGCAGTAAATCAAGTTTCATATCGATGTCGTCGTGGAATTTTGGGGTAACTCGATTCTTGGCAATTTTGATGTTTTTGTGCTTTAGACTAAGTAAATCATTCTCCATGAGAATTATTCTCTCAAATATGATTGACAATACATGATTTAACATTCTTTTATCTTTCGGTCCATATCAGGAACAAATATAAACACTGTTTCATAATAAAGATATTCTGTTTTGTCCTTCTCCTGAAAAGCTGTTTAAAACGTGCTACGCTAAAATTCCACAATGACGTCGATATTTTGCTAGTTTTGAAGCTGCTCACTTTTGCATGTTAGTCAGCTAGTTGTGCTTGTTGTATAAGCTTACTCCATCACATTTGCATGCTTCACGTTTTTGTCATTGCGTCCCCTCCACCCCCACCCCCTTCACCCGACACGCAGGCCCCAGGAACAAGAAAGTGTTGCCCAAAAAAGCGTCAGTTCCCTCAGCCTCGAGCAGCGAATCAGAGACAGAGAGTGAGACTGAAAGTGAGACTGAGACCTCAGAGTCTGAGACGGGGTCGGAGACGGACTCTAAACGCTTGCCTCGCGCCAAACAGCTCAAACAGCAAGGGGCGGTGAAAATGGGATCGCATGTCACAGGTAGCTGTCTGTGTTTGTGTGTGTGTGTGTTGGTGGGTGTGCACACTTCACGTTTCACAATGCATACCCAGGGAAGATGTACATGTACGGATTATTCATCCACTAACAAGGTCTCACTCTGTATATGTACGGATTATCCTCACACTAACAAGGTCTTGCCCTCTTCTCCTTCCTGTCTGCAAATACCGGTTAAAGTTCTTTTGCCAGGCGTGATACTCTTTTGTGAACTAAAAAGCGGACAGAGATCTGAAACATGAAACAGTTAAAGCATTGTGGCTTATCACTCCCAGTGCTGAAATGACAGCTATAATTTTGTTAATGCTAATTAATTTGGCAAACATGTAACAACTTGGGTGAACCTTACATTTTGTGATTTCTTTATTGAGTATAATGGTGTAATACTCAAGAGAAGAAGTAAAGCAAACGAAAAACACCATGAGACTTTACACTGAATAAGTTTCCCCCTTCCATTGATCTATTCACGTCCATTTGGAACCTGCCTTGGTGACCACCTCTCTCATGAAGGCCCCCAAAGATCTTTGACAATTTAAAAAACTTTTTGTATGTAATTCTTCTTCTTCTTCTTCTGCATTCGTGGGCTGAAACTTCCATGTACACTTGTGTTTTTGCACGAGTGGATTTTTACGTGTATGACCATTTTTACCCCGCCATTTAGGCAGCCAAACGCCGCTTTCAGAGGAAGCATGCAGGGTATTTTCGTGTTTCTATAACCCACTGAACTCTGACATGGATTACAGGATTTTTTCCGTGCGCACTTGGTCTTGTGCCTGCATGCGTGTACACACAAAGGGGAATAAGGCACTTACAGGTCTGCACATAAGTTGACCTGGGAGATCGGAAAAATCTCCACTCTTAACCCACCAGGCGCGGCTGGGATTTGAACCCATGACCTTCCGCTTTGGAGGCCGGCGTCTTACCACCAAGCCATTGCGGCCGTCGTATGTAATTCAACTTTCCATATCTACCACCTGTCTGTAAGGACTACTTTTCTTTGGTCCCTTGGGTGTTAGTTATTGACAGGTTCACCTGTACTTGATTTCATTTTCTGTGCCTGGAGATAGGTTATGTTTGTGTGTTTGTCACTGAATCCCTGCCGCGTACAGGCCTATCTGTAATCTTGCAGTTTGTTAGCGTGAGTCAACTTTCTTTGCTCTGAAAAGGAGCTAAATAAACACTGCAGACGTCTGAAATATTGATTGCTGTCAGTGTCGAGCCCTGGTCTTTGACCATCGCCTTTCTTTCATAATTAATTCTGACCTGCTTGCAAGGGCGTGGGCTGTTCAAGGTGCATGCCTTCCGATGAGGGCCGTCTTGTACATCGCGGTTCACCCCGCCACGATTTTACCTGGGATTAAAAACACAAGAATGGTAGGTTATTGGAACCGTTAATTATTGACAAAACAAAACGTTACATTTACATTATATGTCAATAATTAAATGTTTCAATAACCTACCATGCTTGTTTTTTGATTCTGAATTTTTGAAAGTTAGCAGTCTCTGATTTTGGATTTTTACCTGGGATTTCTCTAAGTATCCTACGAACTGAACACACAACCATCAACAGGCTGGCTGCTTCCTGCTCAGAGGTTTTGTTTTTTATTGCTGAAATCATTTTGTAAACGGCACCTAGACGGCAATCTTTACAATAAATTCAGCAAAACAATGCCACTGTGTACAAGAAAAGGCCAGACTATCAGACTATTCATTGTTTGTGTGGCCCAAGTGGAGGGATGGCCTTATTTTATGTACCGCACCCCCGACTTTTAAAACAAAAATTGGGACGAGCCACGTACAGGCCTCGTCACTATATTAGCCGCCGTCGAAAAAAATATAATCAGATCGTGTCAATCAATCAAAACAACCAGGCAAACAAAAGTACGGTATTTGGCGAAATCGGCTCCGAGAATAAACAAGTGAAGCAAAGAAGAAAAGTGAAAAGGTTTGAAGAAAAATATCACACACACAATTTGTAACCAACACACACATGTACAAAGGTGTCTACCGTTCAGTCAGCCTGGTCGGAACCATCAGATTCTGCTGCGGAGAAGCCAGAAAAGTCACTTTCCTCGCTGTCGGACACAAACAGCGACATGATCGCTTCATCCAGAACTGAAGAAGTCGGAAATCGAGGCCGAGGGGGTGACGTCATCATCGGAGCTTGAATCGGTCCCGCTCGTGTCGTCTGCTGTAGGTGCTGCGATGATCTCTGCTCTCAGTTTGGTCTCCAACTCAGGCCATTTCGCGTTTCTTCCTCGGAAAGCCTTCCTGTTTTTCTTGCATCTCGAGAGTTGCTGGCGGATGGATCGCCATCGTCGCACCATGGATTCATTTATTCCAAGCTCAAAAGCAGCGCGCCTATTGCCCTTGTCATCGGCCAGTGCAATCGCCTTCAGTTTGAACGCTGCATCGTACACGATTCTTTTGGTCTTCGGCATCGTAAATCCATGAGTACAGTTGTGTCAGTGCAGTGCAAAAGTGTTTCATTAGGTGAATGCTATTCAAGTTTAGGTAACGTTTTAGCCGCATCTTTGTATAAGCCGCAATGCGATTTTATATTTTTTAAAGTCGCGGCTTGTAGTCCGTCAAATATGGTAATAAAGCCAGATCAAAGATGGTGAGTAAGAACCATTTTTCACGGGGGAGAGAAATTCAAGTTTTACGCCCTCACGGCAAAGCCATTAGGGGCATGTTCCCGGGTTTTTAACCCGACTTTAGATGAGATACACAAGTGTATGCGTGTTTAGGTGGTATCAGCCATCTGCACTTATGGCAGAATGACCGAGGTCTTTTACGTGCCACTGTGGTGACACGGGGGTGGGAGTTGGATACCGTCTCTGTGTCTGCACATAAAGTTGACCCGTGTCCGTCCCGGCCCGGATTCGAACCAGCGACCTTTCGATCACAAGTCCAGTGCTCTACCACCTGAGCTACCGGGCCCCCCCATTTTTCACGGGAAGGACTGTGCCTTTTAAAGATGACCTCGCGCATTTGGTCTTGTGCTTGCGTGTACTCACCAAGGGGGGTAAGGCACTAGCAGGTCTGCAAGTTGACCTTGGAGATCGGAAAAATCTCCACCCCTAACCCACCAAGCGGCAGCGGCCGGGATTTGAACTCACGACCTTCCGATTAGGAGGCTGATGTCTTACCACTACGCCACCGCGCCCGTCGTTTCATGTATGAAAGCCTGGCCAGTGTGCCAGAATCATTTTCACGTGAAGGACTGCGCCTTTTTAAAGATGCCCCCAGCTCATACATTTTAGATGAGTGCTGGCTTCTGATCAATGCCTGTCCGCTTGCTGCTGCTTCTTAATTTGTGATCAATGCGTCTTCCTCCTGCTGCTTCTTGCTTGCTTGTCCTCCAGGCTAGAAACGTTAATTTAAAGCCTCTCCCAGTCTGGGCGTAGAATTGCGTCCTTAGTTACCGGTGCTGGCTGTGGGGTCATGGTGATTGGAGATCCCTAAACAAATCTGGTTTGGCTGAGGTAAAGCCTATCGGTTGACTGAATCTGTTGCGTGTTTAGAGCGCAGGAGTGTATAGAGTGTTGCATGTAGGTTTTTGCTTCTTGTTTTGTAGTTGTTTTACCTCACTGAAAATGGTGTGTGTTGTCAACACTAGTCAGTTGGTAATTTTGATTCCTGCGATTCTCGCCTTTAAAAAAGGACAGAGTAGATTTTTTTTTACTAAGAGGGATGACACCTAAGCCAGACTGTGTAATGGGTTTGATTTTAGTGCCACAGAGAAAGTAGGTGAGTTGAATTCCAGAAATGTTTTCGACTTAGCAATCATTGTTTGAGAAAATGTATGATGTTGCTGGCACGCTAGTGACAGTACTGACAGTGGTGCCAATGACATGACGTCAGCTATCAGTATAGGAATAGACGTGATAAAGATGGCGGTGTGGTGTTTCAGATGGCCTGCAGAAGGCAGCAACTCAGAAGAGAGAGGTGGAAGTGGAGACAGGCGGTAAGCTCATTTGCCTTTCTTGACAACATTTTATTGGGATGGGGGAGCTGGTGAATTTGTATGGGAAGTTAGGAATGTTAATGATGATGCATCTGTTTGTTTGTTTGTTTATGTGTGTGTGTGTGTGTGTGTGTGTGTGTGTGTGTGTGTGTGTGTGTGTGTGTGTGTGTGTGTGTGTGTGTGTGTGTTTATCTGTATGTGTGTGTATTTGTTTGTTTGTGTGTGTGAATTTGTTTGTCTGTGTGTGTGAATTTGTTGGTTTGTCTGTGTGTGTGAATTTGTTTGTTTGTCTGTGTGTGTGAATTTGTTGGTTTGTCTGTGTGTGTGAATTTGTTTGTTTGTCTGTGTGTGTGTATTTGTTTGTTTGTCTGTGTGTGTGAATTTGTTTGTTTGTCTGTGTGTGTGAATTTGTTTGTTTGTCTGTGTGTGTGAATTTGTTTGTTTGTCTGTGTGTGTGAATTTGTTTGTTCAGCAATGTGAGAAGGATGTATGTTGAAAAGGTTCCTTATTTTGATGCTTTTCTTCTTTTTCAAGAAGTTAAGGCAAAGAAAACCTGTATGGTACAGAATAACTCTTATCATTTTGTTATTTTGTCAACTCAAGATGCTGTTCCTTCTTTTTATCTTTCATTCTTTTTTGATGTTTCTTTCTTTCTTGCAATATATTAAAAAGCTCTCCCATGGTCTTTCTCAAGAAAGTTTATTTCTTTTATTCATTTACATTGGAACAGTTGAGCTGAGGACGTTTACCAACTGCATACCATTTCTCCATTATATGTGAAATCTCATTTGCTGCATAGATCCATTTAATGTGTGGATTCGAATGATGTGTTTGGATGAGCATGTCTGTGTTGCTGTACGTTCATTGTTTGTTACAACCAAAACATGAACTGTGGAAATTGTTAATCCATGCGGCTGACAAGCACTCCCAGAGGACTGTGCAAGACTACCGACATCAAAGGTCACCCTCCGGTCCTTCTCTGACCTTGAAGCGTATCAATACGAACGTTCCTCCCGCTCTGACGTAGCGGACAATGAACATGGTGCAACAGAGGGGGAAAGTAAGGCCCCTCCTCGCAAACGTGTGTCCTTCCGTAGAATAGCCCTGACTGTAATACAGATTGTGAGGTCGGCAAAACGTGCACGCACGGGAAGAGCGTCACAGAGAGGCCGGGCCCAAAACTTCAACTGGGACAGTGCGAGGGAACTCGTGGCACTGAAAAATCAGTTACAGGCGGTGAAAGAGAGCCGTCATGGCAGGAAGGGGCAGAGCACTGTGCTCAAGTCGGCGCTGAAACATCGCTTGGGTCAGGACGCCATGCCAGCAGAACCCCCACCGGTCAGTCGACATGGCTCTCACCTCACAGTGGAACATGCTCAGGTGAGAGGCGCCGAGCGTCTGGCTCGTAGTCATAGTGACGAGTCCTACGACAATTCAGAGCCAAGACGCAGGTCTTCCCGCAGACTTCAGCGAGGACACAGTGACAGCTTTGATGACTACGACCACCCGTCCTCCAGGAGGGATGAATGGCCTCCCCCTAGAGGCACACCGCGGTACAGGGATGACGTGACGCCACGCTACACCGCACACCGACACGACAGCTACAGAGAGGAGGACTCGGACCACAGCGATGGAGCTCCTCACCGGCGTGACTTTTCCCCTGACCCTTACCACCAGAGAGGAAGCTCCAGACCACAGTATGACCACAGCCCTGACCGCCACAGCCACTCATCCTACTCCTCTCAGCGCAGACACGTCAGTTTTAGGGACCAGGGTTCAAGGAATTCTCATCACAGAGACAGCAGCCGGGAGAGAGGTGTGAGACGCGGGAGTTACGACGATCCCAGGGGGCAGCGAGGGGTGAGGAGACAGAACAGCGTGGACGTGTACGAAGTGTACGAACGACAAGAGGATAACAGTCCCCGCAAGCAGCGTCCCAAGCGACCGGGGAAAAAAGACCCAGGGCCGCACAGCAAGCAGGAGATCTACCGAGAGGCGCTGGACACGGACACAGCCAGCGACAGAGACAGCGTGGAGCATCTCTACATCTCCCCGCGATACGCTGAGCGAATGGACGATCCGCAGTCCTCACGAAAGTCTGTGCAGTTTTTCCTGGGCCCCAGTGAGAACGAAGCGGCTGCCCTGACACAGACCGGCAAGGCACGGCCTGTCCCGCACCCAAGTCAGCGCCAGCTGGTCAGAGCAGAGGATAGCCTGGACGAACAGATGAGCGACAACGAAACCTTGGTTGCCGATGACTACGGGGAAGACGGCGCCCCGCAGTACGTGATGCACAATCCTTACGGAGACGTGGCGACGTACGGAGAGGAGCGCGGCCCCACCCCTCCCCCCCTGCCTCAAGAATCGGGAGGCATGCTGTCACGATTTCTTGACATCGTGAATCACGTTCCCGTCATACGGGAAGACTTTATGGACAGCACAGCGGGGGAACAAGACGATCTTCCTTCGGAACGAGAACCACAGTCGGAGCAGCGGTTCTTGACACGTGACTACCAGCAGCCCCAGGAGAACTATGCGGCCTCTGCAAGCAATTATGCTGCAAGTAGCAAGAAGTCTTCTGTACGAGCAGGTACAGTCCCCGGGTATTTTGCTGCTGTCACTGTCACCATGTCTTCACAGTGCATGACGAAAATGTCACAGAGGAACGTCACCATATTTGTCCTGGTTTTGATGTTACAGGGGTGTGATTTTGATATTGTCTTTTATGATTTGTGCCTGACAAAAATAGTCACAGAGGAACGTCACCATATTTGTCCTGGTTTGGTCTTGATGTCACGGGGGTGTGATTTTCATATTGTCTTTTATGATTTGTGCCTGACAAAAATTATAGTCACAGAGGAATGTCACCATATATTTGTCCTGGTTTGGCAATTGATGTCACAGGGGTGTTTTTTTGACTCACATGCGAAGCAAAAGTGAGTCTATGTACTCACCCGAGTCGTCCGTCCGTCCGTCCGTCCGTCCGTCCTGACGTCCGGACGTCCGTCCGTCCGTCCGTCCGGAAAACTTTAACGTTGGATATTTCTTGGACACTATTCAGTCTATCAGTACCAAATTTGGCAAGATGGTGTATGATGACAAGGCCCCAAAAAACATACATAGCATCTTGACCTTGCTTCAAGGTCAAGGTCGCAGGGGCCATAAATGTTGTCTAAAAAACAGCTATTTTTCACATTTTTCCCATTTTCTCTGAAGTTTTTGAGATTGAATACCTCACCTATATATGATATATAGGGCAAAGTAAGCCCCATCTTTTGATACCAGTTTGGTTTACCTTGCTTCAAGGTCAAGGTCACAGGAGCTCTTCAAAGTTGGATTGTATACATATTTTGAAGTGACCTTGACCCTGAACTATGGAAGATAACTGTTTCAAACTTAAAAATTATGTGGGGCACATGTTATGCTTTCATCATGAGACACATTTGGTCACATATGATCAAGGTCAAGGTCACTTTGACCCTTATGAAATGTGACCAAAATAAGGTAGTGAACTACTAAAAGTGACCATATCTCATGGTAGAAAGAGCCAATAAGCACCATTGTACTTCCTATGTCTTGAATTAACAGCTTTGTGTTGCATGACCTTGAATGACCTTGACCTTGGTCAAGGTCATGTAAAGGTCAAGGTCTAGCATGTGAGTTGTATGGGCTTTGCCCTTCTTGTTTATATATCGTCTGTTATGATTCCTGCCTGAAAAAAATAGTCACAGAGGAATGTCACCATATTTGCATGGGTGTGATTCTTCTGGTATATGCCGAAAATCCGGATTCGTAATGTCTGTGATGACGTGTTTTTTTTGGTTAATCATACAAATCCCTCAGCGTCTGGGGGCCCCCCTTAAAATTCTTCAGGATTCAAGACATTTTTCAGTCTCACCCATGTATTTGTTCTGGTTTGGCAATTGATGTCACAGGGGTTTGATTCTGATGTCATGTGTTATGATTAATATTTTGTGCCTCACAAAAAGTCAGAGGGATTTAAACATTTTTGTTTTCTTTGCTTTTGTGTGTGCCTGGAAGAATTTATTGTCAGTCACTGTCACCAAGGACTCTGCTCTCTAGTTTGGTTTAAACAAGGTTTTATTCCATAAAACAAGAAATAATAGGGACATGAGCTCAAGTGAACGTTTATATTACAGGCCCTATACACGAATGGTGGATAATACAAATGTGATGTCGGACAGAGAAAATTCTAATATGTGACGTACCCTCCACCACAAAATGAGTCGCATGTCGCTTCGCGCGGTTCTGGGCTAGGCTTAATATATAAGTCCGGGGAGTGTCTGGTAACAGTGTGAGGGTCACCTTAGTCACAGGCTTATAACTCAAACAGTGTTCGATCTTTTCTAATAACGGTTTTCACCACTGGATAGAGCATAAAAAACTCTTGATGAAAATGTACAAATATGAAAATCATGCAAAGGTGACTCATTCGGTGGTGGAGGGTCACATATATACTATGTCATTATCTGGGTCAAACAGGGTGAAAGAAAACCAAACAAAGAGTAAGACTAATGTGGCGGGGGGGGGGGGGAGGGGGGGGGGGGGGGCTGGACTTGTATATATATCTGTCATATGAGTAAAATCGAATTGGTTGCATGGAATGTCACCACTTTTATTTTTACACCCCCGGTATAGGGGTGTGTATAGGATTCGGTCGATGTGTTTGTTTGTTTGTTTGTGTGTTTGTGTGTTTGTGTTCGCATATAGATCTCAAGAATGAACGGACCGATCGTCACTAAACTTGGTGAACAGGTTCTATACATTCCTGAGGCGGTCCTTACAAAAATTGGGACCAGTCAAACACACGGTTAGGGAGTTATTGGTGGATTAAGATTCTACAAGGACTTATAGAGGGACATATTAATGGTCAAAGGGAAATAACCTTCTCAGTTGGTGGCAGTGAGAATGGTAAGGACGGGGGTGTTTTTCCTACCTCGGAGGAATTTCTTGTTGTTTTTGTTTCTGTTTGAATGTCACTGCTGTATGTTCTCTTGAAAGTAATACATGTATTTGAATATACATGTACATGTATGTCACTGCTGCATTCACAAAAGGCATGTGCAGTCTAACGTTTAATTTGATTCCAGTCTCCTATTATTTTGAACATTGTGTTTTGCATGAACTTATGTATATCTATCATACTTTGTTATTCCGGACTTTGAAATCTCACAAATCACCAGAATGTTATTATATTACCAATCACATTATTTTCATGAGTCTGAAATTGTGACATATGTGAATGCATGATCATTATCTTTCAAACGTGTTGCTCTTAGTGTATTTGTGAAGTATTATCAAACAAAATCAGTCTACAGATGATAAAAGCATGTCACCGTATTTGCCTCAATAACTGCTGTTAATTTTGTCATGTTAACCAATTGAAATGAACAACAACAAAAAGTCACGGGTCAGTCAGTATTGGCAAACACAGACGAAGGAAAACAAGGGCAAGCTGTAACCTTCGGTTCAAGATGATTAATGCTGTCAGCAGATGGTTTAATATGATAACCATTGCCAGCAGATTATAGTTCAACATCATGACTAATTGTTGACAGCAGATGGTTCAATAGAAGATAATTCAACATGACTATAATGCTGTCAGCAGATGGTTCAAGGTGGTAACTGTTGCTAGCAGATAGTTCAACATCATGACTAATGCTGTCAGCAGATGGAAGGAAGCATGGAGAAGGGACCCCGCGTATCGGCGGCCTTGTGGACGATGACACGACGACGGAGGATGAGTCGAGCGGGTCAGAGTCAGACTACGCGTCCGACTCCAACGTGGAGCACCTTCCAGTGGGCGGCCACACCATCATCCTAGACGCGTCCAAAAACCAGGCCACCGACACCAAGGAGAACCTACGTAACCGAATGGTCAGCTATTTCTTGCTTGGCGTTTCTTTCATTTGTCTGTCTGTTTCTTTCGCTTTTTCTTCTTTGTTTCTGTCTTATTTTGTTTCTTCCTGTTTTTGTCTCTATCTATCTCTACTTCTTGCCTTCATGAAGGTACATTTACAGAGGTGATGAACGGAACATCTGAGAATACAGGGTCTGACAAGGGAGGGAGTCTTAACAATGTATTTCCAATCTTCCAAGAACAAAACTTGCTCTTGAATGAGAAGACAGGATCATCAGTGCTTCTCTGTTCCCATGTTGCCAGGACAACGACGACGACGATGACATGGCGGTGGTGGGTCACGGCGGCAAGAAGAGCCCCAGGAAGACCGGCAAGCTCACCGCTCTCATCCAGGTGCAGAAGACCGTGGCGCTGGGCATGGACGAGCGACAGGTCAAGGACACGGGCGACATCATGGAGAAAACCAAGCTGGCCGTCTCCACGGAGCAGGAGTCCATGATTCAGGTCAAAGAAGGAGAGGTCAGTGGCCGGTCAGGGAGGAACCGAACATGTTATGGAAATAACTCTGGTGTTTGTGTGGGTTGTGACAGAGTTGGTAATAACTCTGTGGTGTTTGTGTGGGTTGTGACAGAGTTGGTAATAACTCTGTGGTGTTTGTGTGGGTTGTGACAGAGTTGGAAATAACTCTGTGGTGTTTGTGTGGGTTGTGACAGAGTTGGAAATAACTCTGTGGTGTTTGTGTGGGTTGTGACAGAGTTGGAAATAACTCTGTGGTGTTTGTGTGGGTTGTGACAGAGTTGGAAATAACTCTGTGGTGTTTGTGTGGGTTGTGACAGAGTTGGTAATAACTCTGTGGTGTTTGTGTGGGTTGTGACAGAGTTGGAAATAACTCTGTGGTGTTTGTGTGGGTTGTGACAGAGTTGGAAATAACTCTGTGGTGTCTGTGTGGGTTGGAAATAACTCTGGTGTTTGAATGGGTTGTGAGAGTTGGAAATAACTCTGTTGTGTGTGGGTTGTGACAGAGTTGGAAATAACTGTGGTGTTTGTATGGGTTGTGACAGAGTTGGAAATAACTGTGGTGTGTGTACGGGTTTTGAAAGAGTGAATACTCTTGCTTTCAATGAGTGAAACTTTCCCAAGTGACATTTTAGGCCAGTCGTTATAGCGAGGGATGTGTCTGCATGAAACACGTGGGCAAGGAGCACGAGTAGAACATTGGCCAGTCATTATAGCGAGGGATGTGTCTGCATGAAACACGTGGGCAAGGAGCACGAGTAGAACATTGGCCAGTCGTTATAGCGAGGGATGTGTCTGCATGAAACACGTGGGCAAGGAGCACGAGTAGAACATTGGCCAGTCATTATAGCGAGGGATGTGTCTGCATGAAACACGTGGGCAAGGAGCACGAGTAGAACATTGGCCAGTCATTATAGCGAGGGATGTGTCTGCATGAAACACGTGGGCAAGGAGCACGAGTAGAACATTTGCTTCACTAAAAGCAAGAGTAGTCACTCTTTCATAACCGATACAAACCCGACAGAGTTATTTACGGAATTCGTTTATTGAGGGGCAAGGGTGTGTGGCTGGAGGATGATGTTTTGAAGGAGTGAGAGGTCAGTGGCTGGTCAAGGAGGGGGAGGAGAATGTCTGTGTGTATTATCAGGGGAGGATGGGAGGCAAGGGTGAAGGTGCCAGTGTGATTGCGGAGTGTTACTCAAATGACTGCAGTTTTGGGCTTCAAGGTTTCAAGGTCTTATTTTAGCTTATCACAGGCGACCCTCTTTGGGCATGAGGATGAGGAATATGATTATATATAGATATATCTATAGCAATTAAGAAGAAAGGCATAGCAATTATTTAAACATCAGGCTTAAAGGCATAATCCTATCAAATCTCAAATCAAGCCAAGGGGCAGGTCGGTTTGATTGAGCATTTGGAATAATGACACCACACACCAGGACTACGTACCTTCATGTTAGAACATTATTTCAAGGACGATTGGGGACTTTGACGTTGATGAGCAGGCCAGTTCCACCTTTCACATGCATTGCATTCATTATCATAGTTACAGAGAGAGCATTTTTGATTAAACCATTGCAGGTGTGTCTGAATTATAGTTCAGGGAATGTTCCGTATGCTAATTCTTAGGGTCAAATTCACACACAAAATGGCGTTGCAGACAGTGTAATCTTCAAAAAAGCACAAGAAATGTCTGCAACAGGATGTTGTAGACAGTATATAGTCTTTAAAAAAAGAAAAGCACTAAAAATGTATTTAATTTGGCGAAGAAGACAGTATTATCTTTTAAAAAAATCTCAAATGTCTCCAAAATGGCATTGTACACAGTATAATCTTGAAAAAAAAGCACACAAAAAAGCAGACGGTGAATATTGCTTGGTATGAGCAGATAACAACAGCAAATGTTGCTTTCTTTATTTCAGTTGGTGACTGGTGACTGCGATGGACTGCTGCCAGCGCCCTCTATCATGGCCACCACCAAGGGCAAGCACTCTGTGCGTGTGGCCTGGGAGTTGCCACGGCAACCCGACCCTCAGTACAAAGTGCTGCTCTACGTGGTCAACGTAGTGGGCACTAAGTTCAACAGTGAGATCAACAGCGACATCAGGTCGGTACTCAAACACACATCACGGCTCAATCTCTTCTTCTTCCTCTTCTTCTTCGTTCATGGGCTGAAACTCCCACGTTCACTCATGTTTTTGCACAAGTGGGTTTTTATGTGCATGACCGTTTCTACCCCGCCATTCAGGCAGCCATACGCTGCTTTCGGGGGAAGCATGCTGGGTATTTTTGTGTTTTATATAACCCACCGAACTCTAACATGGATTACAGCATCTTTTGTGTGTGCAATTGGTCTTGTGCTTGCGTGTACACACGAAGGGCGATAAGGCACTAGCATGTCTGCTCATAAGTTGACCTGGGAGATCAGAAAAATCTCCACCCTTAACCAACCAGGCGCGGCCGGGATTCGAACCTGCGACCTTCCACATAGGAGGCTGATGTTTTATACAATGCGCCCATCGGGGCTCAATCAAAAATGGGTGGTACCCAACTGGGTGGGAGCAACCCACAGGGACTGATAGGCTGCAATCACAACAAATCTCAATTTCAACCAACCCATTTGGGTGGCTCTCAGTTTCGTTTCGTGCACCTCGACCCTGGTTTCCAATGCCGATCTGTCAAGTAACATGTAGGTCTTTTCATAAAGATGGATCCATGCATACACTTCGTTTGCTGGCTCATCTTGATATACCGAGAGGCCAACTAACATTTTTGTAGAGGTTTTGATGATAGTCGAAGGGGTGGGCAGTAAATAATAAAAGATGCCTTTGGAGTGTTTAGTGTTGTGTATATTTTGGTGTCATTTGTTGATGTACCTTATCAGTCAGTCAGGGTGTTGTCTATTACAGCTACGAGTGTAACCTGGTGGAGAAGGGCAAGCAGGTGAGGGGCGTGCAGCACTGTTGGAACATCCAGGACACACAGCAGTGTGTTATCAAGGGACTGCAGCCTGGACTCACATACAGGTCAGTTGTCTGCCCCTTCTGTCACACGTTTGGAGTGTTTCAAAACACATTTGATCATTTATGTAATTGTCATACCTGATTGGTATCACATAGAGTTTCTTGAATTGTGTAGGTATTTCTGTTGGTGTTGAAACTTTGAATTTAGGATTGTAATTAACTTGTGCTGGTACCAACTTGCAAGAGCTGTGTTGCAAATGTTTGGGTCAGAATGTTGAACCTTCTTGTTGCTCTGCATTTTCTGAAAAGACAGTGTTGCAGCATGTCAAGAACTTATTTGTGACTTCATGCTAACTGGGTTACATCTTACAGAAGACATCGTTTGTTACTGCATTAGAGTTAAATCTTAAAGTTCATAAGACATCATTTGTTGCTGCATTAGTGTTACATCTTACAGAAGACATTGCTTGCCGTGAACGGAAAACCGAGGTCCCTTCGTGTACACTACATTGGGGTGTGCACGTTAAAGATCCCACGATTGACAGAAGGGTCTTTCCTGGCAAAATAGTATAGACATAGATAAAAAAAATGTCCACCAAAATACCCGTGTGACTTGGAATAATAGGCCGTGAAAAGTAGGATATGCGCCGAAATGGCTGCGATCTGCTGGTCGATGTGAATGCGTGATGTATTGTGTAAAAAATTCCATCTCACACGGCATAAATAGATCCCTGCGCCTTGAGTCCGAGTCTGGAGATACGCGCGCGATATAAGACTTCATATATAATAACGGGTGGTAACATGACAGGCCGCAGGGTCTTTGACTTGTGGAGTGACCTGAGCTGTCAAGTTTGTCCTGTCTCCTTTCCATCATCTGTGTCTTATTGATTGTTAATTATCCAAAGACATGAGCATAATGTATCATTGGCTGTGTGCAGGATCTATGTGATCTGCAACTACTCGACGGTGCGAGGCAACAAGCCGTGTGAGATCCAGACGACATCCTCCGTGCTGTACTACACAACGCTGGGTCCGCCCAAAGCTCCCCGCCTCAGAGTGGTCAGGGTGGATCTCTATGAGGTCAGTGCTCATTGGTCACGTCTTTGTTCATATCTTTGTTCATGTCTTTGTTCACGTCTTTGTTCGTATCTTTGTTCATGTCTTTGTTTGTGCTGTACTACACCACACTGGGTCCGCCCAAAGCGCCACGGCTCAGAGTGGTCAGGGTAGATCTCTATCAGTTCAATTTTTCTTTGTTTGTGTCTTTGTTCATGTCTTTGTTCATGTCTTTGTTCATGTCTTTGTTCATATCTTTGTTCATATCTTTGTTCATATCTTTGTTCATGTCTTTGTTCATGTCTTTGTTCATGTCTTTGTTTGTGTCTTTGTTCGTATCTTTGTTCATGTCTTTGTTCATATCTTTGTTCATGTCTTTGTTCATGTCTTTGTCTTTTTTCATGTCTTTGTTCGTGCTGTACTTGTTCGTGCTGTACTACACAACACTGGGTCCTCCCAAAGCTCCAGTCTCAGAGTGGTCAGGGTAGATTTCTATCAGGTCAATTTCTCTTTGGTCTTGTCTTTGTTTGTGTCTTTGATTACGTCTTTGTTCATGTCTTTGTTCCTGTTGTGTGTGTTGAAATGGGACAGAGAATGGGCCAGAATCAGCACAATATTGGTTCATTTTCAAGATGATTGGTTCAATTTAATGATGATTGGTTCATTTTCATGATGATTGGTTCAATTATCTGCAGCTCTTTTAGTGTCACATCTATCTCATGTTTTGTCTGCAGACATGCCTAGCGTGGGAGCCGCCGGCCATGCATGAAAACACTCGGTTGAGCGGCTACCAGGTGATGGTTGACGGCAAGCGGCTAGGAGGTCTGCGCAGCGCCGACATCCAGCAGATGGTCATTAACAACCTGGTGCCAGGTAGGCAGTGTTGGGGGAGGGGGGGGGGGGGGGGGGGGCAGGGGAGATCTGTGTCAGATTTGTTCACTTGAGTATCTTTTGGGCAAAGGCTGAGGTGCACGAGAAAGTTACCAGCCAAACGGGAACCAGCCGCTGTGTTGGATTTGTTGTGATTTCAACGAAACAGACCCTGCAGTTAGTTCTCTCCCGTTTGGTTGGCACCCACTTTCGGTCCGTGCACCTCAGCCCAGGTGATCAAATGATCTCTACTGTACCTTCCTAGTGGAAGATATGCACAACAAAATGTTTGGCTAAAGTGCATGTGCGTGCAGGGTGAAGGAATCTTTTTGTTTGCTTTGAAGGGAAACTAACATTTTTGTGTTGAAAAGCAGCAAAGGTTGAAACATTACTCACCACAACCTCCCCCCCCCCCCCCCCCCCCCACCCTTGTGTTCATGCATGTGTTCATACCTGTCCCTACAGGAAAGACAATCAGCGTCAACGTGGTGGCAGTCATGTCTCGTGCCGCACAGGAGAGCGCTCCGTCCAAAACTGTCCACATTTCCTGCCCCCGCCGACCGGCCGCGCCCACCATTTCCCAGCAGCCCTCTTACAAGCGCGGCTGTGTGCTCCTTGCCTGGGACAAGCCGCGAGGTCACCCTGACACAACGGAAGAGTCCATCTCCGCTTACACGATCTACGTTGACGGGCAGTGGCACGGAGAGGTCAAGGCCAGTAAGATGGGGAATCAGCAAGGATACCAGTTCTTCCTCACCGACCTCGCCCCCGAACAGAGCTACGACGTCTCTGTCAAGGTGAGCTCTCAATTCCTCTGTTATTAGGTTAGGGTAAGATGGGGACAGTTAGGGTTAGGGTTATATTGGGGACTGTTATGGTTAGGGTTCCCGTCGCGATATAACCTTGAACGGTTGAAAACGACGTTAAACACCAAATAAAGGAAATGGTTAGGGTTTGTGTTAGATGGGCGATCAGCAAGGATAGCAGTTCTTTCTCGACCCCAAACAGAGCTACGGCGTGTCTGTCAAGTTGAGCTCTCAACTCCACTGCCATACAGTTAGGTTAGGGTTAGGTGGAGGAGAGTGTTATGGTTAGGGTGAGCTCTCAACTCCCCTGCCATACAGTTAGGTTAGGGTTAGGTGGAGGAGAGTGTTATGGTTAAGGTGAGCTCTCAACTCCACTGCTATACAGTTAGGTTAGGGTTAGGTGGAGGAGAGTGTTATGGTCAAGGTGAGCTCTCAACTCCACTGCCATACAGTTAGGTTAGGGTTAGGTGGAGGAGAGTGTTATGGTTAGGGTGAGCTCTCAACTCCACTGCCATACAGTAAGGTTAGGGTTAGGTGGAGGAGAGTGTTATGGTTAGGGTGAGCTCTCAACTCCACTGCCATACAGTAAGGTTAGGGTTAGGTGGAGGAGAGTGTTATGGTTGGGGTGAGCTCTCAACTCCACTGCCATACAGTAAGGTTAGGGTTAGGTGGAGGAGAGTGTTATGGTCAAGGTGAGCTCTCAACTCCACTGCCATACAGTTAGGTTAGGGTTAGGGTGAGTGTTAGATGGGAGATCAGCAAAGATAGCAGTTCTTTCTCATCCTGAACAGAGCTACAACGTATCTGTTAAGGTGAGCTCTCAACTCCACTGGAATAAGGTTAGGTTAAGGTTAGATGGGGGACAGTGTTAGTGTTATTTTAGCAATTTAGAAAAGGAAGGTAGGGGAGCCTTTGGATGTGTTGAATTTTTGTGTTACCTGTATGAAAACCTGCAGAGCCGTGTGACTGTTACAGGCCATCGCGGGTGATCGCAGTGTTGACCCCGACGCACAACACGTGTACAGCCTGAGTGAGAGCTTCATGTCCAACACAGTGCCCGTCATGGCCCCCGCTGCCCCCAAGTCTCCCAAGCTGCGTCTGGAGGGACTCCACCCTGACGGCATCGACGTCACTTGGATGGCCCCGCAGCAGTCTGGGGACGCTCACATGTCGGTGAGTCTCACTGGGGAAATAGGACAAATAGCTCAGTTGGCGGGGAAATAGCTCAGTCGGTAGCCGCGCTGGTTCCAAAAACAGTTGTCGCTATCGGTTCCCCATGTTTGGCAAGGGATTTATTTCCCAGAGTCAACTTTGTGCAGACTGTCCTCGATGCCTGAAAACCCATGTGTGCACGCATGCACATGATAAAGAACCCAAGTTCACAGCAAAAGTCTCAGGGCTTGGAAACATCAATACATTCATGCAGGAAAAATAAATAAATGGGTGTGGTCGTACTGTACAGCAGCTCACTTTCCTAAGTGAGAAAGCAGCCCGAATTTCCATGAGGGTAACCTCACAGAACTATTTAAAATCTTATTCTTGGTCAGGCAGATACAGAACAGTGTTGTTCTCAGGCCTCTGTCTTCGGTCATTGATGCCTTGTTCACACCCCTGGCCGGTCGATCGTCCGATAGTTTTAACACGTAGGAGGTCATCTGACAGAACAATTCTTATATTGGCATGACAACGGGCTGATACTTATATTCAATCCAGGTCGAAGTGCCTTATTGTCTTCTGAGTCTGGGAACAACACTAAAAGAATGCGTGGCTTTGTCAGAGTGTGGGATCTAGTTGACAGCCTGGTGGAGTTACGATCCTTTTTTTGCTGTAGTTTTGCAACTATGAGTGCTGTCAATTGTATTGCCACTCAGTCGCTGTTTCTTCAGATTTTTTTTAGATTAGACACAGCTATTTGCATCAAGGTAAAATGTGATTGTTGTGATGACAGGGTTACCAGATGCTGAAGAACGGCAAGCTATATGGCTCCATCATCCCGTCCGACGTCAACAGTTTGCGGATCCGCGATGTCTCGCTGGGAGAGAAGCTGACACTACAGCTGATCGCGCTGACGGAGCACCCGGTGGGCAAGGCCGACATGCGCGCAGCGAGTGTGGCCGGAGACAAGGACTCGGGCATCAGTGGCTCCACCGCACAGCAAGACGACAGATCAGCCGGTAAGTGATGGACGATAACTGTACTAGGTAAGCAAAGTGGCTTGTGTTTGCGTGGCAAAAAGCTGAAAGCAGCGTTTCCACAGTTTTGTACTAGGTGAGCAAAGTGGCTTGTGTTTGCGTAGTAAAAGGCTGAAAGCAGTGTTTCCACAGTTTTGTACTAGGTAAGCAAAGTAGCTTGTGTTTGCGTGGCAAAAAGCTGAAAGCAGCGTTTCCACAGTTTTGTACTAGGTAAGCAAAGTGGCTTGTGTTTGCGTGGCAAAAAGCTGAAAGCAGCGTTTCCACAGTTTTGCTTACCAAGGCGCAGTTAACTGATAGATTTACTAACATGATAGACGATTTTCAGAAATAACTCTGTCAGGTTTGTATGGGTTGGGAAAGAGTGAATACCCTTGTGTTTCTTCTGACAAACATTGGATGGGCCGATCACTAGCAAGGGGTGTGTCGGAAACACACGCTCCCGTCCGCAAGTTTCGCACACACCCCTCGCTAGTGATTGGCCCCTCCAATGTTTGTCAGAGGTTTTGGCAAGGGTAGGCTGTTTTCCACAACACATTGAGGGTACTCAACTCAACTCAACTCAACTCAACTCAAATTTATTAATCCATATGGAAATTATGTTGTAACAATACTCATTTCCAATCAAAAGAATAAGAATGCATAATAAAAAATAAAAACATCATAAGAAAATAAGTGAGTATGATTATTATGAGTATGATCACAGTCTCACTAACGCAAACAGTCATCCGTCCAGTCAAGTCTGCTAACACACAACTCACTCACACAACAACAACAGCAACAGCAATACAATTTAACAAAAACCGTAATTCCAATAACAAAAAGACGTCGCACACACTCAACTTGACTTGGGAAAGATGTGTTGTGCGCAAAGTTTGCTGAATAGTTTCGATCATGCAGTGAGTGTGATGTGGGGCTTGTGATTGGGAGGAGCGGAGAATGGGACACGCCCTGTGTCTTTCTTTTGATTGTTTGTCACTAGCATGTATTCACATCGCCTCCTCACAGAATGCAAAAATACACTTGAAGGGTGCTGTGTGTGGCCTGAACATGATTATGAAGTTGCATTTCTATATTTTTATTATTTATTCAGACATGAAAAAAAAAACCACTAATTAAAACAGTTAGGAAATAATAGCAAAATGACATTTGTGCCGTAAGAAACGTTTTGTCGACACACACACCCATGCATGCGGTGCCTTGTTTCCATAGTGAACTCACCGAGCAGCGTCAGGGACTCACAAAAAGTCGTCACCTTCACGCGTCACATTCACGCCAAAGACTGGCCCACGGGCGACTCGGGTATAACATGTAGAATGTAGAATATAACACGTAGAATGGCTGTGCTTTTGAATTGCTCCGCTATTCCTAGCTGCATTGCGTAGCAGTTCAGACAGTGTTGTTTTGCATGACTTGGCTTTTTGCATGTTGCTTTCAGATTGAAGATAGAACCTTTGCTTTACAACAAAGGAAAGCAGCTTTTTATATTTAGTCAAGTTTTGACTAAATATTTTAACATCGAGGGGGAATCGAAACGAGGGTCGTGGTGTATGTGCGTGTGTGTGTCTGTGTGTCTGTGTGTCTGTGTGTGTGTGTGTGTGTGTGTGTAGAGCGATTCAGACTAAACTACTGGACCGATCTTTATGAAATTTGACATGAGAGTTCCTGGGTATGAAATCTCCAGACGTTTTTTTCATTTTTTTTATAAATGTCTTTGATGACGTCATATCCGGCTTTTCGTGAAAGTTGAGGCGGCACTGTCACGCCCTCATTTTTCAACCAAATTGGTTGAAATTTTGGTCAAGTAATCTTCGACGAAGCCCGGACTTCGGTATTGCATTTCAGCTTGGTGGCTTAAAAATTAATTAATGACTTTGGTCATTAAACATCTGAAAATTGTAAAAAAAAAATAAAAATTTATAAAACGATCCAAATTTACGTTTATCTTATTCTCCATCATTTGCTGATTCCAAAAACATATAAATATGTTATATTCGGAATAAAAACAAGCTCTGAAAATTAAATATATAAAAATTATTATCAAAATTAAATTGTCCAAATCAATTTATAAACACTTTCATCTTATTCCTTGTCGGTTCCTGATTCCAAAAACATATAGATATGATATGTTTGGATTAAAAACACGCTCAGAAAGTTAAAACAAAGAGAGGTACAGAAAAGCGTGCTATCCTTCTTAGCGCAACTACTACCCCGCTCTTCTTGTCAATTTCACTGCCTTTGCCATGAGCGGTGGACTGACGATGCTACGAGTATACGGTCTTGCTGAAAAATGTATTTTTTACAAGTAAAATGACTATTTCTAAGAATACTCACCTCAATTTAACTAATAGGAGTTACCTTACTTACGAGTGCTAGACTGAGAAGCGTCCTATGTTACCAGTACTAGACTGTAAACAAGGTCGCTAACTCTAGATTTCCGTCGGTATACCATTTAGGGGAGTAGTCTCCCTTTGTCGGTAGTACCTCTCTGCGCATGTGCCAATGCCCATAATCCCCAGTTTCAATTCGAAGCTATTAAGTCAATAGCGGGGTTGGTGGGAGGGTCTCTGGTTAAATTGAGGTGAGTATTCTTAGAAATAGTCATTTTACTTGTAAAAAATACATATTTCTTTCGAATACATCACCTCAATTTAACTAATAGGAGAATAGATAACAGGCTGGAGGGTTGACTTTCGATCGGTAATCTAGTGTCACCTCACCCGACTCAGCCCATTTGTCCGGAATCCCCCCTGTAAAATCGGGGGAAGAAAAGGATAGATCATCGGACTGAGAAGCAAGAAATCCTGAGTCGGGCGAGTGGCAAGTTGCATTGTTGCCACTGTGTCAACTTGCTCCAGAAAGGGACAATCGAAAGAAAGTCCCACCTGTCAATGTAGAGCTGGTTTCTACTCGATGGTCGTTACTATTCCTCTGATAACTTGTCTTTATCAATGTTGGGTTATGGTTATGACTTGCCATTATGCGCCTTGAGCGACCCAACTCCCCAGCAACGTAAAGTTCTGCAGGTGGATCAGGTGAACGACCTAAAAGATGAGGAATGGTCAGAGATAACAATTCCTCTAATACCTTGAACTTATCACCAAGGTGCGTCTCTGCGACTGATCCTCCATTTAAGGGAGATTGACAGAGTTTCCAGAGATCCTGTAGAATTCTGGTCTGAGGCACCACTTTCCATGGCAAACAATTGTGCCAGTCGCATGAATGAATATATATATCCTCTCTGAATTTACCTCTCTAATGAGGATGGTAGGCACAGATACCAGTGTAAATTCAGGCTGACTTAGCTGTTCCTCCTGCGTGACAGGAAGTAAGCGCAAGTGCGCTCAGCAGTACGGTCACTGTCTGCACCTTTCCTGTGCCTGTCTCAACGCATGTGGGGGCTATAAGCCTACCCTTAATGGTTAAAGGTACCATTTGTCCTAGAATAGCAAGTGAAAGACAGCCAGCTGTATTGCCTTTACCCAAGGGGAAAACCTGCTTCTTACTTTGAAATTCCACACTTATAGCGTGAGGGGGTCCCCAGTGACCATGGGCATCTCTGAGCCCTTATTGGCTGAATGACCGCTCTTGTCTTACTCAAGAGGGTGCCATGCCTGGCATGCAACTCACTGAGAGGTCCCATTTGTGATTTCAGCAGGACCGTTTTCTGGCTTGATCAGCCAGGTCCTTGATCTAGGTTTTCTGTAAACATGGTTGTAGGAGGCATCTGCTGGGTTGTCTGCCCAGCATAGGTTTTGTGGGTTCTGGGACACTCCAGATTTCTGTAGAGCTCACAAGTTCTTAGATGACTATGCAGTGATGTTCTCCGGCCTATGGCCGAAGGTGCACTATCTTGGGCTGATGCAAAGTTCTGCCCCCTGGTAGTTGAACTCACAAAGATGTCTTATGTTGTGATCTCAGTAGTACTTCTGCCTAGATCACCCAAGTCCATATCTGGATTTTCAGTAGGCGTGGCTGCGGGCGGCAAGTGTTGCATTGTCTGACCAGCATAGCTTTGTGAGCTCTGGGGCACTTCAGCTGTTTGTGGAGCTGAGCTCTAGGGTGACTATGCAGAGTTGTTTTCAGGCCCCTGCCTGAGGCAGGAGGTGTACTCTCTTGGTCTGATGCATAGTTCTGACTTGACAAAGGTCTTAGTCAGCACCCGAGTTGCCACGTTTCTTGCCCAAAAAACGACGCGTAGCCGTAGACTGGGAGTGAGTGAGATAGGCTGGTGTGGTATTCCTGGCTCCAGCTAGGATCTCACTGTGTCTCTACCTCAGGCTCTTCGAGCGAGGGAGAAAAGGCTGGTGTGGTATTCCTGGCTCCAGCTAGGATCTCACTGTGTCTCTACCTCAAGCTCTTAGAGTGACACAACTTATACTCACCCAATAACCTTGTGTCACCGTAGACTGGGAGCGAGGGAGATAGCCTTGTGTGGTATTCCTAGCTCCTGCTAGGATCTCACTGTGTCTCTTTCCTCCAGCTCCTTTAGCTTTTGAGTCCAGGCATCTGAGAGTCTACATATGGATGGGATGGACACATTCACCCACTGTCAAAGGTATTGCCGCACTCATTATGCCTTTCGGGGGAGGAATACCTCTAGGTCTTATCTCTGTGGTCCAGGGATCTTAGAGCGCCAGTTGTAAGAGGCAAACGAAGCTTGTCCAATTCAAGGTTCGGTTGGAAGGGGTGGCTGAGCCTTCCCAAATCCAAGTGTGTCTGTGGCCGTACCCAATACCCCTAAAGGTAGAGGAAGCTCTTCTTGTTCCAGGAAAATTTGACTCAATGATGGAGGGACGTATGGTTTACCCAGTCCAAGATGTCTGGCAGCACTAATCAATCCGCATGGGCTGAGAGGTCCTCCTTGATCTATGAAATCTGGCCCATAGATCTCATAGTGCGGATGGCTGGCCAGACCTCAGACTATCTCTCAGTGTCCTTCCTGGAAAGTCCATGGAAAAACGGGCGGAGTCACCTCGGGAGACATTCCCTCTTTAGTCAAGTCTGTCCGTCTCTGAAGCATGACGTAGGTTGAGTGCTGTCCCTGTTGAAGGGTTTTTCCTTGACTTGGTTTGTTTGTTTGCTTAACGCCCAGCCGACCACGAAGCGCCATATCAGGGCGGTTCTTGACTTGGTCCAAGGAAGATAACCATGAGGTTTTGTAGCCTAAGGACTGCCTGACCCTGGGGTAGGTTGTCTTCCAAAAGCTGCTGATCATCCCAGGGGCACCTGCCCAGTGATCTTAAACAGCCCATCCCTTCTCTAGGACGTCTACTGTCGTCTCTCCTGTTGATGCTTCTGCCAGAGTTGTTACCATTATCAGTCGAGATGTGACCTGTTACAGGTGTCGGACATCCTCTGTTGAGTGTCGACTGTACAATCTGACATTTCTATCATCATCCCCTGGCTGATGCGGGTGTCAGATGACATTCAGGAAGAAGGGGCAACTCTACAAGTTGTTACGCTGGGTCCGTCCACAGGTCATGAAAGCAATCTGTACTTGACGTTCTCAGAGCACTTCTTCCCCCGTCTCTGCGTTATCTCCAACAGCTCCCCGCCTTGTGATGTAGCCTGAACATGCTCACCCGTGTTGCCCGACGCTTGTATGGCAAGATTCTTGGGCCTGTTACCCTGTTGAACAAGCTCCACTCCAAGTGTGAGTGATCTTCAGAGTCGTTTCCTCAGGCAAATGTCTTGAGACACTTTGATTCCTCTTATCTTGGTACGCAGTGTCTGTCTTGTAGCTGTGTATCCGAAGGAGACATCTAGAGACCTCAAGAGCTTGCAGTATGCATGGAAACTGATGTGACTACCATACCCTGTTCAGTTGTCCACCGCTGTTTGACTGGTGATCTGTATGCAGATTGCAGGTGCCATCTTGTTACTGGTAGGGCGGCTCCCCGGTGTGAAGGTTGTAGCCTCTAACCATTAGCTCTCCATTCCATGTGATGAAGATAACTAGGAGGCTCTAGGCATTCTCCTCACACTCCCAGACTTCTGTGTAGCCGGGCACTGCTGAATATGGTCAGGCGTGAAGTGTTGGTCTAGTTCCAAGAGCGTTAAACATTAGGTCTTCCTCAGTCCGTCAGGAGGTGGTAGACAGGCAATGGGGGGCGGGAGCTGTCCTTCCGGTGCTGAAGCATCGCTACAGGCAGTTTGCAGCACTGAATACTGGTAGTCAAAATGCATGAAGCCACCATCATGATGGGGAACCCTGGCAAAGATAGTGGTGGGAGGGGCCCAGTCCTGTCAACAGCCGTGTTTCGGGGTCACCTCAAGGGAGAGGTTGCAGACGAGGCTGTAGCTACCTCAGGGAGATTCTACTCATGTTACGCCCAGTGGACGTCTTGCCTGACAGCTGGAGGGTCTGTCATAAGCTGTCGCAACGATCCTGGGAGTTATCAGGGCGAAAAGGAAGCCTGTCTCTTCCTGTGCTTACTGGAGGTATTCCCCCAGAGCGCCCGACATTGTCTGTTTGGTAATGTCTACGTATATATAAATACATGTCAATATGACTTAATTCCCCCTCGTACTGATAACGGCATGGTTGTGCCAAGAGTTTATCCAGTACCTTTCTCATGAGAGTAGCCGCTCTGTCTAGGAGGCATAGTTAATTGTGTGTTGTAACAACATCCGTTTAGCAAATATGTTATATTTTCCATAATATGAAATGATAAACATTGTATCCCTTGTATGAACCTGACTAGAGCCAGTGTTATTTAAGGGCGGCCTCTTATTGTTAGGTCCTGTTGTCTACTTCTGAGAACCTAGTCGTAGGATTAGGTGACAACAGTAGAGATGTGGCCTTGTTAAAGGTCAGAGGCTTAGGTTTTGCCTACGAACCAGGAATAAGTAGAGGCATGACAACATTATAGGAAGCTCACCTGTGAGTATTATTCAGAGCCTTGCTCGATCTTGCATGTTGTGAAAACTCAGCTGAGTGTAATACTCATGTGTTAACAACCAAGTTTATTCATGCCCCTAAGGCATGGTTTCAACTGTATATTATTCATAACATGTCATTCAAGTGTAATGTACATCAATTGTGCACTGGAACAGAACATAAGTATATATGTGTGCCTGTTCTAATTGAATTTGAAGAGCTGTCTCCTGGCACTGTGGTATCAACAGATTTTAGCTGAGTGTAAATCTCAAAGTGTAAACACTTGAGTTTAACCATAAGTTAAATCTTTTACCACTCAGATAGCTGATTTAAACACTCCATGAAAATGGAATTTGTAACATCAACTGACTTCTTTGATACCCTTTGCCAAGAAAAAAGGATTATATCCCAATAAAGATGTCCCATCTGTGTTTGCATACACTTTAATTCTTCCTTGTCAATTTAAAATTTTTTTTTTTTTTTTTTTTTTTATTTTTTTTTAATATATATTTACTGTATATATATATAATGTGTATGTATGCACGCATACAAGTTTACAAGTTAATCAAGTTAAGTTGGCAAGGAAAGTATTCTTTATCCAATTTGAAGAAGTACCACCACGTGGTCTCTGTGAGTCCACCATGATCATCTGATAAAAATACCAAAACCATAATCTGCCAACCGCAGAAAACATCGTTTCCCAGAAACATAGGAGAGAGAATTACTTGCCTTTCTCTGAGAGTAAAGGAAGTTCCCTCCGTAATATTCCCGGAGGCGCATGTCTCAATCTCAGTGTTTGGTTTTCTTTCCAAGCGGGCGAGGTTTGTTGTTATTCTTCGATACAACCCGCTTTCAGTTCTATCAGCGTTCAAGCGTACTGCGGTCCGTATCTACGCTGCCCGCAAAAGTCATCGCAGTTTGTAATGACCGAAGTATTCATACGCCGTATGTAACATTCGCGGGCGCTCTGTGCCTTCAGTTCAATCAGCGTTCAAGCGTACTGCGTTCCGTATCTACGCTGCCCGCAAGAGTCATCGCAGTTTGTAATGACAGAAGTATTCATACGCCGTATGTAACCTTCGCGGGCGCTCGGTACTTTGTACGCCTAAAAATTCGGATCAGAAATGCGCTTCCGGTCGGGATAACGCACCTGGTAAACCTCGCTGTAGTCGATAAAAAGCTGTTAAAACGCAAAAAACTTCTGGGTAATTTCGAAGTTGAAGGTCTTGTTCGTATTCCTACATTGATGTGTAGGGTGACCTGCCGTTGCTTTCCATTGAAAGCGGCAAGGTAAGTTATCGTTCGCGGAGTTCTATTGCGCAAATGAAACCGGTCCAACCGCTGTAGTGTAAATATCTGTTCGACATTCGTAACGACTGAGTAAAGAATAGTTGTCGTTCAATTGCATGTTCACTAGTTTTAAAAGACAAGTAACGGAGCCTGTTAGGCTCTGTGTGTCAACAAGGTATCATTGATGATTGAAGTACCTTCTACTTATGACCAAGTAACTTTGTTACATTTTTAAGCCGTTTCACTTTCATTTTCACGGTTCGTTACGTTGTTCAACGTGATGAATCATTGAATGTATACGGGCGTAGTAATCGCCCTTAAAAAGGAAAGCCCAAACCGTGATTGAAGGTGAAAGATGTAGTTCCTGTGAAGGAAGTCTTCTTAGACGGGAAAGGTCTAAATACACGTCTAGCTCCCCGTAGCAAGAAATTGAAACTGGGGATTATGGGCATTGGCACATGCGCAGAGAGGTACTACCGACAAAGGGAGACTACTCCCCTAAATGGTATACCGACGGAAATCTAGAGTTAGCGACCTTGTTTACAGTCTAGTACTGGTAACATAGGACGCTTCTCAGTCTAGCACTCGTAAGTAAGGTAACTCCTATTAGTTAAATTGAGGTGATGTATTCGAAAGAAATATGGCATTGCGTTCAGTTTCATTCTGTGAGTTCGACAGCTACTTGACTAAATATTGTATTTTCGCCTTACGCGACTTGTTTTTTCTTGGCTTCTTGCATGTTGCCTTCATTGTAAAAATAGAACCCTTGCTTAACAACAGCAGTCTACTTTTTTGCTGACCTTTTGCATGTTGCTTCAATAGGAAAAATACAATTAGAGCTTAAAGAAAAGAAAGCTGGGTATTTTTTGTGTTGTGTATTCGGGATTTTGCATTAAGCGCTTCTCTGTTTATTCCTGTTCTTTGTCACTGAACATGAGATGGAGAAATGTTACCTTTGTAGTCTCGGGCTTGTGTGCGTAATTATACCTACATAAGTGTGTCAGTGGCTGTATATTTGTTAGTCTGTCAGATGGTATGTGTTTCCGTTTCTCGTTCAATTTGGTAGGACTGTTGGTTTGTCAAATTGTTTCTCCGTCTGTCTTTTTGGTTGTGTCTGTATATATATATATATATGTCTGCATGGATATCCGTTTGTTTGTTTGTTTGTTTGTTTTGGTATTTGTTTTTATTCACACTATTCCTTTTTATTATATTTAGTCAAGTTTTGACTAAATATTTTAACATCGAGGGGGAATCGAAACGAGGGTCGTGGTGTATGTGCGTGTGTGCGTGTGTGTGTGTGTGTGTGTAGAGCGATTCAGACTAAACTACTGGACCGATCTTTATGAAATTTGACATGAGAGTTCCTGGGTATGAAATCCCCGAACGTTTTTTTCATTTTTTTGATAAATGTCTTTGATGACGTCATATCCGGCTTTTCGTGAAAGTTGAGGCGGCACTGTCACGCCCTCATTTTTCAACCAAATTGGTTGAAATTTTGGTCAAGTAATCTTCGACGAAGCCCGGACTTCGGTATTGCATTTCAGCTTGGTGGCTTAAAAATCAATTAATGACTTTGGTCATTAAAAATCTGAAAATTGTAAAAAAAAATAAAAATTTATAAAACGATCCAAATTTACGTTTATCTTATTCTCCATCATTTGCTGATTCCAAAAACATATAAATATGTTATATTCGGATTAAAAACAAGCTCTGAAAATTAAATATATAAAAATTATTATCAAAATTAAATTGTCCAAATCAATTTAAAAACACTTTCATCTTATTCCTTGTCAGTTCCTGATTCCAAAAACATATAGATATGATATGTTTGGATTAAAAACACGCTCAGAAAGTTAAAACAAAGAGAGGTACAGAAAAGCGTGCTATCCTTCTTAGCGCAACTACTACCCCGCTCTTCTTGTCAATTTCACTGCCTTTGCCATGAGCGGTGGACTGACGATGCTACGAGTATACGGTCTTGCTGAAAAATGGCATTGCGTTCAGTTTCATTCTGTGAGTTCGACAGCTACTTGACTAAATGTTGTATTTTCGCCTTACGCGACTTGTCTTGCTTATGTTTTATTAGTCAACTCTTTGACTTGAGTGTTCATGTTCAGAGTTTATCTTTCTATTTTGAGTGAGCTTTCTTTCTTGCAAAAGAGTAGGGGAGATGGGCTTTTATAATCTCCCGGCTTAATTTTCGTTTTCAGTTTGCTTTCATTTTACTCCAATGATTAAAGATGTGTTTCTTCATCCATGTAGTTTAAACAGTCCAGCTCAAGAGACTGATTTGTTGTGTTCTTTAGAGTTAGGAATGTATGTGAAACAATTAGACTGCAAGCAGTATTGCAAAGGAGAGAAAAGAACGTATATAGCTATTCTGATGGACACGTGGGGGAATTCGGGGGCTGTGATTGGATGGTCTCTTCCGATCATCAAAGCATAATGCTACGGAAGTCGGCCATTTTTGCCAATATCCAAAAGCATATTGGCAATAACAAAGACGCATGGTTCCGGTTTTTGTCTGTACCACACGATGTTTTAATCGACAACAGCATACACTGACAACTTGAAATTCTTCTCGGGAATGTTTTTCAGCTTTACAAATGTCGACAGCATACCCTTTTTTGCTAACTTCCCGATGAAACAGGACTAAATCAATTATTTTCTGTCCCTAAACACCACAAAATGCCCAAAGTCGAAAGTATACAAACAGGGGAGTAAAACGGAACAGCCGTTTTTGTGTGCCTGTGTGCATGCCGATGTGGCATGCAGTCACCTACTTTTGTTGTAATTACGTTTGCTCAAGCCATTGCACGATGTAAAAAGAAGTAAACCGTGTTTTTATTGTGTCACTTTGTTGTGACCCGTTTTGTGGAGCGTTAATATTTTTACGTGAGATTCACGTGCTCCTTGTTCAGTTGTTGTGACCTGGTTTTGGTCGGAGTGTCACAAACTGCGTCGTTTAGTTCTAGAACACCGTGAGATTCACGTGCTCTTTTCCGTGTTTTGATTTTGAGGTGAGCCCTGCGAATCTGCGTTGCAAGTTTTAGAATACGTGTGACTCACGTGTTTTTAGCTTTGTGATGTCAGCTAGTTCCTTGGTCTTCTTTCTGTTAAATATACCGTTTTAAGTTTTGAGCATGCACGGAGTGCGTGATCGGTTACTGATTGGTTGTAAAATAGTAGTTTCACCCGATTCTGTCTTAGGAATGTTGTTGGTTGGTCAATCCGGTGACCTTTGACTTTTGAATAACTATTCCATGTTAGGTTTTTGTTTCCATAAATACCGCTGCTTGACTCCTGTCTCGTCAGTCGATCTGAGGGTTTTAGGAAGCGTTTGGTTTTGATGTAAACGTATGAAGGTTATCAAGTGAACCAACGGAGTGTTTCTTATGTTTTAACGTCAACGTAATGTTCTTGGAGACAGTTGTTTCTCAAGTGTGAATCGTTTTGTGCCCTTCGTTTGTGAGGCAACACGTTTTTGGTACTGCTGGTCAACCCACACAGCGCATAAGGTAATTTTGTTGTTACTTGTTTGTGTTGTGTTTTGGTCGCCATTTTGTAATGACTTTGTGAGTTGTTTATGTATAACGTGAGTTGAAAGTCTGACTTGTTGTAGTGTTTCTTTATTGTGTGTTCAACTGTTCTAGTGTTGTGAACGTACAGCAATGTTTTGTAGACGCTAGAAAGTCGCTAATGTTTATAATGATAACTTGTGTTTTCTGTGGTTAACGAAGTTCGAAGTGAAACGTTTTCTCCGACTTTTTCAGCCTTACGTTAAAAGAATTTAGGTAAAAGAAGCTTGCGGTCTGTGGTGATCGTTTGTAAACGGGCTTATTTCTTGTAACGTTATTGAGGGAAAGTGGATGAGTAAATATCTTGTTTGTGACTTTGATTAACGCAGGAACGTTGTCGTTAGACTTTTTTGGTATGACAGTTTGCTTTGTATTCCTGGCCTGATGAGTCAACGTTTTGTATTTTTCTGAAACTAGCCATTTTGGTTTTAAACGTATGTATGCTAAGTTTCTTGAGTATTCTTAGTGCTTATGGTATTGTTGAACGTACGGAACGTAATTCTTTATTGTTGTTGAACGTACAGAACGTAACTCTTTATTGTTGTTGAAGGACTAACCAACGAGTGTTTGGTAATTGTAACTTTCTTGTCTGTTTGTCTTCTCCTGTCTTGTGATTGTTTATTTTTCTTGTTTTTACTTCTCGTGTCTTGTTAATGCATTTGATACTTTTGCCATGTCTAATAATTTGTTTTCTTTTCTCTTTTTCTTTCTGTTCATAAGTTTTTTACCGCATTACGTGGTACTGTAACTATATATCTATACATTACTGATCCCTAGTGTCAGATGTAAAATAATAAACCAGTACTTTTGCGCGTTATCGCTTGTAACCTGTGTTTGTCATTTCGTATGAACAATATGTAGTACCAGCCTCGCTCACGAAGGCGCGCACAGTAAAAAACTTTAGTTGCTGTCGCCCAGTAAAAAACTTAGTTGCTGTCGCCCAGTAAAAAACTTAGCTGCTGAAGCCCAGTGAAGTAAACATTTTAGTTGCTGTCGCCCAGTAAAAAACTTTAGTTGCTGTCGCCCAGTAAAAAACTTTGCTGAGGTAAAAGTCTTAGCTGCTGATGCCCAGTGAAAGAACTTTAGCTGAAGTAAACAAACTTAGCTGCTGACGCCCAGTAAAGAACTTGTGTTATTGATGCTCAATGAACGTAAACGTAGCTGTTGATAACCAGCAAAAGACTTTATTGTTACCTGTCACTGTGTTAGTGAACCATAGTTTGACATAGATCAACTTGTCGGTTAGAGATCTTCCTACTCCGTATCCGGCGCATTTTTTGTGACTTTTGTGTATTATCCCAAACGACCCTCAGATCGATTCATTTTACTTTATAACCAGATAAACCTTATGTAGGTTTTTTAGTGCTTTTGAATAAGCGAACATTGTAATGGAGAAGATTCCAGCAGATAAACCATTGGAAGCTTCAGGTTATGACGTTAACGGCGATGAAGATGAACATTCTCAAAGGCCTAGGCGTGACATTAAGCCTACTGAAAAAGGTAGAGAGTACCAGATTGAGATCAAAACTAGAAACTTTGCAAGACAACGAACATTCTTGGAACGAGCAATTGATGAGGTAGTAACAGAGCTTAACCAAGAAACTCCTAATCAAGAGTCGTTAACCAGTCAAAAACAGGTTATTTTGAGCATGTACAAGGATCTTGGTGACATAGAGAAAGGTCTTCGTAGTATTGGTAGCGGTGAAACCATTCAGGAAAGTTGGGATGATGTTCAAAGGACAGTTCAGAAAATTATGTTTGACATTGATCAAGTTCTTGACAGACAAACGACTAGCGTGCAGGTGGCTAAGGAGCCTACTTCCAGGCATAGCAGTGTTACACCTAGCGTTGGGTCATCCACCCACAAGTCAGCCAGTGGTAAGACTGCCAGCCATAAAGCAGCTAGCGTTGGGTCATCCACCCACAAGTCAGTCAGTGTCAAGCCTGTCAGCCATAAAACAGCTAGCATTAGGTCAGCCATTTACAAGCCAGCTAGCTTCAAGTCAGGCAGCAGAAGATCAGGTAGCCTAGCCGGTTCTCACCCTGAGTCTCTCCGCTCTGGAAGTGTTAGCTCTGAAGAGGCTAAATTGACTCTTAAGCTAGAGGCTGTGTCTATTGGCATTAAGGTTGAAGCAGAAGCCATAAAAGAAGCTCAGCTCAGTGAACTGGATCTTTTGCAACAACAACAAGTTGAGAGAACAGCAGCTAGGAAGGCTAGAGAAGCCGAAAGGAAGGCTAAGGACGCAGCTGTAGCAGCTGAAGCAGTTCTTAAAGAAGCGGAAAGGAAGGCTGAAGCAGCTCTTAGAGAAGCTGAAAGGAAGGCTAGTGAAGAATCTCTGCAGGCTAACGATGCGGCTGAAGCAGCTCTTAGAGAAGCTGAAAGGAAGGCTAGTGAAGAATCTCTGCAGGCTAATGATGCAGCTGAAGCAGCTCTTGATGAACTTAAGCAGAAGAAGGCGTTGAGGTTTATCAAGTTTACTGAACGCCAAAATATCAACAGAGAGCGGCAGGCTAGGATACGGGTACTAGAACAATGTGATACAGTTCAGCAGGATCTCCCTGATCTACCGTCAGTCGATTTGTTGAACACTAGGTTCCACCCTCGTCCTTCCGTTCCCCTGTACAGTCTTGAAGCCCCTCCTTTAAACAATGAACAAACAGCGATAGGAATAGGGACAGGTGCTGCCGTCATTGCTGACCAAGGGACACACCAGCCAGCCATGGACTTCACGTCTGTTCCTGTCTGCCAAGCCGCCAGCACCCGTGACATCTCTACTGTCAACGCTGCTGTCACCAACTTCGTCGCAGGAACCACAACGACTGAGCCACGACAGCACGCGTTACCTGTCGTGGACCTCGTCGTTGGAGTCAGCGCCTCTACACGCGCCGCTACTACCAACAACGCCACATACGAGGCGTACGGACCTCAACGTAGAGAGGATGTCAACGCCCCCCATCACGCCGGAACGAGCGCTCCTTTCGTCCATCGGGAGCCCTCCACACCCAACTACACGACGGCTGCAACTACATCCTCCATGCGGCCTACAGCGCTGCTGACCACACTGCAGCACCCTCTCGCTGCATACACTGGTCAGCCGCCTCTGCACAACGTTGGATACTCAACGACAAGCGTCACAGGCTCTCGCCCGCCTGATCTCGACCACACAGGTTGGTCCTATCACCTACCAGAGACAAGGGAAGGTGATGAGACGCAAGAACGACACACCTACTTCCCAGAAGAACGTCACCAACGCATGGACCACAGACGTTTTCAAGTGACCCCACCCTGTTTCCCCTATGATACCCACCTACATCCCAAACCAGAGCCTTTCGTGCCCACATTCCTGGACCCACATCAGACCACCCCCAAAGTTATTTGGGGAAACGAAAACGCAAGGCCCCCTGCGTACATGAACTTTGACAAGGAATGTCATGCAGATCGTCCATTTGCCTCCTACCCCCCGTCTGCGTACTACCAACGTCCACTTGCTACTCCTGCCAAGCAGGACACTCCTATGGACTCTCTTGCCAAAACCCTATCAGACGCTCTGATGATCAACCGTTTGCCGATGCAGGAGCCGTGCATTTTTGTTGGTGACCCTCTCCAATATCCAATTTGGAGGTCGTCGTTTTCGTTCCTCATCGAGAGACAAAACATAACCAGCAGTGAGAAGTTATTGTATCTGCAACGGTACATCGGAGGTCAAGCAAAGGAGGCCGTGACCGGCTTCTTTCTGCTAAGAGAAGGTGATGCCTACGAGAGAGCCATGGAAGTGCTGGAAAATCGGTTCGGCAACTCATACGTCGTTTCGCAAGCTTTCCGGACCAAGCTGGACGAATGGACCCCAGTCAAAAGCAAGGATCCCAAGGGACTCAGAAGTCTGGCCGATTTCTTGCAGCAATGTTCCGTTGCTGCCCAGGAAGTTGGTGGACTGAGCATCCTGGATGATGCCCAGTACCTACGGAAGATCGTCGGAAAGCTCCCAGACTGGATGAGTCACAGATGGTCTAGAACAGTTGCTCGAACTAAGGTTGAAAAGAAGAGGTATCCTCTGTTCAATGAACTCGTGTCGTTCGTTACTCTCGAAGCAGACATTTCTAACGACCCTGTTTTCGGCTTGACAAGTGCATCGGGTACACCAAGAAAGTTCACAACGAACTTGTCAACCCTGACAGAGGATGTCACCGCATGTCTGCACTGTCAACTTCCGGACCATGACGCTGGGACATGTAAGGAACTCATAGAGAAGCCTCTGGTTGAGATACGAGATTTTCTGTTCAAGAACCGTATCTGCTACGGATGTCTCAGAAGTAAGGATCACCAGAGCCGTCAATGTATGCAGAAACAGACGTGCAAGAAGTGCAAGAAGGCTCATCCCACTTGTCTTCATGATGACAATTTCAAGTATCAGAACAGTATGAGTGAAACCAAAGGGGCGAGTGAACACAAGAACAATTACCGTACCTCTGCTGCTGACGTTCAAGAGCCACTGTCATCGTCGACCTCTACGGTGTCTGCTCTTAAGGCCAGCGAGGAAAACAGCATCGGTTTCACGTCTATGATCGTTCCCGTTCTCGTTTCCAGTGACTCTAACCCCAACGTAGAAGTGCTGACGTACGCACTACTGGACACTATGTCCAACGCCACTTTTGTAGTGCAGTCAGTGGCTGAAGAAGTTAAAGCCAAATCGCAGCCGACTACACTCAGGGTCTCCACACTGACTGAGGACAATGCTGTGGTCTCCGGCAGGAAGTACTCTGGATTGCGTGTCCGCTCTCCTACCTCCAGTGAGTTTGTCAGGCTCCCTTCTGCCATCTCACGACCTTACCTGTCCGTTGACCCCACGCAAATCCCCACCTCAGAGACTGTCAAAGCTTACCCACATCTCCAACACCTGTCTCCTAAACTGCCCCCCTTGTACCCTGACTGTGAAGCAGGCCTCCTCATCGGCTACGACTGCGCTGAAGCCCTCATGCCCCTAAACGTTGTCCAAGGACTGCCATTTGCAGTAGAGACTAAGTTAGGTTGGAGCATCGTCGGCAAGGCACCGCATTCCGTCGCCTTTGATGGCATAGCCTCGTCCATGCGCGTCATCGTCAAGCCAGGATCGAGGGAAGAAGAACGTGTAGCTCACGTCTACAAGGTACAGGTGGACGAAGTCTCGTGTACTGACCCATTACATGTTATGGAAAGAGACTTTGCAAGTGACTCAGGATCCATGTCCCAGGACGATGTAAAGTTCAAGAAGATCGTGAAGGTCAACGAAGCTGGTCACTACGAGATGCTCTTACCATTTCGACCAGAGAAACCGTCCCTCCCCGACAACAGAAGTGCCGCAGTCAAGCATCTGAAGGGCCTGAAACGCCAGAAAAAACGAGGGTACCGTGATGACTGCGTCAAGGTCATGACATTAATCTTGTACGGGCTGATCGTGACGTGTTTTGCCTCTAGGGCAATCCACATTGAAACCCTGGATGACATGTCAAGTGATTCCTTCATCAACGCCCTACGCATTGTTGTCTTGCATGACCAGAACTTGTGCAGATCAGAGTGGTGCATGGCTCGTGTAGTCGAAGTGATGCCGGGATCTGATGGACTGGTCAGACGAGTGAAAGTGCATGTTGGAACAAAGGCTCTAGACAATCACGGCCGTCCCACTGGTGATAGTCGCATATTAGAGCGACCTATTCACAAAATGACTGTGTTAGTTGATCGTGAAAATCACAAAGACAAAGCTGTGTAAGCGAACTGAAAGAACATTGAACTTTGGAGTGTTTTTCCAATTTGACAGTTGTAGATTGTTGCAGTTTGTTTTTATACCAGATGATGTAACAGACATTTATGGTTTAAGTGGTGCGGGTTTTTTTTTATGCCGTCGAGTAATGACTAACGGCATTTAGTTGAAACGAGATGTGTTGAAACACTGAAAATGATTGAACCGTAATATTGCTGTGTAAATGTTTTGCAACACAATGGTTTTGAGTTGTAAATTTGAAATGTCTAAATCTGCGTTATTCTTCTTTTGATATAAGGAATGTGTTTGTACAAAGGTTTTTTGAAGTAAATTATATTAATATAATTTCCGGTGGGAGTGTGCATGCCGATGTGGCATGCAGTCACCTACTTTTGTTGTAATTACGTTTGCTCAAGCCATTGCACGATGTAAAAAGAAGTAAACCGTGTTTTTATTGTGTCACTTTGTTGTGACCCGTTTTGTGGAGCGTTAATATTTTTACGTGAGATTCACGTGCTCCTTGTTCAGTTGTTGTGACCTGGTTTTGGTCGGAGTGTCACAAACTGCGTCGTTTAGTTCTAGAACACCGTGAGATTCACGTGCTCTTTTCCGTGTTTTGATTTTGAGGTGAGCCCTGCGAATCTGCGTTGCAAGTTTTAGAATACGTGTGACTCACGTGTTTTTAGCTTTGTGATGTCAGCTAGTTCCTTGGTCTTCTTTCTGTTAAATATACCGTTTTAAGTTTTGAGCATGCACGGAGTGCGTGATCGGTTACTGATTGGTTGTAAAATAGTAGTTTCACCCGATTCTGTCTTAGGAATGTTGTTGGTTGGTCAATCCGGTGACCTTTGACTTTTGAATAACTATTCCATGTTAGGTTTTTGTTTCCATAAATACCGCTGCTTGACTCCTGTCTCGTCAGTCGATCTGAGGGTTTTAGGAAGCGTTTGGTTTTGATGTAAACGTATGAAGGTTATCAAGTGAACCAACGGAGTGTTTCTTATGTTTTAACGTCAACGTAATGTTCTTGGAGACAGTTGTTTCTCAAGTGTGAATCGTTTTGTGCCCTTCGTTTGTGAGGCAACACGTTTTTGGTACTGCTGGTCAACCCACACAGCGCATAAGGTAATTTTGTTGTTACTTGTTTGTGTTGTGTTTTGGTCGCCATTTTGTAATGACTTTGTGAGTTGTTTATGTATAACGTGAGTTGAAAGTCTGACTTGTTGTAGTGTTTCTTTATTGTGTGTTCAACTGTTCTAGTGTTGTGAACGTACAGCAATGTTTTGTAGACGCTAGAAAGTCGCTAATGTTTATAATGATAACTTGTGTTTTCTGTGGTTAACGAAGTTCGAAGTGAAACGTTTTCTCCGACTTTTTCAGCCTTACGTTAAAAGAATTTAGGTAAAAGAAGCTTGCGGTCTGTGGTGATCGTTTGTAAACGGGCTTATTTCTTGTAACGTTATTGAGGGAAAGTGGATGAGTAAATATCTTGTTTGTGACTTTGATTAACGCAGGAACGTTGTCGTTAGACTTTTTTGGTATGACAGTTTGCTTTGTATTCCTGGCCTGATGAGTCAACGTTTTGTATTTTTCTGAAACTAGCCATTTTGGTTTTAAACGTATGTATGCTAAGTTTCTTGAGTATTCTTAGTGCTTATGGTATTGTTGAACGTACGGAACGTAATTCTTTATTGTTGTTGAACGTACAGAACGTAACTCTTTATTGTTGTTGAAGGACTAACCAACGAGTGTTTGGTAATTGTAACTTTCTTGTCTGTTTGTCTTCTCCTGTCTTGTGATTGTTTATTTTTCTTGTTTTTACTTCTCGTGTCTTGTTAATGCATTTGATACTTTTGCCATGTCTAATAATTTGTTTTCTTTTCTCTTTTTCTTTCTGTTCATAAGTTTTTTACCGCATTACGTGGTACTGTAACTATATATCTATACATTACTGATCCCTAGTGTCAGATGTAAAATAATAAACCAGTACTTTTGCGCGTTATCGCTTGTAACCTGTGTTTGTCATTTCGTATGAACAATATGTAGTACCAGCCTCGCTCACGAAGGCGCGCACAGCCTGTGTCAGTTGCCGACTGACACAAACTTTCGCATTCGGCTTTTCTTATCTCGTAACTCCACACTAAATACCCCACTTCCCCTCTGAAGTATTGATGTACAACCCATGGCACTAACATTCATGTAGTCGTTTATAACTGAGGTTGAAAAATTCGCTTCATGACGAGACAAGTATAAATGCCATTCACCCAAACTGAAAACTTTGCTGCCGTCTGCTCGCGATGGCACGGTTCTCTTCTCCTCCCCTTGTTGCATCCTAGTTCTTCAGTTGTTTCTAGTTTTCCGTTTATGTTGTGTTTTGGTCTTCTTCATAAGTAGTCTTGTTCAAAATTTAAAAAACTCAAACTTCTTTTTGTTGTATTCGAATGAACTAATAAAAAGCTGTTTAACAGCTGTTTTGTCAAATCGAGTTTTTTTCCAAAGTCAGTGTGGCGCCTGCGCAAAACTAATGCGCATAAGAAACGGCGTCTGCCATCAAAACCTGAGATCAACGCATCGACGCAAAAACTGTCATTTTGTAAGTTTGGAACAACAAATCAAGGTCAGAACAGCTATATAATCGCTATTGTGTTTTCAGCGTAGCAATAGGGTCCGATATTTAGACTCGAACAAGTATAATGCGACTCGTCTTCGACTCGTCGGCATTATACTTGTCTCGTCTAAATTATCGGACCCTATTGCTACGCTGAAAACACAACAGCTGTTAATGATATGTTTATTGTGTTCAAAGATAAAAGACATTCCTGTGATGAACGTGATTGTGTAGCCTTCATTTTAAAAATGTCTTCCATTTTTGTGGTGCTTTCCTTCTGTATCCAGTGTGTTGTCTGTTATATGTACTCCTTGCTGTTTCAAGGTACTTGCTTTGCTCTTAATGCTCAATAGACACATTCTGGAAATAACTGTTTTGGTTTTGGAAGAGTTGCTTTCCCTTGTTTTTCCTTGCTTTTCCCCAGAAACAGTGAGGCAAGCTATACGTGATATTGTTGGCTTGCCTCAGTGTATCTGTGAAAAGAAGGGGAAGCAACTGGCCAACTGCCCCCCGCAGGTTAGGGGGAGTCCCATATTGGTTGGGATGAGAAAGAATTTACCCGATGCTCCCCAGCATGTCGTAAGAGGCGACTAACGGATTTTGTTTCTCCTTTTACCCTTGTTAAGTGTTTCTTGTATAGAATATAGTCAGTTTTTGTAAAGATGTTAGTCAAGCAGTATGTAAGAAATGTTAAGTCCTTTGTACTGGAAACTTGCATTCTCCCAGTAAGGTAATATATTGTACTACGTTGCAAGCCCCTGGACCAAATTTTTGATTAGTGCTTTTGTGAACAAGAAACAATTGACAAGTGGCTCTATCCCATCTCCCCCCTTCCCTCCGTCGCGATATAACCTTGAACGGTTGAAAACGACGTTAAACACCAAAGAAAGAAAGAAAGAAGGGAAAGCAACTGGCCAACTCTTCCACACCCCATAAAAAATGGACAGAGTTATTCCCGAACATCGTCTATTGATGTATGGTTTGCTTTGCTATGTTTCTCTTGTCTTAGGCACATGATTTAAATTCTGGTCAAGTTGCGTTTGTGCATATACCTTTAACTTTTTTGATACAAGAAGAAAACAGACCAGATAACTTGGTTTGGGGACAGAGATTTTGGAATTTGCTCAGATTGCAGCTATGTTTTTGTGTAAGTCAGTCTCACAAGTATGCAGACCCCAGAAGCACAAAGATGCATTGCTTAATTCTTACCTTCAAATGCAAAAGCAAAAAGTTGTATTTGATTTACATGGACATTGTATATGGTGCACAAGAATTAATCTTCTTGTCTTCAAGAAAGAAAGAAATCCTTGGATCCATAGTATGCACATTTTATTGTATATGCATGGATGCATCTTTGAGTCTGATTCTGGATTTGAAGTGTGTGTGTGTGTTTGTGCTTGAATACTTTTGCATGTATGCATGTGGTTTACATATATGGTTGAACTCTTGACTAGATGATATTGATATTTGCAGTCATATGCTTGTATTGCAGTGGAACCCCCCTTTTAAGACCCCCAATTTAAGACTCCCTCTCTTTTGAGACCAGTGTTTTCTCAGACTTGTTGTTTCTAACCTGTAATTGTACCCCCATTGTAAGACTCCCTCCTTTTTAAGACCTGATTTTCTCAGATTTTTGGAGGTCTTAAAAGGGGGGTTCCACTGTATACGTTACTATAGTTAAATAAACAAACAACACTGGCGTAACTTTAGCCTAGCATTCTGAAATCTTGAAAATGTTACTCTGCACAATTGTTTTAATTCGGTAAATAACTAATTAATTGATTTAAAGTTGTTGTTGATGATGTTATAAGACATTGACTGGATTCCGTGTGACAGAAGTGTTTGGCGGGGAGCGGTACGCTGGATGCAAGCCGGGACCCAAGCTGGTGGTCCACTACACGGGGCTGGTGTGTCCGCCCGCCGAGGTCTGGTGCGAACGAGTCACCGGTCACTCCGCTCTCATCGTCTGGAGCAAAGGTGGGTGTGCTTCATGCAGTGTTGTGTGTGTGTGTAGGGGGGGGGGAGGGTGAGGGGGTCTGTATGCATGTGTGTATGTGTGTGTGTGTGAGCGCTCTTACATTGTACAGCAAGATTTTGTTATCTGTCTGTCTCTCTGTCTCTCTCTCTGTCTCTCTCTCTCTCTCTCTCTCTCTCTCTCTCTCTCTCTCTTTCTCTCTCTCTCTCTCTCTCTCTCAGTCTGCCTGTCTCAGTCTTTGGCTGTGTTAGTTAGCTTGTAAGATTCAATCTACTGCTGTCTGAATTTGAGATTTGATTTTTTTTATTATTTGATTTTGATGTATATACACTACTCACAAAAAGTTAAGGATCACTATGAGAAAACAGGTGGTCAATAAAATCAGTTCGTTACTGTTATTTATTTCTTAGTCAAACCAAATTGTTATGAATTCTTGTTCAGCTGTAAGTGGGCGATGTTGTGTTAGTGGGAAAATTGCACGGAATTCTGTACTACTGAGTTTGGTAGCAAATGAAAAAGCGGAAACTTGCGAAAAAGGACCTTGTTTTGGACCGTTCAGCCCGAACACATTGCACAAGCCACATGGAAAAACCATTATGCACGTGCAAGCACTGCTGTTTATGTGTGAGATGCTGTCACTTGCTTGGCTTTTTGAGAAGACATACCACCAATATTAGGCATTATCTGACAATGCTTTCCCGACGAAAATTGAACGAGTTTGAGAGGGGACGAGCTGTTGCATGATTCCAAGATGGTGTCCCCAAGCGAAAAGTGGCCAGGCGACTTCACGTGTCCATCTCGGTCATTGTCAGACTGGTTCAACGTTTCCCAGCCACTGGGAGGGTCCAGGAAAGACGCAGACCTGGGCGACCAAAGAAGACAACTCCACGTGAAGATCGTCTCATTGAACGACTAGCCTTGCAAACAAGAACAGCCTCTTCCAGCATTATTCGAAGGCAGCTGAGGGTGGCTACTAACACCAACATCAGCCAGCAGACCATACGGAATCGCCTTCATGGGTTTTGCCTCCGTTCTCGTCGCCCAGCTGTACGGCCACGCTTAACTCCAGCCCATAGGGCAGCACGCCGCGCCTTCTGCAGACGTCACGTGAGGTGGACACGTCAGCAAGGTCCCAGGTCCTGTTCAGTGATGAATCACGCTTCACCCTGAACCACAACGACGACCGACTGAGGGTCTGGAGGCGCCAAGGGGAACGCTACATTGACGCCACTGTCCAAGAAAAGGTGGCCTTTGGTGGAGGTTCTGTAATGGTCTGTGGGGCCTTCAGCCTTCACCACAGAACACCCTTGTTTCATGTACAGGGTAACCTGACTGGCCTCCGATACCGGGATGAGATCCTTCGACCGCTGGCTGTGCCTACACTGCAGCAGATGGGACCGCAGGCTGTCTACCAGGATGACAACGCTCGCCCCACAGGGCAAGGGTGGTCAACGACTTTCTGCAGCAGTCTGGAGTCAACAGAATGGAGTGGCCAGCATGCCGTCCCGATCTCAACCCGATTGAGAACCTCTGGGATGAGTTGGATCGCAAAGTGAGGAGCAACCACCCCCCTCCCAGGGATGTTCAGCACCTCTACCAGGAGCTACAGGCTGAGTGGCAGGCGCTTCCACAGAGGATCTTCACGACCCTGGTCAACTCTATGAGGACTCGGTGCGTCGAGTGCCAGAACAGCCAGGGCGGTTACACGCATTACTGAACTTTTGGGAGCATCTGAATGTCATGTCTTGTGATTTCAACGACTTTGTGAAATTAAATTTCGATACGTACACACTTTGATAAAATGTACAGACCACACGATTGCTCGAAATTGAAGGAAATGTTGTATCGTTATTGCTAAAGCATTGAATTAAACGTTTGCCAAATACCAACGCATTGGCTTTCTTATTTGGAAAGTTATGAATTTGTGTGCAAGTGATCCTTAACTTTTTGTGAGTAGCTTAGAAACATGCTACATGTAATGACTTTCTCTTCTCAGATACATTTGTCATTGTTGATGTTGTTGTCCCTGTCATTGTTGATGTTGTTGTCCCTGTTATTGTTGATGTTGTTGTCCCTGTTATTGTTGATGTTGTTGTCCCTGTCATTGTTGATGTTGTTGTCCCTGTTATTGTTGATGTTGTTGTCCCTGTTATTGTTGATGTTGTTGTCCCTGTTATTGTTGATATTGTTGTCCCTGTTATTGTTGATGTTGTTGTCCCTGTTATTGTTGATGTTGTTGTCCCTGTCATTGTTGATGTTGTTGTCCCTGTTATTGCTGCCACTGTTGTCAATCATTTGGTAAAGTACATGTATATAGACACCGTGTTGCTTGGTGTTAAGATGGCATGATGGTGTTTAGCACATCTCTTGTTCTATTAATTGTTCTCTATTTGTTAGTTTCCCACTTTGTGGGCATGAGTCTTTTGACCGGTGTAATTGTTTTTTAATCATTCAGTGTTTTGGTTCTGTGAATGCACATTGGCTGCGCCTTCTGCAGTCGGAGAAAGATTTACCTGAATAGAAATACAAAGTATTGAACGTGCTTAATTCTTACTCACAATATCCAGCAGGTACAGATCTAGGAGATTATTTTATTCCTCATACCCGATTCACAAAATCTCTGTTGACAGAAGAATAATGTTCAGAAAAAATCATTGCACAGAACAGAGTATTATCGACCGAAAGACCATTATAGGTGCCATATAGGTCTGTCAATCCCTAGCTAAGCAAAACAAACTCTGGGTGGAATGCCTTTCTACCTGATTGCAATTGCCAGTGTGAGTCAGAGAACCTGGGGTTCATTTGTTTTGATAATGATAAGAAACTGTAGCCCTGGTTGATTTGATGTGTGTGTGATTTGCAGGGTGTGTTGCCTGTTGTTGGGTGCTTGTGTCGCTCGTACATGCAGTGATCAAATGGTTTAAAATGTCGACATTTATTTAAGATTTCAAATAACCCAAAAAGTTGGAAAAGAAAGAGAAAAAAGAAAAATTACAAATTAGTCAGAGCTGAACATTTAAGTACTGAGAGGGGGGGTCCTGAATTTCATGTGAGGGAGACTCGTAGCTCAGTTGGTATTGAGCACTAGACTTTGAATCCTGGCTGGGATAGACATCGGTCAGCTTTATTTCATGACTAAGGGATGGCATCCATGTCCCACCCCCATGTCACCACATTTATGACAAATGGCCTTGGTCACTCTGCCAGAAGTGCAGGTGGCTAGTTCCACCTAAACACACACACACCTGGCTTGCACAGCTCTTGTTGCTGCTAGCTTTCCATTGGGAGGAACCAACCTAAATTAAGTTCATGGCAATGGGATGATGAAGTATGAAGTGAAATGAAATAAAGTATTCATAATGGTGATCATCATAGCTGTCTGCCAATTAATGGTCAAGCAGCAATATAGTCCAGAGATCAACTCACCCCAAACACCCATTAGCTGTTTGGCTGGCAGCACTGTGTTTAGAGTGACCGTGTGTTTGGCCAGCTGGCAAGATCAGGGGGTTGGGGGTCCATGCCATAGTGTTTAAAGTGACCTGTGTGTTTGGCCAGCTGGCAAGATCAGGGGGTTGGGGGTCCATGCCATAGTGTTTAAAGTGACCTGTGTGTTTGGCCAGCTGGCAAGATCAGGGGGTTGGGGGTCCATGCCATAGTATTGAAAGTGACCTGTGTGTTTGGCCAGCTGGCAAGATCAGGGGGTTGGGGGTCCATGCCATAGTGTTTAAAGTGACCTAGTGTGTTTGGCCAGCTGGCAAGATCAGGGGGTTGGGGGGCCATGATGTAGACCAGTTGTGTTTGAAGTGTCCAGTGTTGTAGCGTTAAGCGCTGGCAGAACTAATGTTGACGCAGGGTATTAGGCAGGGTTTGGGAACACACTATGGTCTGAAAGGTCCAAGCTCATAGACAACCTGTCTCCCCTGAACTGACCCTTAGTGACAAATTGACAGCTAGCTTCTGGGGCAGCTGAGGCCACCTCTCCTTTGCCGTAGGGAGTTTCAGGCAGAGTGGGGTCTCTCAAGTGAATATTCAATGTCAGATTTACTGAGAGAGTCAATGCTGAAGTTTTGATTTTGTGCTAGTCAGCAGTCCCTGCAATGTACGGCCCCCGGCGTGAGCGGACACCTGACATGTACGGACACATTTGCTTGGCACGGAGTGTTTTCCTTTTATATTTGCCCCCCCTTAAACGGACACCTGCAAAACGTGGACCCGGACACTCATTTTCGGTCCCAACAGCAGGTCATACCTCCAATGTACGGACAGACCATCGTCAAATTTTCACCACAACAAAATCGATAACAGAGCAGTCCGGCTCTTGGTACAAAGATCACAGCCGCAATGGCGTGATGACAGTCACTGATAACTTGAGTGCACGTGTACCCATCGAAGTATTAGGAGTTTATTGTTATTGTTTAGTAGCCACAAGAAGTGATTAGCATAAACTCAATCCTGTTGTTTGTGTGTCTCTGTGTGAGTGTATCCGTCGCGATATAACCTTCGTGGTTGAAAACGACGTTAAACACCAAATAAAGAAAGTGTGAGTGTATGGGGGAGGGGGTGGTGTGGTCACCCCTCCCGTGACCGGACACCTGCAATGTACGGACAGTTTTGCTATGGCCCAAGGGTGTCCGTTCATGAGAGGGACTGCTGTACATTTGCGTGCACGTATCTGGACGTATGTGTTCAAAGAAAAACGTACTTGTGGTGATCAGACGCTGAGAACTTAACTTCTGACTGTTGCAGTTTATTACATACATGTATAAAAGAGTTTCAGGAAAATATCTGTGAAAATGCCTTCTGGACATGTGTAGTTGAAGAGATAGATTACTTGTACAGACATTGGGGCTTTGTTCCTGTATTGGCTCTCACTTGAGTGTGTACAGAGATTGCATGGGGCTTTGTACCTGTATTGGCTCTCACTTGAGTGTGTACAGAGATTGGGGCTTTGTTCATGTATTGGCTCTCACTTGAGTGTGTACAGAGATTGGGGCTTTGTTCCTGTATTGGCTCTCACTTGAGTGTGTACAGAGATTGGGGCTTTGTTCCTGTATTGGCTCTCACTTGAGTGTGTACAGAGATTGGGGCTTTGTTCCTGTATTGGCTCTCACTTGAGTGTGTACAGAGATATTGTAAAACTTCTGTGTTAAATTATTAACTCTATGCACCTCTATTGCATGATAATACGTTATTAAAGAGTTGACTGTTATCACTTGGTGCTGAAGGCTTTTGTTTTGAAGTAAAGTAGTGACTTCTTGGAACAAAATCTGATTTGGAGGACAATTAATTTAATGGAGTATTAATTACTTTTAGTCTTCCTATATATTAAGTTTGGTTGATTCATCTCATAACAAGTGTCAGTTTCACATTCAGTGCATCAATAAATTAAGCTCACAATATGTATTTAAGACAAAACAAACCACACACACACACACAAAACAAACCACACACACACACACAACAAACCACACACACACACACAAAACAAACCACACACACACAAAACAAACCACACACACACACACAAAACAAACCACACACACACACACAAAACAAACCACACACACACACAAAACAAACCACACACACACACACAAAACAAACCACACACACACACACAAAACAAACCACACACACACACACACAAAACAAACCACACACACACACAAAACAAACCACACACACACACACACACAAAACAAACCACACACACACACACACAGAACAAACCACACACAGAACAAACCACACACAGAACAAACCACACACAGAACAAACCACACACAGAACAAACCACACACACACACACAAAACAAATCACACACACAAAACAAACCACACACACACACACAAAACAAACCACACACACACACACAAAACAAACCACACTCATACACACAAAACAAACCACACACACACACACAAAACAAACCACACATATATACACACACAGAACAAACCACACACAGAACAAACCACACACAGAACAAACCACACACAGAACAAACCACACACAGAACAAACCACACACAGAACAAACCACACACAGAACAAACCACACACAGAACAAACCACACACAGAACAAACCACACACACAACAAACCACACACACACAAAACAAACCACACACACACAAAACAAACCACACACACACAAAACAAACCACACACACACACACACACAAAACAAACCACACACACACACACAAAACAAACCACACACACACACACAAAACAAACCACACACACACAAAACAAACCACACACACACAAAACATGATCGACTAACATCATACAAATTTGAAACATTCCAGATTTCACATTTCTCTACGTATATATACAAATGAACACTGAACTGATATTAAAGAAAGGCGCACGCGATATCACTGTCGAAACAGACCAATAGCAGAAGATATCATCACACAGTCAGTCAATGTTAGATATATTGCTAATTCTCTGGACATTTTGTATTTACTGTAAAGAAATTACAAAAGTATTTGTCTCAGTTTTGGCTGTTCCATATCCCTCCCTCTGATTATTATTTCTTTTTGTTCACTCTTTTCTTGTACTTTTCAGTATTTTAAAATGTCTTTCCTTTCAAAAAGTCTTTAGTCACTTGCTCAACTAAATTCTGGGATAATTACATATTCATATATATTTGTTTGTTTTTAAATTTAGATGTTTTTGTTTTTGAAGTGGGGAAGCAATAAAGAGGTCGTCGATATCAAAACTGATATCGACGGAAATGTCGTCGATATCACTTTTGCACTGAGCTCAGTTTTGCCCAATTGACCAATGGAAATCCACGTAACATATGAAATAGCAATATGTAGTACTATCATTGATCAACCAAAACTATCTTGAGAATAAAAGGTTGTTTTGACGAATAATGGGATGAGACCTGGAACTGATATGACCGAAAGGAGTTGAATGCTTTAGGTCGGACACGTTTCCCTGCATTGTCAGGTTGCTAGGGGCTGATAGCAGGGTCAGGATCGAGACATTGTGAATGAAGTTCGACACAGACAGCGATCGAGGGGTGTAAACAGATTGTGCATTGAAAGTGAATAGGGTGGGCCGTGTAAAAGGCCCTTTAGTTCCTGATTATGTTTGTGACACCAACAGCCACTGACAGTGTGTGTTGAATAGACCCAGTGGAGTGGGATCACTGTTTGGTTCCAGGCTGATCCTGCTGTGTATACTTTCTCCGCTTTTTGGCCCCTGCACGGTTGTTGTTGCGATTCTAATGCTGAACGTGTTTCTGGTTTAACGGCATGTCTCCACTGCAAAGTCAACATGTGACTGAAGTCAACTTCATGTGATGGTGCTGTTTACTGTGGGTTTTTTCAGTCTTGTGGATTGACAAAATGAAAGTTTGGACATGACAATTGAGGGCGATTAAGATGGCATTACTGTTTACTGTGAAGTTTTAGGTCTGCGACGTTTTTCAGTTATGTGGATTGACAATATGAAAGTTATGGCGATAGATAGATGGCATTTCTGTGTGATGGAAAAGTTTTAGGTCTGTGTAGATTTTCAGTCTTGCTGAGTGGCAACCAGGTGAACTTTGGATTGATCAGTGATAATGCCATGGGTGCATGGTTAAGTTCTGTGTGATGCGACCATTATGTCAAGAGTGATTATATTTCCTTGTAAACTTTTGGTGGATGTAGCTGGTTGTTTCTGAACATATGCTCATATGCCCCGGTAAGTTTATTTGTTTTTGTTTTTTTCAATACATTCACTTGTTTGTACATGTATCTCTTTAAGCTTGTGCTTTCTATCAAATTTCTCTTCTGTCTTTATTAATCTAAAGTAATGAATGGAGGTAGGGATCTAAAAAAGAAGGAAGGTTATGGTCACTTATCATCCATTCGAGGATATACGCATTCTCTGCTTAAACAGCCACAGGTTATGGGCATCTTAGAACAGGGCTATGGTGTAGAGAATGTTATGATGGTGGGAGAGGGGGCCGTAAAGCAAATAAACACAAGTGTTTTGAAGTTCCCAGCCAACTGAGTAATGAAAGATTTTGAAGAATTGTTCCCAATGTTTTCTGAACTCAGTACTCACAGACAGATTTATGGGTGTGTAACTGAACTAGAAACTAGTGTTGGTAAAGCAGTGTGATTTATACAGGTGTTGAAAAGAACAGCATACAGTGGGAGGTTTATTGCCTGCCTTTTTCTTTTCATGAGACAGTTGCTTTTGATGGAGGGATTAAGTGATCTAGAAAGCCTGTATAGCCTGCAGGAATGCATGGCTTGGTCAACACAAGTTGTACATGTCATATACACCATTGAGAGTTGATCGGTGTAAATAAACACCACTGTCAGGCTTTTTGGTATTTTGGAGAAGAAAAAAAATGGATACAGTATAACTGGCTTTATATAATATGTGACTGGGAAGTCTGTGTGTATATGTGTGTGTGTGTGTGTGTGTGTGTGTGTGTGTGTGTGTGTGTGCACATTTTTCTGTGTGTCTGTTAGTGTAAGTTGAGATCTGTGTGTGTCTGTGTGTTAATTCACATGCATGCTTATATACTGTCTCATTCTTATTAAAGTACAAGCAAAGATTTGTGGCAGCAGGAATTAATTTTGAGATAAGGTTGTCATCCCCATGAATGTGTATATATATATATATATATATATAGCCAACACTTCCCAGATTCAGTGTGACATAGACTTTTCAAGTTGAGAATTTACTATGACAAGCTGTCTTATGAAACCAGGCTTTCAGTGGTTGTAGCGCACAACTTACAATATCCCAGCAGCTAATCCAGGGCTCATTCTGTTTGCTACCGGGCCCTACCGGTACTCTGGGTACCAGTGGGTCAACCTACCCCGAGTGTGGTGCTGACAGATAGGCTGGTTGACCTTAATTTTGGCTTGTGGGCTGTCAATATTGGCCTTATCAATCTCCCTGACAGCCTATTAGCACTTACCTTTTCCTCATTTCACCGAAACATGTTGCCAAGTGCTTGTTACACTCACTCAGATTGGAGACTACAGTGGGACTCCCTGTAAGACTTTAGTTTCACAAATCTGAAAAAAATACGGTCTTAACAAAGAGGGAGTCTTAGAAGGGAATACATTTACTGCAAGTCAGACTAATTCAAATATGCTTTACATTTATCTGTTTCGGTTTGACGAGAAAGTTATTGCATACAACAGGGAACTAAAGAAATTTACATCAAAAACAGAGAAAAAATACATCAAAATTTTATGAAAAGTTCATGAAAAGCAGATCTAACGACCTTTAAGGTCTTTAAAAGGGAGGAAGTTTTGATTGGGGGAGGAGGGTAGCTTAGAAGGGGGTAGGGGATCCACTGAAGTGGGTTGGGTTATGGGAGGAGAGTAGCTTAGAAGGGGTAGGGGATCCACTGAAGTGGGTTGGGTTATGGGGGGTGGGTAGCTTAGAAGGGGGTAGGGGATCTACGGAAGTGGGTCGGGTTATGGGAGGAGGGTAGCTTAGAAGGGGGTAGGGGATCCACTGAAGTGGGTTGGGTTATGGGGGGAGGGTAGCTTAGAAGGGGGTAGGGGATCCACTGAAGTGGGTTGGGTTATGGGAGGAGGGTAGCTTAGAAGGGGGTAGGGGATCCACTGAAGTGGGTTGGGTTATGGGGGGAGGGTAGCTTAGAAGGGGGTAGGGGATCCACTGAAGTGGGTTGGGTTATGGGAGGAGGGTAGCTTAGAAGGGGGTAGGGGATCCACTGAAGTGGGTTGGGTTATGGGAGGAGAGTAGCTTAGAAGGGGGTAGGGGATCCACTGAAGTGGGTTGGGTTATGGGAGGAGAGTAGCTTAGAAGGGGGTAGGGGATCCACTGAAGTGGGTTGGGTTATGGGAGGAGGGTAGCAGTGGTGTGTAAAATGCCCAGTGTAGTGTTCGCTGGTGGGAAGGTATTATACGGGACAGTATTGGCACTTGAACCACCTCTTGATTTCAATAGGGTGCTTTAGATGAGGGTCATATATCCTGGTGATCTGTTTTGTGGCAGACTGGTTGTACAGGGGAACCCGGCCCCTTTCAAGACCTCGAACAATCTGAGAAAATCAGGTCTTAAAAAGGAGGGAGTCTTAAAAAGGAGGGAGTCTTAAAAAGGAGGGAGTCTTAAAAAGGAGGTAAAATTACAGAAGTTATGAAGAGAACATCTCCAAAAGTAAGGTCTTAAAAGGGTGGAAGTCTTACATTGGGCCGGGTCTTAATGGAGGGATTCCACTGTGGCACTTTTGTGAGTGGGTAACCTTGACACTGACTCTTCATATAGTATTAGTAATGACCAGAATTCTCTGAGGTGTGTTTGTAAACTGTGTTTACGTACTTCAAAGCTGAAAGATTTGCTTTTATTGGGAGTCTTCGATTGCAATAAGAGTTAACTTTTCTGAGCTTTTTCAGTGCGTCATAGAAAAGAATGGAGGTCAATGTTTTCCACAGTGCATCGAGTGTGCATTTCTTTTTGTTGTTTGTTTGTTTGTTTGCTTAACGCCCAGCCGACCACGAAGAGCCATATCAGGGCGGTGCTGCTTTGACATTTAACGTGCGCCACACACAAGACAGAAGTCGCAGCACAGACTTCATGTCTCACCTAGTCACATTATTCTGACACCGGACCAACCAGTCCTAGCACTAACCCCATAATGCCAGACGCCAGGCGGAGCAGCCACTAGATTGCCAATTTTAAAGTCTTAGGTATGACCCGGCCGGGGTTCGAACCCACGACCTCCCGATCACGGGGCGGACGCGGCCAACCGTGCCGGTCTTTTAGTTGTGTAGGTGCAGTAATGTCATAACTGCCACTCAACGAAAGGCATATATTACTGGCAATTACTTCGATAGTTTGACCCACCTGCCGTGAAAGTATCATTTGTTTTCATATAACTCTCAGGCAAAGGGGTCAACAGAGTTCGATCTGGAGGCTGCAGTGAATCAGCACTACTAGTTATGTTGAATGCTCTTGGATATAGCGAGGCATACAACTTCTTGTGAAAATTGTGCTTACACTGTACCAGTAAAAGATATTTATCCGATGATTACTGGACTTGACTGCCTGTTGTCAATCTGTGTGTGATAGTCATTTAAGTCTGTGGCGTTGTTTGTAGGTGAGGCGCGCAATTGGCGCACTTTATTGTTAGCACATAGCTGACAGCTGTTATTAATTGTGATACTGTGATTAATTGTGATATTGTTGTTGTGATTGCAGGTGAGGAGCGCAAGGCACACTTTGTGTCGGCGGACAGCTACCAGGTGACGTGGTGGCCCGGCGACCGGCCACAGGATGAGATCAACAGTGACAGCACGACGGACGATCACCTGCTGATCACCACGCTGCGGCCACACACCACCTACACCGTCGTCGTGGAGGCCAGGAAGATGGAGAAGTACAGGGACATGGACGAGACTGTCTGTAAGTCAGTGTGTGTGTGTGTGTGTTGGGGGGCGGGTGTGTGTGTGTGAGTTTGAGTGTGTGTGTTTGTCTGTGTGTTAGTGTGTGTGTGCATGTGTGAGTGTGTGCGTGTTCGCATGTATGCATGCGTGTTTGCATTTGTTGTGTTGTGTTGTGTTGTGTGTCTCCTCGGTGTGTCTATGTCTATATATTCCTGTCTGTGTTTATTTTTGTAATCCCACTGAATTGTTTGTTGTGGGTCATTGTCCTGTCACTGTCGCTCAACCCCCACCTCTCTCCCCAGCCCCAGCAGAGACCCCCGAGGGCCTGAACGCCTTCATCCTGTCCTCCAAGTCAGAGCACCTGACGGTCAGAACAGCCAGCCCACCGGACCCCCCGCACAACGTGGGGATCTCCGCCACCACCTGCAACTCCCTCAACGTCGCCTGGGATCCTCCACAGGAACACGGCTCGGAAGTCATTGGTCAGTTGCGGAATTTATTTTGTTTTTACATTTAGTCAAGTTTTGACTGCTGTACGCATTACTTTTTTTTTCCCTGCCCCCTTTGAATGAATGTGTCTGTTGTTATGAATTGTATTTTTATCTTTTATTCTAAACTGAAAGTTTTCCTTAAAGTATACAAAATATCTTTTGTGAAGTGTATTGTGATGTGTTCTGTGCCCAGCTATTCATTCGCATGGAGTGCATCTCGATCAATGCCCAGGACCTTAATTTTGTATCTGATTTTCAGAACAGTATTTTTGAAAATCTCTTATTCTGAACTGAAAATTTTTCTTGAAGTATGGAAATGTATAGTGATGTATTCTGTATGCCCCCCCACCAGCTATCCGCATGGAGTGCGTGTCACTCAACGCCCAGGACCCGCACCACGTGACGGAGGACATCATGCCGGACTCAACCTCCGCCGACATCACCGGCCTGCACGAGAAGACGGAGTACCTAGTGCGTGTGGTGGCCGTCACCGAGGAGTACTTTGACCGCCTGCCTGACAAGCACAAGCACAAGAAACTCCACGCCATTCCTCGTGACGCCCTCGTGGCCCAGGAAGAGTCGCCGTGGTTACCCAGCGCTAGTATCATCGCCAAGACTGCGGGTACGGAGGCTCCGGCCAACATCCGCCTGACTCAGTCGACCATGACAGCCCTGACGCTGTCGTGGACCCCGCCCCTGGTGTATGGATCCAACAAGCTGCTCAGTCAGGTGTGTAGTGCGTAGTGTTTGATGTGTGTGTGTGTGGTGAATACCAAACTCCATGATTTATGTTCTTGACTTGAGATGCTCAAGATGCTCTGATGATGATTATTGTTCAGCAGTAGCTGAGTCCAGGTAAATGCTCAACAATGTTAATTGTTGCATGGCTTAGTGCAGAATCCATTTCTTAAAACGGAGAGACCATAATATTTTACTTTGGGTAGACTCTGTTCGATTTCAAGCAGTGGTTGTGAAGAGAGAAACGGGAAACAGAATATGCACAGGACGCCATGTACATATAGGTTACACACTCCGAGTTCTAAATATCGTGCATTTTTTCCCTAGGGTCGATTTTCAGGTAATACTTGGAAATCTACCCGAGGGAAAATATGCACAATATTTAGGACGAGGTGTGTAAGCTTTTTATCCCATTACTCCGACGTTTTCATTAAAAAACACCACTTTTTGACACAAACTCTGCGAGTGCCTGTTTTCTGCTGGCCAAACCTTCAGCGACCGCACATCGTGTCATCAAATTCATGTGCGAAACGAGTCCCCTTTTGTCTTTTTGGTAAACGCGCCATAAAACGTCTGCTTTTTTATTTAGTCATCAATTAAGAAAACGAATAACAGAGATTGCGCAGTTCAATGCATTTGAAACTGTGCAGTTACCGCCCGGTTTCAGTCGGTGACCCAAGTCGGTTGTCAGAGGCATTCGCCAAAAAGACTGCGAGTGTGTGATTTTACAAGCGATGAGGATGATTGCTGAATTTGTGCTTATTCGAGCTGTTGTGCTTCAGTGTTCAAATTTGGATTACTCATGTCCATCAGTCTTAGGCCAGTAAGTTATCTGTACTGTACTGCGGTAAGCTTAGTTTTGTTCTGTTGGTCTATTCAATGTAGGTCAAAACTTGTAAATCTATCTGCCTGCATGACCTGAACCTAGACACCGTTGTTTACTTTAAAATTGAAAAATAACACACGCAAGATCCGACCTTCTTCGCCACCTTTTATTTTAACCGTATCTCCAACTTTGTAAGTGGCAATTTCCATGTTGCTGGTCAACTTAAACGACAGATCTGCAGCAGACGACACGGATGGGACAGCCTTGTTCTGTTGAACCAGATTTAGCAATCAATGCTCTAAAAGCGATAGCAAATGAACAAAACTGTAAGCATTACTGTTTTAGTTTAATTCTTATTTCGTCGCTCAGGATTTTGAATCAGGATTTTGTTGTCGGGATTGATCTAAGCGGTTGCCCATGAAGAGTACTAGAGTTGTGCGCCTTGAATCACTGTCTGTCTCTATCGCTCTCTCTCTCTCTCTCACCGCTTCGGCCAACTCATAATCTTCATTCAGCTCTTTTCACCCCAGCAGATTATGTGTATTTTCTGTTTTTTTTCTTTATTTCTTCAATGTTAAAATGTATGTAGATCGTTAGCTAAACGTGAGTTCAACTTTTATACCGCAGAATATTTCAATCGTTTTGCTGAAGAAAGTAGTCTCCGAGTTAACGATAAATATGCAGATGACCTCAATAAATTATTCAATTGTACTCTGAGATCAAAGACAATGACCAATGACAGATGAGATCGAGACTCGGTTGTGATGGATTATCCATATGGTTGTGATGTATTATCCAGAATAATCACCTCCTCAGCTAACAGAGACAAAGAGGCAGGTCATGGGATAAAATCAAATTATGCCTTGACTGATACTGAGCGTTGACTTGCCTCAGATTGTGCGGTGGCGAGATGTTCGGCGCACCAAGCCCAGTGACCCGGAGGACCTGATTGTGGCCTCCCACGTCAGTCTGCTGCCCACCGAGGACACACTCACCATCAGTGACCTGGTGCCTGGATCACAGTATCAGGTGTGTACTGTCTGTCTGTCTGTCTGTCTGTCTGTCTGTCTGTCTGTCTGTCTGTCCAACGTCAATCTGCTGCCCACAAAGGACACACTCACCGTCAGTGACCAGAGCTAAGGTGTACGAAGAGAAACTGGGTACCACCCAATTGGGTGGAATAAGCCGCAGGTTCTGATTGGTTGAAATCACAACAAATCTCAATTTCCACCAATCCGACCCCACTGCTGCATATCACCCAGTTGGGTGGGACCCAGGTTAACTTCATGCACCTCAGCCCTGGTGTCTGGGTCACATTATCATAACCTCAACTCAATTGATTTCAGGGGTTTAACTTTTTTTCAATTTTATCTGACACTCTTGCTCTAGTCTTCTCAAGAGTGTAAACTAAACAACATAGCCTCTGATAAGAGGCTAGCTTTGAAGTATTAAATTGATTTTAAAAATGTAGGCTTGTGTTATCTAGTGTTTTATTTTTGATCATTCAGGATTGATTTATTCATTACATGAAGATGTGGGAAAGTGGGGCGGTTGGGGGGGTGTTTGCCCCATCCTATATTTACTGTTTACACTATTACACCCCAAACGCTGCATCATCAGACATAAATACTTAACAATTTCTTGTTCAGATCGTGATCGAGGCGGTGGTCAGCATCAAGACGTCGCTCAACCCTGACCAGTGGGATTCTGGGATAGAGAAGTACCGCCGCACAGCTCACGTCATGTCCAAGCCCCTGGTGGTGTGGACGCGAGCGCCCATCGAGCCGCCCAAACTCCTCGTACAGTCCTACGACCAGAGCTCCGCTGTTCTGTACTGGGAGAAACCCATACTTATGTCCATCATTGGCAAGGTGAGGAAACTGTGTGTGGGGTGTGTGGGTTTGCATGAGTGTGTGTGTCTGTGGGGGGGGGTGTGTGTTTGTCTGTCTGTCTGTCTGTGGTTGTGTGTTTGGGGTGTGTGTGCAGGCATGTGCGTGCATATGTGCTTGCGTGTATGTGATCATGCATGTGTGTGTGGTCATAAAATTATGGTCACCACCAGACTGTGCATGTATGAGTATCAGGTATCACTCAGCCAAACCACACCTGTTTGTGTCCTCAGGATGACGAGGGCAACCCGCGCTACCTGCGGCGCTACCTGGAGGGCTACCGCCTGGAGATCAACGGCAAGCTGCAGAGCTGTCTCGGACCCCAGGCTCAGACCTGCACGCTCACCAAGTGCAAGCCCGGCAAGGTCTACAGCGTCGTCCTCGTCGCCATGACTTGTACTGAGGACAGGCGCAGGGAACGCAAAGAAAAGGTTAGTGTGTGTCTGTGTGTGTGTGTGTATGTGTGTGTGTGGTGTGTGTGTGGGAGTGTGTATCTGTCTGTATGTCTATTTCATTCCATCATCATCTTAATTTCATACAAGAATTTGATTCATTTTGTCATTACGTTCCACTCTGATGGCACCACTAGAGATAGGACCAAAAACATTATCAGATAAGTTTCATTCATCTCGTGGTAATTGTTTGTTTGTCTGTCCACTATAAAGACCATTGGTTCAATGGACATTTTTTAGGTGGTTTTTTTTTCTCGAAAATTGAACGTTCCAGTAACTTAAACCATTCTTCTTCTTTTTTTTTATTCTGTGTGTCTGTTTGTCTGAAATTTGTGTATGAATGTTGAGATTTCACATGTGGTAGATGTCACTTTCTACGTGAGTATTTATTGAGTGTGTGTGTGGTCAGTTCAAGGGCTACTTCAAGACAACGGCCCCTCAGGACACAGACTACGTGGGTTTGCTGGACGATGACCTCTTGGACCAGGCTCCCTCTGACGCCATGGACATCACACTGCCAAAATCACAGGACGGTAAGCTGGTGTTTGGGTTTCTTAGCTAGCCTCCATTCCTATATCTCAATGTGCGTCTGTGGAAAGAATGCTTGGAATTTTTGGAACGTTTCATCAGGGAATGTGAATTCACATCACTATCATTCACTGGTGTGAATGTATTGTTTTGTCCTGAATGAAACGTTCCAAAAATTCCAAGCATTCTTTCTATAAGACTATATGTCATGTGCCTGTGGCAGGTTTTTTGGAGCTAAATTTTATGTGCCTTTGGCAGATTTTCTTGAGACTAAAGTCCATGTGCCTGTGACAGATTTTCTGGAGACTAAATGTCATGTGCCTGTGACAGATTTTCTGGAGACTAAATTTCCTGTGCCTGTGTCAGGTTTTTGAAGACTAAATGTCCTGTGCCTGTGACAGATTTTCTGGAGACTAAATTTCAAGCCTGTGTCAGAATTTCTGGAGACTAAATGTCCTGTGCCTGTGACAGAATTTCTGGAGACAACATGTCATGTGCCTGTGACAGAATTTCTGGAGACTAAATGTCCTGTGCCTGTGACAGGTTTCCTAGAGACGGTGAAGACGAGTTTCAACCACCAGGAGGAGCGGGACAGTCGGACGTTCGGTGACGTGGAGGTGTCATGGACCATCCAGGGCCAGTCCAACCTCCTCAAGCAGTTCTCCATCATCTGGTACTCATCCGAGGACCGCGTCATCCAGACCAAATACGTTGGCCCCGAGAAACGCCGAGCCACCATCCCCGTCACACATCTCAAGTCAGTACCTTTGTTTGTTTGTTTTTTTAATTCAAGTCTGCATCTCTATGTGTTTGTTTGTGGTGGGGGGGGGGGGGGGCACTATCTGATAAAAGCAAGAAGGGATTTAATGGATAAAAGAGGGTTTTCAGAAGGTATCTGTGTGAGTATGACTGTGTGTGTCTGTCAGTGTCTATTTCACTGACCTTCACATGACCAGGATATATAGGACAGACAGATGGGCAGGCAGGTGGATCTCTTTCTCCATCTCTCTCATTATCTCAGTCTCTGTTTTTTACATTTAGTCAAGTTTTGACTAAATGTTTTAACGTAGAGGGGGGAATCGAGACGAGGGTCGTGGTGTGTGTGTGTGTGTGTGTGTGTGTGTGTGTGTAGAGCGATTCAGAGAAAACTACTGGACCGATCTTCATGAAACTTGACATGAGAGATCCTGAGTATGGTACTTTAAGTCTCCGTGTGTGTGAATGAGTGTATGTGCGCCTTGAGTCGCTTGTTGGTGAGATATGTGCGCGTTATAAATATTCGTATTATTATTATTATTATTATTATTATTATCTCCAAACGGTTTTTTCATTTTTTTGATAAATGTCTTTGATGACGTCATATCCGGCTTTTCGTGAAAGTTGAGGCGGCACTGTCACGCTCTCATTTTTTAACCAAATTGGTTGACATTTTGGTAAAGTAATCTTCGACGAAGCCCGGACTTTGGTATTGCATTTCAGCTTGGAGGCTTAAAAATTAATTAATGAGTTTGCTTATTAAAGTTGTCATTAAAATCGATTTTTCGCAAACAGATTTAAAATTGATTGCATCGTATTCTTCATCACATTCTGAATCTAAAAATATATACATATGTTATGTTTACTCTTAAAATGTGATCACAATTAACGAAAATAGATTAATTAGTCTTACGATTAAAATTTAAGAAATCGATCCAAAAATGATTTAATCTTATTCTTTATCATTTCCTAATTCCAAAAACATAGATATGATAGGTTGTATTCAAAACAAGCTCAGAAAGTTAACAAGAATACAGAAAAGCGCGCTTTCCTGCTTAGCACAATACGCTACCGCGCTAATCTGGCGTGTCAATATCACTACGTTTTGCACGTGGGAGGTGAGCGATTTCCTTCACGCGGGGATTGACGAAGCTGTACTGTCTTGGTGAAAAAATACAGTGCGTTCAGTTTCATCCCGTGAGTTCGACAGCTTGACTAAATGTAGTAATTTCGCCTTACGCGACTTGTTCTTTTCTGACATGGGCAGAAGGCCTCGCTCAATAAAAACATTTGTTTGTTTGTTCATTCAGTCTCAGTCTATTTCTGTCTGTCTCTGGGTTTTTCTCTCTCTCTCTCTCTCTCTCTCTCTCTCTCTCTCTCTCTCTCTCTCTCTCTCTCTCTCTCTCTCTCTCTCTCTCTCTCTCTCTCTCTCTCTCTCTCTCTCTCTCTCTCTCTCTCTCTCTTGTAACAGCACGTATAGTGGACCCCCCCCCCCCCCTCCCCCACCTTTGAGATCTCTACAAATCTGAGAAAATCAAATCTTAAAACGGGGGTAAATTTACAGAGGTTATTAACAAAATATCTTAGAGAACAGGGTTTTAAAAGGGCAGGAATATTACATTGGGGTTTGCATAGGGGGTTCCACTGTAATAGTTGTACAGTTGTCTTATCATCAAGTGTTTGTGTATGCAGGTCAATCTACACAGTGACGGTAGAGCCGTGTTACTACACAGATGTGTTGCCACAGCAACCGCAGGACGTGCACATCATGATTCCCGGCCCGCCCGACGCGCCCGAGATATTCCTGCGCTCCAAGGACAAGGACGAGTTTGTCATTGAGTGGGGCGAACCTCGCTGCTACGGAGGGGTCAAGGTCAAAGGTTATCAGGTGAGGAGGCTACAGATGATATTCATGAGCTGTAACGGGATGAGAGAGTTATGGATAAGGCGCTGTGTGGAGGATCATTTGGCTGGAAGAGGGGACAGGGTGGAGCCTGATGGCTCAGTTGGTAGAGCACTGGACTTGTGATCCGTGGGTTTGTATGGCATTCCGTTTGTCAAATAATTATTTGGATACTTTTTCATGTTTTTTTCACCAGTTTTAGCTAAATAATCATTATTTAGAAACTCATGTGCTAAATAAGTAATTGTTTATAAACAATGTAAAACAATTCTAAATAATTTTTTGTTTACGTAAACAATTCATTATTTACCTAAACAATTCATTGTTTACGTAAATAATTCATTGTTTACGTAAATAATGATTTATTTACGTAAACAATATATTATTTAGACTTATATTACATTGTTTATAAAGAATCAGCAATGTTGCTAAATAAATCATTATTTACGTAAACAATGAATTATTTACGTAAACAATGAATTGTTTAGCCAACACATTTTCCATTATTTAGGGGTTTCTAGGATTCGCTTCTGAACTAAGTTTTATGTCTTTCAGTGATTACTATAATTGAATACAAGGTCTCTCCACACACTCTTATCTTAAAATAGCTGTTGTTTGGATATTATTTTATTTATTTTACAAGCCGAGTACGAAAATAACTGATCTCATACACAGTCAACGGTCAAGGTCAATTAAGGTGTTTCCCTGCCGGGAGTGTTTAGTGTTTGCATTTTCTTGCTTGAAGTTGTTGAAACACAGTTTTTTCCCCCTTATGTTCTCTGTTCTGTTTATGTCCCAACAACATGCCTGTCTTTCCATTTCTCTTCCTTTCATCGTTTCATTTCAAAGAGAAAAGTAAAAACAGCTGTGAACCGTTGAAAAACGGGAAACAATGCCTCCGACGCGTTCCGAGAAGACTCTGGAGTGACTTCCCTTGCCTCATGCACAGGCCTCATGCAAAACATTGCGATCGGGCGAGAAGCGAAAATATTCTGAGCGATTGTTACCAGAGGAGAGGCGGCGATACCACCAGAAGATTTTAGAGATTGACGGGAATGATCCGTATGACATTCTCAACCAGGTGCTGGTCAGCAAATCCGGACGATCTGCCAGAGCTGAGTTACATCAACATCGTAAATTATTTTGTGCTTGGCAAGAGTGCATGCATACAGATACACATGTGAGCAGCTGAAAAGCTTACAAGTACAACAGTTTGGATTCCTACCGACTTTTTGTCTCTGGCTGGGTGAGGGATGTCAATTAAGTGCTACAGCCCAGAACTCTGTCATTTCTGCAAAGGTAAGAATGTGCTTTCAGTTTATAATGAATGAACGTGAGTGTTCTCTGTCTTGTGTTGCTGATATCACAAGTTGCAGTTCAGGATATTGTGTTGAGGCTTTGTCTTTGATATATTCTTCGCTTCAGTTTGTATTCTGGACTACGACAAAAGCTGTAGATAGTCTTGAATATATTTATATTTTGAAATAGCTTGCAAAATATTATATAAATTTATAATGAGCTTCATGTTCATATTCAGTTAAAAATCTGTTGTTTACTTTTCATTGTTAAGGTTATTGTAAAGCACGTTATGTGCGTCTTAGAGTTATATTCATTCGATTGACCTAGCTGAATGCTGATTTGTGCGACCTTCAATTTATTTTTCAGATTCTTCATTCACAACGCCTTAATGAACCAGCACTTTCTCCTTGGATCATCGCCACTTCTGATGGCAACATACTGGCAGCACACTGTACCTGCATGGCCGGAGTTGGAGAAACCGGCATGGCCGGAGTTGGAGAAACCTGCACACACGTCCCTTCACCTTCAAGGAGTCAGCTGTTGAGTGTGCTGTGGCAGACCGCCATTTCTGTTTGGAATCTAACAGTGAGGGGATGCTTTGTCTGCGCAAAGACCACCCATACTTTAGTCAAGTACAGTGCCAGATTGTTATGACCAGTTCCTCCTACTGCGATTTCATGGTGTGGACTACTGTGGATAAAGTTATTGTCCGAGTATTGCCTGACTGTGATTTTTGGGCAATGTGTGTGGAGAAAGCTTTGAAAGTGTTCAGACTCGCAGTTCTTCCAGAGCTAGTTGGAAACTGGCTGGACAGAGAAGCTGAGCCTCTACAAGCAGTGGATGTGAACCAGGAGCAGCTGCAAACACCAGCCGTGAAACGCAGCAAGAAACAGTGACAATGCCAGACTCGCTTGCTCATGTGTGTGGGAAAACAAACATGTATGACTGTACACATAGAAAGTGGCAGTAGTAAAGTTGTAGAGAGGGAGAGAATACATCGAACGCAGAAGAAGAAGAAGAAGAGAGGGAGAGAAAAGAGAGCATGTAATGTTTTAAATCACAGTTCACACTCACAGAGAAGTCATCAATTGTTCCATTCTTGTTTCATTTTATTCTTAAAGTAAAATCATGCACAGATGTAGACATACATTTTGTTTAGGATCACCGACCACAATACAAAATCAAGTGCTACAAGTATAAATTATGATGCATACAGGACCTTATTTTGTGATTGTTTTACATCCACTGCTGTGAATAACAAAGAATCATGAGCAGTTTGATTATCAACTTATTCAGCCAGGTATATTGTTCATTCTCCTTGTTCAATGTTTCCAGTGACACGGATTGGCTGCTTGATTTAGGGAACAAATAAGAGTGTGTGGTCCAGCGTAGTTCTGCATCAGTACAGTCAAGTAATTAATACAGTGTTTAAATTGGCAGTGGAACTGAAAGTTAGTTTCTATTATCAACTAGTTCTGTTTTGATGACAACAAAATTGAACACATTTATTTCTGCAAAAAAGCGCACAGGTCTTTGATCATAATGAATAGTTATGACTCACATACCCACAGTATACATGTTATTTCAATTTTGAACATTTAGTGAAAGTGTTCTCTTCACTTTGGCTTCATACCTGCAATACTGGTAGTGGTATGTTCAGTGTTGCTTGCAGTTGCATGTTATTGGTAGTTTAAATGTGTGCTCGCATTTCAAGTGTAGGCCATTTAATTTTTCAATGCTCCTTATCTTGTTTCCTGTGTAGAGCTATTTTGAGGTTAATCAGCATAATTCAACCTTTGTCAGTTGTGTCAATACATGTCACATTTATGCAAAATGATTTCAAAGTGTATGTTAAAGTGGTGTGTGTGTGTGTGTGTGATAGAAAGAGTGAAATCTGCTCTTGAATTGGAAGGAAATAGCAGCAGGTCAGATCATATACACATGTATATTCAAATTCAAGATTCCATCCAGTGAAAACATGATAACAGAAAAACTGTTGCTACTGCTCATGTGAGACACCTGAATCAGATACAATACACCACAGTTTAATTAACACATTCTTTAAACAATGCCTTCATCTTCAAATTCAAGATTCCGTCCAGTGAAAACATAACAGAAAGACTATTGCTACTGCTCATGCTTGACATCAGAATCAGATACAATACACCACAGTTTAATTAACATATTCTCTAGTCTAAACAATGCCTTCAGTTCACTAGGCTGTGTTTATGCAGCGTCACAGCAAGAATCACATGATACCAGTGCAAACATTGACAAGCCCAGATGATACAGTGACTATTTTGTCCAGTGTTACCACTTCTTCCTCTTCCCTTGCAAACAAAAGATCAGTCAGAATATCAGAGTTCAGAATTTTGTACTTTCCACAAAGAATACCGATAACTCGTTCAACATAAATTCTCAGATTAGCTAGTTTGCGTGTTGACTATCTCATAAGCTGTAAGCTGACTCTTCCCTCTTGTAAAGGCAGGGATTTTCACTTGTGCACCTCTCATAGCCACTAGTTCATTAATGTCAAATCCCCTGTCGGCCAAAATCACATCATTTTGTACAATATTGTCTAGATACCCACTATTTGCAGTGATGTGCTTGTCACTTGAAAGCCCACCCCACCCTTTAGAAATAAAAGAATTATGGCCTTGAGGTGTAATTGATATTAGGTATTTAATTGTATTGTTGTGCTTGTAGTTTGACCAGGTGAGTGCACTAGCATCAACACTGGAGGGTCTCTCAATGAATATATTTCAAAACAGTCAATAATGGACACTACTCTGCATCTTGAACACACACGGCCAGTACATGTACTGTGCAACTGACCTTGCCACGGAACGATCCAAGGGGGGCAATCTCAGTCATCTCAAAGAGGGAAATCCAAACGCAATCCGCTTTGTTCGATTTTACGGGCTTGGACGATAGAGAAAAATAAGAAAAGCAAAAGCTGGAGTCCAGTCTGGACGAAACTGCTATCAAGAACGCAGAATTAATTTCTTCTGAGTTTTTTTTTAGCCGTAAGCGCCATGTTTAACTGCTGTTCACAATGCGGCCGCAGTGAAACCAACAAAGGGTCCTCACTCTGGAAGAGTTTCCTGCTCCGATAAACATGGTGCTTACGGCTAAAAAAAACCTCAGAAAAAGCAATTCTGCGTTCTTGATAGCAGTTTCGTCCAGACTGGACTCCAGCTTTTGCTTTTCTTATTTTTCTCTATCGTCCAAGCCCGTAAAATCGAACAAAGCGGATTGCGTTTGGATTTCCCTCTTTGAGATGACTGAGATTGCCCCCCTTGGATCGTTCCGTGCCAAGGCCAGTTACACGGTACTGGCCGTGTGTGTTCAAGATGACTACTCTGTTCCATGGATAGGGAAGGAATTGTGGCGGTAGACTTGTCTTTATACTTCGCCTGTCTGTCCAGAAAACAAGTGGCTGCAGTCTGTGGTACATGATATGCACAGTCTCGTGAAAAACTTTGCTGGCAGTTGTTCTTGACACAGAAAAGATGTATGCCAGGTGTTGCAGAGGTGTGTTAAGGCGTATATATGCATGAATGAGAGCTTGAAACTGTGTCAGTGCTCTGCGCGAGTGTGTTGGCAAATGCCATGCAAGAAAATCAAATAATGTAACAAGTGTGAAGAAATTAGAAATCCCAGAAAAATATCGTACAGTATCGTCATTGTCCCTCAAAGAATCAAGTGTCATTTTTTTTCTTGGCAAGTTCGTCTTTAAGTTCCCGAGTTTCTAGCACCAGCCTGTTTAGTTCATCCCGTTGCTGCTTTTCTTCATCTTTAGAAATCCAGGCAAAATTGTCATAGGTTTCAGTCTGGCAGTAAGTACCGCCACAGTCACCTCTCTCGGGAAGAGGAGCAGCCAGTTCTGCTGTATCCGAAGTACCTTCACTTTCGCCATCAACAGCATCCTCTGCTAAATTAGGGTGAGAAGGAGTTGACTCACTCCCCACAAGCTTCTTCCTCTCCTTGAGTCTCTGGTACTGTCCTTGTTGGGCTGTCAGGCTGTGTCCCTGCACCATACCCAAGTTTCAAAGTAGGTGTTTACTTCTCACAGATGGTTGCCCTGCAGAAAAAATCAAAGGCAAATGTATTGTAAATTATGGATTGGGCCCAAAAAAAAAATAGGTGTGGTTACGGTAACATAGCCAAAAAAAATAGGGTAGGTAGGTAGGCAATCACTTTTTTTTTTTTTTACTTTTTTTTCTAATGTGTACAAATTAAACCTACTTGACAGGGAAATAAGTGTGCGACACGGGCGCTTTCGCTTTCATTGCGTTTTTTGCACTGTTTTTTTTTTTTTTTTTTTTGACAAATGTAATAAAAAGTTATAGGATCGGCCCCTAAAAATAGGGTAGGTCGGGTTACCGTAACCACACCTATTTTTTTTTTAGGCCTTGGGAGTTATTTTAAAAATAAGTCACCCAAACAAAATGAATGAGTAAATCTAGACACAGATCTACCCTTTAAAACTGAACTATAAAGTTGTATCAACAATGACCATTTAGTGTTCAAATAAATTCTGATTATCAAATCCAAGTATTTCACACCTTCTCACAAGTCATGGTTTTGGGCAACCATGATAAGTTGTTATACTGAGAGTAAGTGTAAGACTGACTCACTCAGTCATAGACTGCACTCGGTGCAGGACTGACCGACTGTCTGCACACTACCATCACAACACAGCTTGCATAAAACACAGACTAACCAAGGCAGGTGAACAAAAGCATGAGTACTTACCATTGACAAAATGATCAGAGCACACGTATCTCCTAGCTGTTGATTCAAAGTTGAAATTCTTCAGCTGAAGCTGTGCCAACCATTCTCGCCCGCGTCGTGCAGTCAAATCCCTTGTCTCTTTGCCCTTTCCGTTGACAACAAATGGAACAGAAAAGAATCTTCTGTCCCTATCTCTATCTTGTCTGTTATGGCAATGTTTAACACTACAACTAGAGACCATGTCGATAAATGCGGAAGATTCAGAGTGCAGATTTCGCGTGTTGCCTTCTCGCGAGTTCCGCCGGAATGCCAGAGGCAAGGCCGGACAACTCTGCACACGACTGTGTGACGTCATCGCGTCAGAGCTCATACCAAGTTGTGTTGTGTTGTGTAACCTACAGATAAAAAAAAGTGTAATCATGCAGTAAGAGAAATGGAAAGAGAAAGTTTTTGTTGAGACAGAACAGAAAACTTAGGACGGAAAACTTTTTTTCAACAACTTCAAGGGAGAGAATGCAAACACTAAACACTCCCGGTTATGACCTTGACCTTTTGTTTGTTTTTGCATTCAGTTCTTTTCGTACGGCAATTTCAGCTTGTAAAATAAACAAATTTACGAACATTTTCTGATAAATAATGTTTGGAGATACCTTGTATTGAATTATAGTATATACACAAAGAAAAAAAATGAAGCTTAGAAGTCAATTCTTGATTCCCCTAAATAATGAAAACTGCTTTCCCTAAACAATTCATTGTTTACGTAAATAATTCATTGTTTACGTAAATAATGATTTATTTAGCAACATTGCTGATTCTTTATAAACAATGTAATATAAGTCTAAATAATATATTGTTTACGTAAATAAATCATTATTTACGTAAACAATGAATTATTTACGTAAACAATGAATTGTTTAGGTAAATAATGAATTGTTTACGTAAACAAAAAAATATTTAGAATTGTTTTACATTGTTTATAAACAATTACTTATTTAGCACATGAGCTTCTAAATAATGATTATTTAGCTAAAACTGGTGAAAAAAACATGAAAAAGTATCCAAATAATTATTTGACAAACGGAATGCCATAGGTTTGTGGGTGACGGGCCCCTCGTGGGTTTGAATCTGGGCTGAGCTGCTTCAAGGTTCACTCTATGTGCAGACTCACACTCTGTATCCATGTCACACCTGAATCTCCCAGGGATGGGACAATAAAGTTATGAAAATGATAAAAATGTGAGTGGTGCTTTTAGTTAAGATACAAAAGGAATATTTGTACAGGGGTATTCCACTATATGGTGGTCCACTGTATTGTAAATTCGGCTATATCGCGAAGACATCTTGGACCCCCAAAAAACAGTCTGCAGTCTGCAGTCCTGGTTTTGCTTTGTGAAGAAGCACGTTTTCTCTCATGGACTTGTACAGCACTCCTCAAACCAATTTTCCAATTTTATCTCCAAATATGCTGTACAATATCTTGCCCTTGTTTGAACTGTGAACTGCTTATAATGTAAGAGCTTTGAGGTGACAGGTGACTGACTGTGTATTTTGTGCCAGGTGTTCATGAACGACAAGAAGGTGGGCAACGAACTGAGCAGCTCTCACAGAAAGGCTGTCATCCCCTGCAGGAACAACAAGTCAGTATTTCTCTCTTTCTCTCCATGTCTCTTTGTCTCTAGGTCTTTTGCTCTCTCTGTCTCTAGGTCTGTCTGTCTATTTCTCTCTTTGTGTTTAGGTCTGTCTGTCTGTCCGTCTGTCTGTCTCTCTCTTTCTCTCTGGGTCTCTCTGTCTGTCTGTCCGTCTGTCTCTTTTTCTCTCTATCTCTTGGTCTGTCTGTCCGTCTGTCTCTTTGTCTCTATGTCTGTAGGTCTCTCTGTCTCTTTCTCTCTGTCTGCAGGTCTGTCTGTCTGTCTCTCTGTCTTTCTCTCTCTGTCTCTTTCTCTCTCTGTCAGCAGGTCTGTCTGTCTCTTTGTCTCTCTGTCTCTTTCTCTCTCTGTCAGCAGGTCTGTCTGTCTGTCTCTCTGTCTTTCTCTCTCTGTCTCTTTCTCTCTCTGTCAGCAGGTCTGTCTGTCTCTTTGTCTCTCTGTCTCTTTCTCTCTCTGTCAGCAGGTCTGTCGGTCACTTTGTCTCTCTGTCTCTTTCTCTCTCTGTCAGCAGGTCTGTCTGTCTCTTTGTCTCTCTGTCTCTTTCTCTCTCTGTCAGCAGGTCTGTCGGTCACTTTGTCTCTCTGTCTCTTTCTCTCTCTGTCAGCAGGTCTGTCTGTCTCTTTGTCTCTCTGTCTCTTTCTCTCTCTGTCAGCAGGTCTGTCGGTCTCTTAATTGTCTCTCTGTCTCTTTCTCTCTCTGTCTCTTTCTCTCTCTGTCAGCAGGTCTGTCGGTCTCTTTGTCTCTCTGTCTCTTTGTCTCTCTGTCTCTTTCTCTCTCTGTCAGCAGGTCTGTCTGTCTCTTTGTCTCTCTGTCTCTTTCTCTCTCTGTCAGCAGGTCTGTCGGTCTCTTTGTCTCTCTGTCTCTTTCTCTCTCTGTCAGCAGGTCTGTCGGTCTCTTTGTCTCTCTGTCTCTTTGTCTCTCTGTCTCTTTCTCTCTCTGTCAGCAGGTCTGTCTGTCTCTTTGTCTCTCTGTCTCTTTCTCTCTCTGTCAGCAGGTCTGTCGGTCTCTTTGTCTCTCTGTCTCTTTCTTTTTAGGTCTGTCTGTCTCTATGTCGGTAGGTCTGTCTGCACAATTTCATCTTGGGGTGTTGAAAAGAGGTCTTCACTGTACCACTTTTAGGTGACAAGTATGAAACATGGCTCCTAGAGAGACTGTAACTCTGTGTTCCGACAGACCAAGTGTACCATGATAACACTGTGTTTCAGGTTGTACCGGCTCAACCTGGTGGCCCTCAGCTCAGACCCCGACTACCAGGACTCACCCAAGTCAAACCAGCTCACCATCTACACCGGGGAGGGGCCCGTGACCCACGACCTCACCCTGGATGATAACCAGGACAACGACCTTGACCTTCCCCTCAAGGTGACGGGAGTAACGGACTCTGGCGTCCACCTGGACTGGTCGGGTTACTTCGAGAACCAGGAGGTGGCCTTCTACAAGATCCAGTGGAGCAGTGTGGCCCAACCAGCTGTAAGTGATTTATTTATTTGCCCCTTAAAGCACATACAAAGATGCCGTTACAGACTGTCCTTGTGTGATATTTACAGACTGTCCTTGTGTGATATTTACAGACTGTCATTGTGTGATATTTTCCTCTGCCTTCTAGCAACGAGAGGTGCGGCTGTCGCCCAAAGACATCTGCTGTGTCATCAACAAGTGCCTTCCCGGGACGACTCACTTTGTGCGTCTCGTGGCCTACAGCGAGGACGGAAAGATCCTGGAGAAATCCAAACAGCTGACGGTTCAAACCTCCGCCCCGCCTGATTCCCCTGTGCTCTCCGTCAGGTAGTGATGTCAACAGTCGTGTGTTTCACGCTCTGGTGAAGACACTGTCATTTTCACGAGTCAAGTATTAATTGCTGATGTGTTGCTCTTCTTTCTCTTTGTCCAATTCATCAACTTGGTCTTTTTGTATGTTTTAAGTTCAGTGAGTGGAGTTTTGAGTGGAGCTGGTTAAAATGGGTCTGTGGGTGGCCCAGGCTCAGTAAAAGTTGAACACTATATCCACAGTTCTGTGGCAATCAGTGTTAAGATCTCCTCCCTTTTAAGACTTTGCCTTTTCAGATGTTCTGTTCATATCCTCTGTAAATTGGACTCCATTTAAAGACTTCCTCCTTTTTAAGACTTGAATTTCTCAGATTCTGAAAAGGGGGGTACCACTGTATATCCTGAAGGCACACTTTGGGATACAGTGGTACCTATCTTGTAAGACCTAAAATCCGAGGAATGTAGGTCTGAAAAGAGAAGGAGCCCCAAGAGGGAATTAAGTAACTTGTGTGACACTATGAAGTGTTTGTTTGTGTTCTTGACGTTTACACCCAGATCCTTTCACCAAACTGTTTCACGCTTTCACAGAGCGTGCAACTTCCGCTACATCGCCATCCAGTGGGAGAAGCCGACGACGTACGGCGACGCTCTCATCACCGGCTACAAGGTCTACGTCAACGGCATCGTGGAGGCCGTCCTCAGCGCAGACTCTCTCAGCTACACCTTCACGCAGGGCAAGTGGTGCCAGGAATACTCATTCCAAGTCCAGGTAACTCACTCACCTCCACACTCATTGGGTTGGGGGGGGGGGGGGGTGCTATACATGCATACAGACAGTATGTATCAAATGGTTGACTCAGGGCAAGAGGAGCCAGGAGTACTCCTTCCAAGTCCAGGTAACTTTTATATTTTCAGACTCATTGGGCTTTGGAGGGAGAGGGGGGAGGGGTTGAGGTGGCAGATGTTTCTCCTAACAGTGATCTCTTATAAGCTTTCAGGAGACAGATTTTGTTATTGATACATTGATTGATTCCTTTGACTGGTCGATGGATGGATTGACTGATGAGTTGGTCGGATGATTGGTTGGTTGATTGATTTGTGTCTTTATTTTTAATTGTTTTGTGTTTCAGGCCCTGACAGCAGGTGACAGCCTGAACAGCAAGCCGTCGGAGCAGTTAGTGCTCACCTGGCCAGGTAGTGTGGCCCCCCAGGTACGTCGCATCCCCTCCGCCAGCAGCTCTGCTCTCCGCGTCGCCTGGACCACACCCCACCTCACTGACGGCGTCAAGGTCAAACACTTCAAGGTCAGTCACCTCGCATGCCGCTGAGTGTGCGGAGATTCAATAGATCTGGGGAATAATGCGCATGTTGGCATTGAGTTGTTTGAGTTTCTTTTTAATACAAAAATGTTTTTATTTCGGATGTCTGCAATTTCGAAGGAGAAGTTGTGAGTATGCTTCTCTTGTACGTGTGTTCGTCTGTGTTGTTGTACGTGTCTGCATGTCAGTATGTGTGCAACATTTCATTTGTTTGTTCTGCAAGCCACATTGTCTTCATAACATCCAGCCTGTGTACATGCAGGTTTTATGATACTTTGACACAAAAAGGATGGCCTTGTATTGCATGTTGTCTATACCTACAAGCCGATATAACTACAACACAAAAATGATAGGGTTGTGTTGTGTTCTCTGTACACACACAAGTCTATGTTACTATGACACGGAGATGATGACCTTGAGTTGCGTGTTGTAGCTGTGCTATGTTACTATGACACAAAAATGATGACCTTCTGTTGCGTGTTGTGTAGCTGTGCTGTGTCGAGGACACGGAGAAGCTGGTTCAGTGCATGGGGCCCATCCACCTCAACATCTGTGTTGTGATATGAACATGATGACCCTGTGTTGCGTGTTGTGTAGCTGTGCTGTGTGGAGGAGGACACGGAGAAGCTGGTTCAGAGTGTGGGGCCCATCCACCCCGACACCTGTGAGGCCGAGTTCAAACACCTCAAGAAAGGCAACTACATGGTCTACCTCGAGACACACGTATGTACCCACACTATCGTCACAACACCTTTTTTTCTCTTCATTTTTCATTTTCATTACTTTATTGTCTCAACGCTGGGAAACTAGGGTCGCTTCCTCCCATTGGAAAGCTAGCAGCAACAGAGTCGCGCTACCCAGGTGTATGCGTGTTTAGTGTTAATCAGCCACCTGCACTTATGGCAGAATGACCGAGGTCTTTTACGTGCCAAAGTGGTGACACAGGGGTGGAACATGGATACTGTCTCTGAGTCTGCACATAAAGCTGACCCGTGTCCGTCCCGCCCGGGATTTGAACCTTAGACCCTCGGTTCACAAGTCCAGTGCTCTTTCAACTGAGCTACCCGGGCCTTTCTGTGCTTGTGATGCTTGACGTCCTCGAGGCTGCAAATGTATTGACCTGCACTTCACCCCAATGCCTTCCGTGGTGTCCAGTGAGGTCCACTGATTAAGGTCCAGCAACGCGTGCCATAAAGTATTGTTTTGTTAATGCAAACTCTGGCCATACTTAAACTTTTTTGGTTATCTTTTGGTTCTGTAGTATGTAAATAACATCCTTTCGGCTCTCAGGGTGTCCTGTGGATTTGGTTTGTATTGGAACCATTGGATTTTGTGGGAAAAACAATGGGTTCTAACAGAGACGAAGGATTTGTGAACACCTATATAACTTTCTCAAGACGACGAGAAGGATTGTATAGGGGTCTCCTGATCAGGATGTGATGCACACATTAGGTTGTAACACTGGGCAGAGTGACTGGCACTGTTCAAAATGATATTAAAGGAAAACAACACCATGGTCTCTCTTCTCTACTTTTTCACATTTGTTCGAATCGATCCTGCGTTAGCTGTTAGAGCGAGTGAAATACTGATTGGTTTGCGGATTTTTCACGTTCGTTTGAATTGATCCTGTGTTAGCTGATTGAGCGAGTGAAATACTGACTGGTTGACTTACTGTTTGTTTGATTTGTTTACCTACGGTTGCAGCTGTATGGCACGGGCGAGATCGTGCGGTCGGACCCGATCCGCATGATGCCCTCGGTGTCCCCGGACCCTCCCCAGATCAGTGTGACGGTGGTGGGACTGGAGGAGAGACGGCAGCTGGAGAAACTCACCTGTGACCTAGCCAACAAGCGCGACAGGTGGGGAAAACTAGTCTGTAGTATTCCCACACATGCACATGCATTTACATGCACACATATGTATTAAATAACATATTCTTACTCCGAATCACATTAGCATTGAGTCACCTGAGATGCTTATCACTGAAAAACGCTTACCCGGCTAAAAATTTTAAAGGGAAGCAACCCCAACACCAAAACGAAAGTGAAAGTAGCTTTGGTAATGGGCCAGCACACTGGGAGTTACCTCCCATACGGGTGTGTGCCACGTCACTTCCTCTAGGAACACGTGCCTATTCTCATACGTCTTTTTCACCTCGGAGAGGACGGTTCACTTTTTGACGCTCTGTGGCTGACCTTGTGTGTTTGAGTGACACCCGCCGGCCACGTTACCCAGCTTTTCTGCTCGCCTTGCCTACAGTTTGGTGAGCTCGTTCCCGTTTGTTGTTGGTTGTTTGTGCTGTTTTCGTTACTGTACGTTGTCCGTTTTTTGCGGACTTGTGTGTCAGTGACTTGCGTGTTTCGCCATTTTGTTGTGTGAGTTAGTTAGCTAGCTCGTATGACTTTGCTCGTAGCTCTGCGTGCCCCTTTCTGTGTTGGGCAAGTGCAGCTATAGTATTTTGTTGACGCGAAAGTGTGTGTGTTTACTGTGTTTTCAGTCGTTTAGACTTACGTTTCAGTAAATTTTTTCGCGTTGCCACGTGTTGTTGACTGGCGTGTCAGTGACTTGCGTGTTTCGCCATTTTGTTGTGTGAGTTAGTTTTCTAGCTCGTGTGACTTTGTTTGTAGCTCTACGTGCCTCTGTTTTTGTGGGGCAAGTTTAGCTATTGTATTTTGTCAACGCGAAAGAGTGTGTGTTTACTGTGTTTTCAGTCGTTTAGACTTACGTGTCAGTAAATTTTTTCGCGTTGCCACGTGTTGTTGACTTGTGTGTCAGTTACTTGCGTGTTTCGCCATTTTGTTGTGTGAGTTAGTTTACTAGCTCGTGTGACTTTGTTTGTAGCTCTACGTGCCTCTGTTTTTGTTAGGCAAGTGTAGCTATCGTAATTTGTTGACGCGAAAGTGTGTGTTTTTACTGAGTTTTCAGTCGTTTAGACTTACGTTCAGTAAAATGTTTTCGTGTTGTTTACATGGATTTGACAGCATGTCTGATTCAGACAAGCGCTGTGGCAAGTCGGACCCCAAGGGGAAATTTAAGCCTTAGGCTTCTTCTTAAGCAGTTTTACTTGTACAGACCAAGAACGTAGCACTTTGTTGTCTGTACCTATTTCGGCGCCTTGCGCTGTTACTACTTCTGCTATCTTTTGCGGCGCCTAGCGCTACTGTTACGTCTGCTCCGGTTCTCTACTACGGAGACTTCGGCCCCGTTGTTAGCACCTGTGCAGGGTGCGTTGGTTCCTTTCTGTTTTAGACACTGGTTCCAGAAATCCGCAGCTTGGTGCAGGCAGAGTTCCAGCGTTCCGTCGCCAGTTGTTTGGCGTTTCCGGCATCTGGCAGTGACGTCCGGGCGTTGGCTTCCGTGTCTTTGCCTTCCATTTCCGGTGTGGAGCAGCGTCCTCCCTCTTCAGCTGCGGCTGGTAAGCAGAGCTGGTCCGATAGCCCTCGTGAGGCGCCTGGACGTTCTCTCTCGGGAGACAGCTCTTTCGCTTCGGGTCACGACCGATACCATGCTGATCTTTCATTTCCGGCGATAACCTACGAGGCCCCGGATTTGATCGAACAGCGGCGGCAGTCGGTTTCGGCTGCCGCATTTCCGGCACTTGCCGGAAGTGATGATCCGTCCGCTCCGGCACGCTACGGCGGTCGCGGCAGGATGGAGTATTCACTGACTTCCGGTCCTTCCGGATCGCGAAGTCAACCAGTGCAGCCTTCGTTTCCGCATTGCGCGGTTCCGTCGGCTACACTACCGGCACTCGCCGGAAGTGATGATCCGTCCACGCAGGCACGCTACGGCGGCTGCGGCAGGATGGAGTATTCACTGACTTCCGGTCCTTCCGGATCACGAAGTCAACCAGTGCAGCCTTCACTTCCGCATTGCGCGGTTTCCGACGGCTACACTTCCGGTTTCGGCCGGACACGCTGCTTCCTCTTCTGGTGCTTCCTTCCGGATACCAGTGGGTGGATTCCAGCGTACGCCTTCCGGCCTGTTAGTGCCTAGGCTTGAGCAGGCATCACTCCACTCTGATGGGGGAGTGACGTCAGCTCATCCAGCTCCGGTTTTTCCGGATAGTCGTCCTGCCTACCCTTTACCTTCACAAGGTTCTGGGCTGCAGGATGATGTTCGTGCACAGGCATTTCCGGTTTCCGGTTTGCCAGGGCATGCTTCTGCTTCCGGAACTGGTGTTTTTGGTTTCAGTGCAGCCTTCGCTTCCGCATTGCGCGGTTCTGTCGGCTGCACTACCGGCACTCGCCAGAGGTGATGATCCGTCCACGCAGGCACGCTACGGCGGCTGCGGCAGTATGGAGTTTTCACTGACTTCCGGTCCTTCCGGATCACGAAGTCAACCTTCAATTCCGCATTGCGCGGTTTCGTCGACTACACTTCCGGTTTCGGCCGGACACGCTGCTTCCTCTTCTGGTGCTTCCTTCCGGATTTCAGAGGGTGGATTCCAGCGTACGCCTTCCGGCCATTTAGTGCCTAGGCTTGAGCAGGCATCACTCCACTCGGATGGGGGAGTGACGTCAGCTCATCCAGCTCCGGTTTTTACGGATGGTCGTCCTGCCTACCCTTACCTTCACAAGGTTCTGGGTTGCAGGATAATGTTCGTGCACAGGCATTCCGGTTTCCGGTTTGCCAGGGCATGCTTCTGCTTCCGGAACTGGTGGTTTTGGTCATGGTTCCTTGTGTGACTATTCTGATGCTCCATCAGTGGTCAACGAGGATTCTCGGGGCGTGTTTCCGTCGAAGCTCAAGTCTGTTCTTGACATCGCGGCGGAAGTAGCGTCTCGTTTTTTTTCCCCGAAGGGGTGGTGGCTGCGGACTCTTCCGCTCCGTTCGTTCCTTCGGCCATGGCGGACTTCCGGCCGGCACAGGAAGATGTTTCTTTCTTCCGGTTCGCCGAGTCTCCGTCAGTGGCTTACCAACTTTCGCATTCGCTGGTTCGTCCAGCACATGCGGGGAGTGGTATTCGGCCAGTGCCTGTTCCGTTACTGCTTCCTTTTGGTCCAGTTCCGGAATCAGCTCAGCAGTGGGTGGCGTCGGCTTCTCAAGCCTCTTCCTTTGTGCCTACGGGCAATAGGAAGCTTAGCTTGCCCACTCAGAGCCAGAGCTGGCTGGCGTCTTTTGCACTCCCTAGGGCTACCCTTCCGGTTCCCCGGGAATTGCTGCCTCTTCTGGCTAAACCGATCAAGCATGATCTGGTTCTGCCGGTTTCTGAGGCTTCCCTCCTCTCTGCTGAGGAGGTTGGACGTCGGCAGATCGAACTGTCCTCCGTTGCGGAGACTCTTGTTCGGACTCTGTATCGGGCATTGATCGATTCACTGGTTCCTTTCACTCTCAGTGAAGAACAAAATGCGGACGATGTCTCTGCGCTTTTTACCGCCTTGGCCAAGGTCAATGAGGAACAATTGAGTCTTTCCTCTCTACAGTACACCCAAGCGGTCCTCTGTAGGAGGGATCTCTTCCTCTCGCAGTCCCAGTTCACGGAGCTGGCTTCTAGGGAGACCTTGAGAGTCTCCCCGGTCTCAGAGGAATCTCGCTTCTGTTCTCTGGCAATGGATGCCAGACAGAAGGAGATTCAGTCGAACAAGGACAGTCAGTTCCTCGACTTCACTCTGCAGGGGGTGAAACAGTCTAAGCCTTCTAAGCAAAAGCAGGCTCAGACATTGTCGAACCTCAAGCCAGCTCAGAAGCGGCAGGCTCTGCCGGTCGCTCGTGGCAGGAAGAAGAGTACGGCATCGGGGAGGGGGTGTGGCGGCTCTGGGAGTAAGCCACACCCCCAATGAAGCGCTCCCGATCTCACCCCCTCCCGCCTTCCACCTTGGTGATGGCGGGAGGCCCCTCCCGTGCGCTTTCTCGTTGGATGTCGGTAGTAGACAGCCAATGGATTGTGGGAGTGGTGAGATCGGGCTTCCGCCTGCTCTGGCGGGAGGAAAAGGCGCCTCTTACCCGAGTGCCACCGCGGTTCAAGCCCATCTTCTCGCAGGAAGCATGTTCCGTCTTGCAGTCGGAAATTGCCTCCCTGGAGCAGAAGGGCGCGGTGGAGAGAGTTCGGGTCCATAGCTCCCTGGGATTTAAGGGCGTCTTTTCGCCGTTCCCAAAGCGTCAGGAGGACGGCGTCCCGTGTTGGATTTATCTCTCCTCAACACTTTCTTGAGTGAGATAAAAGTCAAGATGGAGACGCCAGCCTCGGTCCGAGACTCTCTCCGCCCAGGAGACTGGGTGACCTCGATCGATCTCACGGACGCATACTTTCATTCTTACGCATCCGGCCGACCGGAAATGGCTTTGTTTCCGGTGGGGAGATCAAATCTACCAGTTTCGCGCACTCCCTTTCGGGCTGTCCCTCGCACCATGGATTTTCACCATGGTGGTGAGACAGGTCTGTGCACTGGTGAGGTCCTAGGGTATCCGCCTGCGGGCTTATCTGGACGACTGATTCATCATGAACCAGTCCCAGAGCGGCTGTTCGCAGGATACCCTGATGGTTCTTCGAGAATCCAACTTGTTGGGGTTCTCGATCAACCAGGGAAAGTCGGAGCTGACCCCGTCACAGACATTCACTTATCTGGGGATGTCTTTCGACACGGTCGCGTGGACTGTCCAGCCTTCTCAGAGAAGGGTGGACAAGCTCCAAGCTCAGATTTGCTCCACTTTGCCTCTCCTGATGGCTTCCATCCGTCTGGACTTGGTGGCTCGCTCGCATAGAGCGTCCACCTCGTCAGTTTATGCTTCCCACTGGAAGGCATGGACTGCCTGGTGTTCATCTACAGGGGTGAGTTCGGTGGCTCCGCGCTATATTCAGGTCGCCAACCGCCTCTCTTTCATGTCTTCGCAGGGCGCCTCAGGCTCCTCGTTGAGGGTCCGGCGCTTCGCTATCTCGGCGACTCTTAAGCAGATCGGTCGGTCTGTTCGAGTCGGGGGCGTTATAGCTGCAGTCATTAAAAGGGCTGCTCTTAAGGAAGCGAAAGCTCGTTTGCCCGCTCCCAAGTGGGACTTGTTTTTAATCCTGGAATTCCTACGTTCTACGGATTTTGAGCCTTTGAGCGAGGCCATTCTGTTCAATGTCACTCGCAAAGCGCTGGTTCTTCTTTTGTTGGCAACGGCCCGACGGGGTAGCAAGGTCCACGCCCTGTCGGGTCAGCCTGGAGATATCTCCTTTTAGTCGGACGGTTCCGCATCTTTGCGTTTCCGGCCCGATTTCCTGGCCAAGAATCAGTCTCCGGGGCAGGCCTCTCCGCTGGTTAGAGTCAAGGCTCTGATCAGCGCGTTGGCCCCGGATGACCTTGATTCGGTCAATTGCCCTGTGAGGGCTCTTCGTCTGTACTTAGCCCGGACTCAGCCGTTTCGGTCTAGTTCTCAGAAGTTGCTGTTTATCTCGCCCTTTTCTAGGCGCGAGTAAAATTTGTCGAAGGTATCGTTGGCCCGGTGGGTGTCCTCGCTCATTAAGCAAGCTTATGAGTGGAGTCACACAAAGAGGGGGGGGGGGTCATGCCCTCCTTGCCACTTGACTCGGCCCGAGCCCATGAAATGAGGGCGTGGGCATCCTCTCTGGCAGTACTGCGCTCCAGATGTCTAGAGGAGGTGCTGACAATTGCGTTTTGGCGTTCTGAAGATGTTTTCATAAACTTTTATCTTCGGGACGTCTCGGCTCTTCGACAGGATGGCTCCAGAGGCCTTCCAGCTCTCATAGCAGCAGGTCAGTTCCTGTCCAGAACTTGATGGTGAGTTTTGATTCATTTCTAGCCCACCGCCTTGTTGATGTTATCTGCTAATGTGATTCGGAGTAAGAATATGTTATTTAATGGAAAATTTCCTAGATAAATTTTCATTTAATTAATATACTTACCCGAATCACATACTGTATTCCCTCCCACCTGCCCCGCGTATGGTTTTAAGTTTTTTAAAGCCGTATGAGAATAGGCACGTGTTCCTAGAGGAAGTGACGTGGCACACACCCGTATGGGAGGTAACTCCCAGTGTGCTGGCCCATTACCAAAGCTACTTTCACTTTCGTTTTGGTGTTGGGGTTGCTTCCCTTT